>NC_041392.1:350894382-351004073 GCF_002162155.2 Triticum dicoccoides
GACGCCGGAGCCGCCGCGCCGCTGCCGTCCCGCCGCCGAGGTTGACCACCGCCGCCGTCGCCAGTTTCGTCAAGAAAACCGCCCGGTTTTCATTTGGTTTTTTAACAAAAAACCTAGATCTGTTTTTTTTATATAGATCAGTTTTTTTTGGTTTAGTTTATTTAGCAAACGCCCGTTCGTTCATTTGTTTTAACAAACGGTTTTCGTCTTTTAGCCGCAGTTAGCGAACGTTCATTAGTTAGCCTATTCGTCCGTTTTTCTTTTTCTCGGATTTTCCGCGATTATTTCTGATCGTGCCGATCTGTTTTTCGTTTTAGTATAACTTTTCGCTCGTTTGTCGAATTAGGCGATTCAAGCGCCTAGAGTTTCGTCTCAAAACTATCTTTCCGTTTAACCAACTCAAACAAGTTTTTGCTTCTCTAAAATTTGACTTAGGTCCAGATTAGTAAACGAAGCATGTTTCTTTCGCCGTTTGACTTTCGTTGTTTCGTTCGAATTGTTTCTTTTTGCAAACCGGAGTTCTTAAGTTGAACTTTCTGGTTAGATCTCTTATTTGAGTTTTACCTGTGCATTAGACGAGTGCTTATTGTGTGCTTGTCTGGTTGTGATAGAGTACCCGGAGTGCGCCACTTGCTACTTCGAATCTCTAGGTTTCACGGATCATCAGCAAAGCAAGTAACACTTTGATCATACCTCTTACTACCCAGTTTTATTGCATTAGATAAATCCTCAAACAATTGCATGGTTAGGATCTGAATTAAATTGTGGGTTTGGGAAGTAGATGAGGTAGTACCTATTCACCTGTTTATTATCAAACCCTAGGAGTTACTTCTACGTTATGCTTATATTGTTATGCTATGCTCGTAGACGTGGTTTGGGTTTGAGTGTATTCATGATAGATGTGAGATTGTTTAATTAATGTTTAACTTAAGGTGGCAACTTTAATACACATCTGGGTGGATTGAGGCACCTGGGTATTCCAGCGATTGCCTGATTTTCTTTATGGACCGCCACCCAGGCTCAAAGGGATCATGAGATTATTCATACTAGAAACTTCCGTGTGTAGCCACAAGCTACTATGGGCTCTAGCGTGGTTGATTAAGTCATGCGAACTCTTACAGTGGTAGACTAGTAGATGTAGGGGAAAGTAGGTGTAACGGTCTACCCAATCGTAAGGTGCTAGCGCTTCTGAAAAACTATGTCTCGGTCATCCGTTTCTCAAACACCATGTAGTGCGAGAATCCCAACGAAGGAGATCGAGTCTTGTGGGGAAAAGTGCGCAAACCTCTGCAGAGTGTATAAACTAATCATGGTTAGCTGTGTCCCCGGTTATGGACAACTTGAGTATCTAGTACTTGGATTGTCATGTGAATCTCATCATGTGACTTTCAATTAATTTTGTTGAGTTTTAATGATGATGTTTAATTGGGATTGAGAGGGTGTCTATGCTCTCAATGTTTAACAACCACCCTGATAGTTAAATAAAATTTATTCCTTCGCAGTAGGGAAAAACTGACTTTACGAAAAAATGTAACCATAGAGCTTTCCACCAGCCATATATGCATGTAGTAGAGCCTATTCTATTCACTACTCTCTATGTGTTACATTGCCAGCATATTCCATGTGCTGACCCGTTTTCGGGCTGCAACGTTCATGTTGCAGACTTTTCAGATGACGAATAAGGAGCCTTAGGTCGTGGTTCTATACTTAGTGATGCCGTTGGAGTTGATGGACTCACTTATCTTCCAAGCCTTCCGCTGTGATCGTTATTAGATGGCCTTAAGCCATATTATTTGTAATAAGTTCTCTTTTGAGACATTCGATGTAATAAGTGTGTGATTGCTACTCATAAATCCTTCAAGTACTGTGCGTGTCAGCATTACTGATCCAAGGATGACACTGAAGCACAGAGATCAGACTATTTGAGGTCTGGTCGCTACAAAGATGGTATCAGAGCACACGCTGACTGTAGGACATGACCACTAAGATAAAGACCTAGATCACTACTCTCTTCTCATTTCTGACTCCTCATCTTTTCTACTCTTTTAGGATGGCGGATGCAAGGAACAAGTTCACGCAACCGGATGAAGATACACCCTTTGGACGCCACCTGAAGGAAGTCACTAAGTACCTGAACATCAGAGTACCAAGCTTCACCGGGACCTACAACGCCACTTTACCCGAGGAGGAGCGCTGGATGATTCAAGTTCAAG
The DNA here is from genome assembly GCF_002162155.2 of Triticum dicoccoides. NCBI lineage: Eukaryota > Viridiplantae > Streptophyta > Magnoliopsida > Poales > Poaceae > Triticum > Triticum dicoccoides. Next base: position 350,896,596 of record NC_041392.1, read on the forward strand.
TTCCCGAAAGGACGTTCGCGCCAGTCACCGAGCCCATAGAGTTTTCCTTTGATGCACCAACCTGGAGTCTAGGAAAGAGCATGGCAGTCCACATTACCATGGGACGTATTGGAGAAGTTTACCGCAATGATCTCAAGGATACTATCTATCAGATTTGTGGGCACCAAGATGAGCAATGGGAGATGATCAGCATCAGGAAGGATAGATCAATCGCAGCTTTTATCCAAGAGTTAAATCAGCACATTCGATGTCAGGAGAACCAGATGTGCGCAGGCATGATAGATGTGAAGAAGGCAATGACAAGAATCACGGAGCTGGAGGAAGAACTCAAAGCTACACGTGAAGATTATGAGGAGGAAATCAAAGTATTAGTGGAGAAGAATGACGACCTGACCAAGAAGATCGGAATATTCATGGGAGACCCCACACCAGTAGAAGAAGATGAAGAACCCAAGGAGATTCGCCCGGATGACTACATCATCATCGACGACACCGACTCTGACCTGAGCGATGATGACTTTGAAGACGAAGCTGGAGCGGATATCATGGAGTCTTCATCAGAGTAGTTTTTCTACTAGACCACCATAATAGTAGTAGTATTCCACCATATATATAGCATAGTCCAAGAACTTTTATAATGATAGTTCTAGACCGATTGTATTCCCTTGTTTGAATTGAATGAAGTGATTTTGTTTGCATTTGCCTCATGTGCATATGGGTAGTGTTTTCTCTCTAGACCTCAATCTATTCTATATTCTCATCTTTTCTAAATCCCCAGATGCCTCCGAGACGTGACAATGTATTTGCTTTCCCACCGGAGCTCACTCAGTTGATCCAGTAGCAGAATGGATTGATGTAGTTGCTAGTCCAGAATCAGAATCAGGGGAACAACAACAACAACAACAATAACAACCCACCACCACCACCACTTTTTGATCACTTAACCCGTTTCCTTAGACTAAATCCCCGGTGTTCTCCAGTAGCACCGAGCCGATAGTGGCAGATGATTGGCTCCGCAAGACAGGGAGGGAATTGACCATAGCAGGATGCACAGATGCGGAAAAGGTGTGTTTTGACGCACATCAGCTTGAAGGACCCGCAGCATCATGGTGGGAGAATTTCACAGCCACTTGTCCTATCGACACTGTCACATGGGATCAGTTTCAGCAGGAGCTATGGCCATGAAGAAGCGTGAGTTTCGCAACTTGCGCCAAGGAGGACGGACAGTTGGCCAATATGTGGATGACTTTAGTAAGTTAACACGTTATGCCCCGGATGATGTTGCTACGGATGCAGCTAAGCAGGAGAAATTTCTAGAAGGACTGAATGATGAGTTGAGCATGCAGTTGATGGTAGCAACCTTCAACAACTACCAGGAGTTGGTAGATCATGCTCTTATGATTGAAGGGAAGCAGCAACAGATTGAGAACCGCAAGAGGAAGTATGGACAAGGGAAATACAATTCAGGAGCTCAGCAGAAGCCACGTTTTACCCTGAAATTGGGAGGACATTTTCAGCATACCCATGGAGGAGGGAGTTCGCATAATCACAATGGCCCCAAGAATGGTAATGGGAATGGGGGAAGCAACGGTCAGAACCGTACCAACCCATCAACCCCAGCCAAGAGAGACCTGAGCCAAGTCACTTGTTATAAGTGTCAGAAGATCGGACATTATGCCAATGAATGTCCTGAAGCCCAGAATGGAAATGGCAATGGAAGCTCAGGGAAGAAACCAAACCCTTTTAACAGGGGACAGGTGAACCACGTTAACCTGGAAGAGGTTGAAGCCCAGCTAGATGCAGTAATAGGTAAGTTTTTGGTTAAGTCATTTACTGCAATCGTTCTTTTTGATACTGGGGCATCGCATTCATACATATCAAGGGGATGTGTGGATAAGTATAAACTGCCCACCAAGGTTCTTAGAACACCTATGTTAGTAAGCTCACCAGGAGCGGGGTATCTGGCCAGTAGAGGATGTTTTCGAGTGCCATTGAGTATAGGTAGACATGTGTTTCCCTCGGATTTAATCATTTTGGAATCACAAGGTTTGGATGTAATTCTGGGTATGGATTGGCTATCGATGTATGGAGGAAACATCGATTGCGCCAGTAAGTCGATTTTGCTTACCACCCCAGAGGGAAGAACGATCAAGTATGTATCACGACATGTGCCGCTAAGGACTCAAGTAAATTCCTTAACAGGAGTTGTGTAGGAGGAAGTACCGGTGATAAAGGATTTTCCGGATGTATTTCCAAAAGAGTTGCCAGGCATGCCACCGGATAGAGACATTGAGTTTTTGATTGAGCTTTTGCCAGGCACAGGGCCAATATCTAAGAGACCGTATCGAATACCTGCAAAGGATTTGGAGGAGATTAAGAAGTAGATTAAGGAGTTACTGGATAAGGGTTATATTCGCCCAAGTACGTCACCTTGGGGATCACCAATACTTCTAGTGGAAAAGAAGGATGGATCGTTAAGGATGGTTGTTGATTATCGAGGATTGAATGAAGTGACGATCAAGAATAAGTACCCACTGCCAATGATTAATGATTTGTTTGACCAATTGCAAGGAGTTAAGGTATTTTCCAAGATCGATTTGCAATCAGGATACCACCAGTTGAAGATTCGAGAGCAGGACATGCCTAAGACAGCTTTTACCACAAGGTACGGGTTGTATGAGTATACCATTATGTAATTTGGTCTAACTAACGCACCTGCCTATTTTATGAACATGATGAACAAAGTGTTTATGGAGTTTTTGGATAAGTTCGTCGTAGTATTCATTGATGATATTCTGGTTTACTCGAAGAATGAAGAAGAACATAAAGAACATTTGCGTTTGGTACTTGCTAAGCTCAGAGAACATTAGTTATACGCCAAATTCAGCAAATGTGATTTTTGGTTGAAGGAAGTTGGATTCCTCGGACATGTTATATCCGGAGAAGGAATAGCAGTAGATCCCACCAAGGTTGTCGTTGTGACAAATTGGGAAGCCCCAACAACAGTTGGAGAGATCCGGAGTTTTCTTGGACTCGTAGGATACTATCAGAGATTCATTGAAAATTTCTCGAAGATTGCAAAACCTATGACGGAGTTGTTAAAGAAGGATACCAAGTTCAAATGGACTGAGGAATGTGAGGCCGGTTTCCAGGAGTTGAAGAAATGGTTGGTTACCTCGCCAGTGTTGATTCTGCCAGATCAGCGGAAGGATTATGAGGTATATTGCGACGCTTCACGTCGAGGACTTGGAGCAGTGCTTATGCAGGAGGGTAGAGTTGTTTCATATGCCTCATGACAGCTTAAGCCCCATGAGTTGAATTATGCTACTCACGACTTGGAGTTAGCAGCCGTAGTGCATGCTTTGAAGACATGGAGACATTTTCTCATCGGAAACCATTGTGAGGTGTACACGGATCACAAGAGTTTGAAGTACATCTTCACGCAGAAGGAGTTGAATCTCAGGCAAAGGAGATGGTTGGAGCTCATCAAGGATTATGATATGAGATTGCATTATCATCCCGAAAAGGCTAACATAGTAGCTGACGCATTGAGCCACAAGAGCCATGTCAACACACTAATGACCGGAGAGTTACCAAAAGAATTAGCCGAGGATCTTCGTGAGCAATGTTTGGAGATAGTTCCGAGAGGCTATGTAGTAGCATTGGAGATTCAGTCTACTCTGATGGATAAGATCAGAGAAGCTCAGAAGACCGACAAGGAAATTGCCACCATAAAGGAGAAGGTGAGCAAGGGAAAAGTTAAAGGATTTCGTGAGGATGAACACGATACCTTATGGTTTGAGGACCGTGTTTATGTGCCTAATGACCTGGAGATCAGGAAGTTAATTTTGCAAGAGGCCCATGATTCGCCGTACTCGATTCAACCAGGAAACACAAAGATGTATTTGGATTTGAAATAGACTTTCTGGTGGACCAGAATGAACAAGGATATTGTGGCGTATGTAGCAGTTTGTGTTGTATGTCAGAGAGTGAAGGCAGAGCATCAGAAGCCAGCAGGATTGCTGCAGCCATTGTCGATACCCGAATGGAAGTGGGATAAGCTAGGCATGGATTTTATCACGGGATTACCCAGGACCCGTTCAGGCTATGACTCGATATGGGTTATAGTCGATCGTTTGACGAAGGTGGCTGATTTCATCCCAATGAAGACCACTTACACTAGTGCTAAGTTGGCAAAGATATACATGACCAGGATTGTATGTCTACATGGAGTTCCGAGGAGCATTGTATCAGATAGAGGAACCCAGTTTACCTCAAAGTTCTGGAATCAGTTGCACGAAACTTTGGGTACCAGGCTAGAGTTCAGTACAGCTTTTCATCCGTAGACCGATGGACAGACCGAGAGAGTCAATCAGATTTTGGAGGATATGCTAAGAGCTTGTGCGCTAGATTATGGATCTAGTTGGGATGACAACTTGCCATATGCGGAGTTCTCTTACAACAATAGTTATCAATCTAGTTTGAAGATGGCCCCTTTTGAAGCCTTGTACGGAAGAAGGTGCAGAACACCATTGTCGTGGGATGAAGTTGGAGACCGCCAGTTATTTGGACCAGATCTGATTAAGGAGTCTGAGCAGAAGGTGAAGTTGATTCGCGATAGGCTCAAGGTAGCCCAGTCCAGGCAGAAGAGCTATGCAGACTCTAAACGCAAGGAGACAGTTTACGAAGCTGGGGATAGAGTTTATCTTCGTGTATCTCCACTTTGAGGAGTTAAGCGCTTTGGAGTTAAGGGAAAGTTAGCGCCACGTTCTGTGGGACCATACAAAGTTTTGGAACGCGTGGGAGAAGTTGCTTATAAATTGGAACTGCCTGAGGGATTGTCGGGAGTTCACGACGTGTTCCACGTTTCCTAGTTGAAGAAGTGCCACGCAGAGATGGCGGATATACCGCTGAGAGATAAAGTGCCGCTGGAAGCGATTCAGTTGGATAGTGATTTGACTTATGAGGAGAAACGAGTCAAGATTCTCGAGTATGCCAGCTGAGTCACCCGCAGCAAGGTTATCAAGTTTTGCAAAGTTTAGTGGAGCCACCATACCGAGGATGAAGCCACCTGGGAACGAGAGGAAGATCTACGGAAGGACCACCCTCACCTATTTGCTAGCGAACCCGAATCTCGAGGGCGAGATTCATCTTAAGGGGGGGTAGGTTTGTAACATCCCAAATTTTCAATTTGGAATGTTATACATTAGATGATCATTGCATATCATATTTTATTGCATTTTGGCTAGATCCTAGAAATCCTACGCAACTCAAGGACCCATGGAGAGAGTTGGGGATTTCGTTATTTTCATATTTGGGTTTTCTCAAATTTTGAAAATAGGATCATTTGATTTTATATATTTTATCTTCAATTATTTAAATTATAAAAATAAGAGAGAGGGAATAAAATGACTTTCCCAAAATAAAGAAATATTGAGGATTTAATAAAAAATCAAATAAGATTTTATTTCGGAGTTTTCTCGCTATTTTATTTGAATTAAGAAAAATACTCGTTTTTCAAAATTGCATTTAGGCCACAAATAAATGGTCATCCTGTCCGGCCTGATTTTAGAAGTCGGGGAAAATTTATTTCAGGATTTTTGGAGTCTGTTTAGTATTTCTTTTATTTGTTTTCTGTGCGAAATTATTATAAAAAAACAAACGAACCGACCTAACTGGGCCGTGTCCGACTAGGACTCTGGCCCGGCCGGCCCTTATAAGTCGGGGAGGCCGACCCCGTAGCCCAGCCCGAGCCGCCCGCCGCCCGGAGCCGCTCCGCTGCTGACCCCGCCACCCACCGGAGCCCCGCCCGACGCTGGAGCCGCCACGCCGCCACCATCCCGCCGCCGAGGTTGACCACCGCTGCCACCGCCGGTTTCCTCGAGAAAACCGCCCGTTTTTCGTTCGTTTTTTTAAAAAAAAACTAGGTCTGTTTTTTTATATAGATGGTTTTTTTCGGTTTAGTTTATTTAGCGAACGCCCGTTCGTTCATTTGTTTTAACCAACAGTTTTCGTCTTTTAGCCGCAGTTAGCGAACGTTCGTTCGTTAGCCTGTTTGTCCGTTTTTCTTTTTCTCGGATTTTCCGCAATTATTTCTGATCGCGATTTCCGATCTGTTTTTCGTTTTAGTATAACTTTTCACTCGTTTATCAAAATCAGGCGATTCAAGCGCCTAGAGTTTCGTATCGAAACCCTCTTTCCGTTTAACCAACTCAAACAAGTTTTTGCTTCTATAAAATTTGACTTAGGTCCAGATTAGTAAACGAAGCCTGTTTCTTTCGCCGTTTGACTTTCGTTGTTTTGTTTGAATTGTTTCTTTTTACAAACCGGAGTTCTTAAGTTGAAATTTCTGGTTAGATCTCTTATTTGAGTTTTACCTGTGCATTAGATGAGTGCTGATTGTGTGCTTGTTTGTTTGCGATAGAGTGCCCGGAGTGCGCCGCTTGTTACTTTGAATCTCTAGGTTTCACGGATCATTAGCAAGGCAAGTAACACTTTGATCATACCTCTTACTACCTAGTTTTATTGCATTAGATAAATCCTCAAACAATTGCATGGTTAGGATCTGAATTAAATTGTGGGTTTGGGAAGTAGATGAGGTAGTACCTATTCACCTGTTTATTATCAAACCCTTGGAGTTACTTCTACGTTATACTTATATTGCTATGCTATGCTCGTAGACGTGGTTTGGGTGTGAGTGTATTCATGATAGATGTGAGATTGTTTAACTAATGGTTAACTTAAGGTGGCAACTTTAATACACATCTGGGTGGATTGAGGCACCTGGGCATTCCAGCGATTGCCTGATTTTCTTTATGGACCGCCACCCAGGCTCAAAGAGATCAGGAGATTATTCATACTAGAAACTTCCGTGTGCAGCCACAAGCTACTATGGGCTCTAACATAGTTGATTAAGTCATGCGAACTCTTACAGTGGTAGACTAGCAGATGTAGGGGAAAGTAGGTGTAACAGTCTACCCGATCGTAAGGTGCTAGCACTTCCGAAAAACTATGTCTCGGTCATCCGTTTCTCAAACACCATGTAGTGCGAGAATCCCAACGGAGGAGATCGAGTCTTGTAGGGAAAAGTGCGCAAACCTCTGCAGAGTGTATAAACTAACCATGGTTAGCCGTGTCCCCGCTTATGGACAACTTGAGTATCTAGTACTTGGATTGTCATGTGAATCTCATCATGTGACTTCAAATTAATTTTGTTGGGTTTTAATGATGATGTTTAATTGGGATTGAGAGGGTGTCTACGCTCTCAATGTTTAACCACCACCCTGATAGTTAAATAAAATTTATTCCTTTGTAGTAGGGAAAACCTAGCTTTACGCAAAACTGTAACCATAGAGCTTTCCACCAGCCATATATGCATGTAGTATAGCCTATTCTGTTCACTACTCTTTATGTGTTACATTGCCAGCATATTCCATGTGCTGACCCGTTTTCGGGCTGCAACGTTCATGTTGCAGACTTTTCAGACGATGAATAAGGAGCCTTAGGTCGTGGTTCTATACTCAGTGATGCCGTTGGAGTTGATGGACTCACTTATCTTCCAAGCCTTCCGATGTTATCGTTATTAGATGGCCTTAAGCAATATTATTTGTAATAAGTTCTCTTCTGAGACATTCGATGTAATAAGTGTGTGATTGCTACTCTGTTATAAATCCTTCAAGTATTGTGCGTGATAGCATTACTGATCCAGGGATGACACTGAAGCATAGAGATTAGACTGTTTGAGGTCTGGTCGCTACAACGGAGAAGAAAGGGGACTAGCCATAGCGACAAGCAAGCAAACTAACACACAAGCAAACAAAAAGCAAGCGGGCAAAAATAGGCAAATAGAGAAAGAAAGGGAGGATAGAGAGATGGAGAGGGTGAATAAAACGGCAAGGGTGAAGTGGGGGAGTGGAAAACGAGAGGCAAATGGCAAATAATGTAATGCGGGAGATAAGGGTATGTGATGGGTACTTGGTATGTTGACTTTTGCTAGACCTCCCTGGCAATGGCGCCAGAAAATGGTCTTGATAACCCACAAGTATAGGGGATCGCAACAGTTTTCGAGGGTAGAGTATTCAACCCAAATTTATTGATTCGACACAAATGGAGCAAAAGAATATTCTCAAGTATTAGCAGTTGAGTTGTCAATTCAACCACACCTCGAAACTTAATATCTGCAGCAAAGTGTTTAGAAGCAAAGTAATATGATAGTAGTGGTAACGGTAGCAAAAGATAACAGTAGTAAAAGTAATGTTTTTGGTATTTTGTAGTGATGATAGCAATAGCAACGGGAAAGTAAATAAGCGAAGAACAATATATGGAAAGCTTGTAGGCAATGGATCGGTGATGGAGAATTATGTTGGATGTCGTTCATCATGTAACAGTCATAACCTAGGGTGACACAGAACTAGCTCCAGTTCATTGATGTAATGTAGGCATGCATTCCGTATATAGTCATACATGCTTATAGAAAAGAACTTGCATGACATCTTTTGTCCTACCCTCCTGTGGCAGCGGGGTCCTTACGGAAACTAAGGGATATTAAGGCCTCCTTTTAATACAGAACCGGAAGAAAGCATTAACACATAGTGAATACATGAAATCCTCAAACTACGGTCATCACCGGTAAGTATCCCGATTATTGTCACTTCGGGGTTAACGGATCATAACACATAATAGGTGACTATAGACTTGCAAGATAGGATCAAGAACACTCATATATTGATGAAAACATAATAGGTTCAGATCTGAAATCATGGCACTCGGGCCCTAGTGACAAGCATTAAGCATAGCAAAGTCATAGCAACATCAATCTCAGAACATAGTGGATACTAGGGATCAAACCCTAACAAAACTAACTCGATTACATGATAGATCCCATCCAACCCATCACCGTCCAGCAAGCCTATGATGGAATTACTCACGCACGGCGGTGAGCATCATGAAATTGGTGATGGAGGATGGTTGATTATGACGATGGCGACGAATTCCCCTCTCCAAAGCCCCGAACGGACTCCAGATTAGCCCTCTCGAGAGGTTTTAGGGCTTGGCGGCGGCTCCATATCATAAAACGCGATGAATTCTTCTCTCTAATTTTTTTCTCCCCGAAACACAATATATGGAGTTGGAGTTGGAGTCGGAGAGGCATCAGGGGGCCCACGAGGTAGGGGGCGCGCCCCCCACCCTCGTGGACATGTGGTGGGCCCCCTGGCCTTCATCTTTTGCAGGTATTTTTCATACTTTCCAAAAAGTTGCTCCGTGAAGTTTCAGGTCATTCCCAGAACGTTTGTTTCTACACATAAATAATACCATGGTAATTCTGTTGAAAACAACGTTAGTCCGGGTTAGTTCCATTCAAATCATGCAAGTTACAGTCCAAAACAAGGGCAAAAGTGTTTGGAAAAGTAGATACGATGGAGACGTATCATGGATCGGCCAAGTTCTTCTGTGAACCCACTTTTCGAGGAGCAAGGTGATGATCACGACTACGTCACCAAGAAGCACCTCTTCGTCGCCCAACGAGCTCTACTTCAAGAAAGTGAAGCTTTGGGTGAGCACCTCGAGCAACTCACCACCGACCTTCGTCAATCAGAAGCAAGGAACCGCGACTACCTAGATGCCAAGCTCACCACACAAATGGAAGAATTCTGCAACATGATCGTGAGTCGCGCGTCTTCCTCAACCTCTTTGCCAATACGGCGCCACTCAAGCTTCTGCTCAAGTCGTCAATCTTCGGACTACTCTTCTTACGATGCAAGTCCTCCATGAGCTCGCTTTCATCGGCGTGAAGATCCATGAGATCGCCAAGCTCAAGAAAAACCATTCCATGGCAATGGATTACAAGACCGAGTTCGAGCACGTGAAAGGGTGAGATGCCAAGATCAAGAGGTCGAGGACCAAGAGAAACCTCCACAAGTGCAACATCAAGAACCTCAAGACGGTGATGCAATCCGACAAGAACAAGAGCGTCGTGAAGCACAAGCACTCGAAGCACAACACACACTCCGTGAGGCCACTAGAGCTGTCGACGAGCGCAACCGCCAAGTGCGTGAACAAGAGGAAGCACTTCATCAAGCACGACAAGACGAAACTGCACGACGTGAAGAGCAACAAGAAAGGCGAAACCAAGAGCATATGCCTTGTCCTCCTCCACGACAAGAATGACACCAAGTGGAACAAGTGCTTCAAGACCCTCCTCCACGCCAAGAGTGACATCACGAGGAACGAGCATTTGAGGACCTTCCTCCACAGCAAGAGCGACATCAAAACCGCCACTATGATGAACGCCGCTACGCCAAGCTTAAGTTCACCAAGCCCAAGTTCTCCGGAAGCAATGATCCCGAAGAATATCTCTCATGGGCATTGAAGGTGGACAAGATATTCCCCCTTTGCAACTACGACGAGGAAAATAAGATCGACGTGGCTTCTCTCGAGTTTCAAGACTATGTCCTCATTTGGTGGGAACAAGTGATCGAGAGACGACAAGCAACAGGCGAACGACCAATCACAACTTGTATGCAAATGAAGGATGTCATGAGAGCTCGCTTCGTGCCTACACACTACACCCGTGATCTTTTCAAGAAGTTGCAACTCCTCAAGCAAGGCGCGAAGACAGTGGAAGAATACTACCAAGAAATGGAGATTGCCATGATAAGAGCCAATGTCAAGGAAGATGACGAGCAAACTATGGCACGCTTCTTGAACGGCCTTAACCACCCAATCAAGGGGATTGCCGACTTCCAACCCTACTCCAACCTTCTCGAGCTAGTTCACCAAGCGGCCAAGGCCAAGTGACAAGTGCAAGATGACTTCAAATACGCCAAGTGCTCTTCCAAGACCTACGGCTCCTACACTCAAGCTCCCGCGACTTCGGCACCTCCTACCTTAACTAGACCATCACCAAGTACCAGCAACAAGTCAAGTTCCAAGCAAGTTACGCCTTCCTCGACTCGTCCTCCAGCAAGCACCTACAAATCCAAGGCTCCCTCATCTTCGGCGCCACCGAATGATCCCGTCAAGACAAGTTCTATCAAGTGCTTCACATGTGGTGGCCCATATCTGTACCCATGCCAGCTCAAACATTTGGGATGGGTTTACCTAGTTCGATTGGGTGGCATTTTTTCACTCCCGACCGCCCCAAACATGGCACAAAGATCTGGGCCGACCGACAACCCCCATATCCAGCCCATATGTGAGGTAGATATGGGGACGCCCGAACAAGCCCGGATGTGCCTGCCATGTAGGACTGGGCAAACTAAAACTAGTCGGACCTACGGGCGCATCCTCCGGTTTAGGCGAGGAAGCATTTATGCCGCCGCTCTAGCGTGTTGTCCGAGGGACCTAGTCTGGATATTTACCCTGGATGGAGGGGCAACCCTAGCCCATTCTTGATGTGAAGCATCCTCGGTCATCCCCATGGACCTATCGTCATCTCACCAAGTGCCAAGAGGACCTATGACACGAGCTAGAGCTAGAGCTCTCAAGACCGAGGTGACTTCCTTCCTTAGTGATATCACATATGATCCACTCGAGACATGGCTACTACCTAAGTCCAGAATGTTGTGCATGATTAGGTACCAAGAGGACCCTCTCGAAGATGCACGTGAAGATGGACAAGTCCCCAAGTTCACGGATGAGGAGAACCAATAGAAGGAGTCAAGAGCAACTTCTCGGACCCAGACATCCAGCCCCTAGAGCATCCACAACGACGGCCGCCAAGTACATACAGGCCCCGGACATCTAGCCTCAGCCTGGATACATCCTCCATCCCAAATGTGTCAAGGCCACCCCCGACAGCCCGGACATCCGACCACCCCAGCTCGGACATCCGGCCCCTCGCGAAAGCCCGGACATCCGGCCCGACGCCCGGACATCCGTCCTGCCCTGTTTGCGCACAATGTAGGGCCGAGGCCCATGTACCCCTTCGCCCCCCTAGACTATATATACTCATCATCCTCCCTCTTTCTAGGGTTAGCATTGTGTTAGCTCATATGTGAGATAGAGCTTCGCTCATCCATTCGGATCTACTCCATTGCGAGGGATCGTCACCTATTCGGAGAAGATCCACCTTGGATACAAGACCCCTCATGGGAAGATCCCTCGTGGATTCAAGGCCTCCCCACGAAGAAGAACTGGTTACCCTGTGTATTGTCCTTTATTGGATTTGGATCGTGTATCTCTTTGTGTTTCGAGGATCTAGCATATGTGTGACCTAATCTTGTTGGTTTGAGTGATTCTCTCATGTTTTCCCTCGTGTGTCCCCTTGTGTTCTTCGTGTTCCTCGTGGGATCTGCTCCTTTCGTGAAAGATCGGCCGTATAGGGTTCCACCCTACATCATCTTGCCATAATAAGCCACGTTGATCACAATTTCGGAGCCACCCCTCTTTGTTTTCTAGCCTAGTTTTGTTGATTTTGTCCCAAATTCGAAAATTCCCCACAAAAATAGCCCCCTAATTTTTTTTTTGTGATTTGTTGGTGTGATGAAGTTTTGTTGGATTTGATCTGCGGATTTCATGTGTTGCAGGTAGATCTAGCTTTCCCCCATCTTTTCCCCAATTTCCATCCAGAAAATCTCCCGAATTTTGCCCCGAATTTGCCTCTTCCACGCGGAGTTCCTCGAGTTTGTCCATGGATCCAATGCCCGAACATCCGGACCGACCCCCCAAACATCCGGCCACCCCGGACATCCGGCCCCTGACAGCAACAACTCCATCCATCGCCCCGTTTCCCGCCTAACTTTTGCCAAATTTCACTTCCATATACCACCATCACTTCCGCATAGCACCACCATTTCCCGCAAACACCGCCATCACTTAACCGCTACCAATTCCAACAATTTTGACATGTTTTGCTTTGAGAATTTGAGTTGCGGTTTCCGTGTCCTATTGTGTTTCGGCTATTTAGGTACGGTTCAACATCAACATCACCGCAGCTCATCTTCGCCACGGACGCATCATCAACAACGACCATTCCACCATTTTGACACCATACCGTAAGCAAGAAGGGTAACCTCATCTTGGTATCTGTCAGGACCCCGATTCCAAGTCACATCGATCTAGCCGGTAACACCTCATATCACGTTGCGGCCTCACGCACGGTATCCCACGGGTGTCGCCTTACCATGGCCCGGGACCGTTTGCGCCTTTTGGCTCACGTATATGATAGTGTCTCTAGCATCCATATGACAGAGAACCCGGGCCGACATGGCTAGTCGTGAACCCAAAGCGGCACAGACCTATGGAGACAGGCATACATGAATCACATCGAACATGTCGGTCATCAGCGAGTGATTCCGGGCTGTAGCACTGGGCTAACAGGACTCCGGATATCACCGCGTGACATTTCCCCGAAGGGACAGACATAGGAACGAAGTGAAACACATGCCGGCCAGTCAAGTGTCCTGAACAGTAGTGCTGGGCTAGCAGGACTCCAGTGAACCGGGCTGTAGCGGACTACTATGGCTCGAGGAACACAAGACTACATTTCCCCATAATAAAGGATGCCAAGGATAAACAACTAGATTGTCGGATCCCACTCATACCAAGCATTTCAATCATACACACAGTATGCCCGATATGAGTACATACAACATGGCATCACAACAAAACTCTACAACTCAAGTACTTTATTTGAAGGCTCCAGGGAGCCATACATAACATGTTCATACATATAGGGGTCACATGACCCGACACTCAAGTCATACAAACATACAAGCACATGCGGAAGCAACTAGTCTGAGTATAGACTCTAGAAAGAAAGAAGGCTTCTCGAAGCCTGTCTATCTACATAGGGCCCTCCATGGCCAGGATCACCACCTGGGTGGCTAGTCACTCGTCGATGTCAAGGTCTACGTAGAACCCATCGGAGGGGGCGGTGTTGTCGTCTGAAAACAGTAATTAAGCAAACATGAGTACAAAGGTACTCAGCAAGTCTTACATCAGAACCTACTAAACATGCTTATTCTCAAGAAGGTGGTGGGGTTAAAGCAGCAAGCCAGCTTTGACTCTTGGCTAAGCTATCCTATGGAACTCCACCAGTAAAATAGTTTTCGCACACGAGTCCACTACTCACCAACACAATACTCCACCGGGGATCCTCCCTCGTCATCCTACGAGAGGGCCATCCTCGGTACTCACACTTATCCTGAGTCTTTTAGTAGTATCCGTTAACTTGTCTATGAACTGTATAGGCAACCAAGTAGTCCTTTACCGCGGACGCGGCTATTCGAATAGTTTTATACCCTGCAGGGGTGTACTTCTTCATACACGCTTTCACCACTTACTGTCGTTTACACGACATGTACTCGGCAACCTTCAAGTGCAAGCCCAGCGAGGGTGTCGGCCACAGCCTACCTTACACTTAAGTCTCTAGTCCAGGTTATCGCCTATCCAGGTTCCATCCGCAGGGAGTCCAGCCGAGGTTTCCACATACGGCCCCGAACAATGTGAACAGGGCCCTGAGACGCCAAACGGGTGCCCGGCATACCCGGTCACGGTGTATCTACCGCAACATAGCCCACCCCTAGGGTCAGCGCTACGCACGGCCGCCAACACATAACCTACAAACACCAGAAACTATTTGCAACTCCTGGACAGAGTACTAGGGTGATTAAGAAGCCGAGAGGGTCCATTGGTTTCGGGCCCAATGTACGGTAGTAACTGCATCTTAAATCACACATACAGATCTCAGTTCTTACGGACGGCCTCAATGAAACAACCCACCATGTACTCCTACATGGCCTCTCATCGATACCTTTACCAAAACATGTTCAACACATCCCTCACATTACCGACATAAGCATTTCACTCTAGCCCATCACCCAGATGAACCAGACCTGACACAACTCTAAGCATAGCAGGCATAGCAAGGTAGGAATCACATACATGGCTCAATCAACTCCTACACATGCTAGTCGGTTTCATCTAGTTACTGTGGCAATGACAGGTCATGCAAGGGATAAGGGTTCAACTACCGTAGCACACAGTAGATTGAAACGCATTGTCTTAATGCAGTAAACAAGAGCAGAAGCGAGAACATGGGTTTGTATCAGAATGATCAATGGTTGCTTGCCTGATGGAGTGGTAGTGGGATACTGCCCTTCAGTTGGATACTCGTGAATATCCTCGGAGGCAAAACCTACCACGAAGAACACATCGGAACACAATCAACACATGACAATATGCAACAATATGATGCATGCTATGACATGGCAATATGAATGTGTCTTGGCCTAATGCAAGCTATAACAGAAAGGAATGAACTCATTTGAATCAAAGATTCAAATATTAGCTCATTAAACATGGCCTTAATAGTGCATTTCCTTATTCTGCTTAAATAGCAAGGTAAACTTGTTTTGTCATGCATGAAACCATTACAGATGGATAGATTGAATTTTTCTGATCATTTTTCATATATAAATCTTTGCATTTGGAGCTATGGTTGATTTTCTATGATTTTTAGAAGTTTTAACTATTTTCTGGAAAGTCCTGAATAAAAATAAATCCAGAAAATGCATTATTGCGTCAGCATTGCGTCATGCTGACCTCAGCAGGTCAAAGGCGCCAGCCCAGGTCAAACCTGACTGGTGGGCCCCTTTTGTCAGCCTCCCAGCTAATTAACAGGATTAGATTAACACTAAATAGCTGTCAGTGGGGCCTGGGCCCACATGTCAATGACTGATTTAATTAAAATTAATTAAAACTAATCCTAAATTAGTTAGCAGACCGGCCCCACCTGTCATAGACTCAGGGGGGTCTACCTGGGCCCACCCAGGAGTCAAACTGGGTCAAACTCGCCGGCGACTCGACGCCGGCGAGGCCCGAGACGGTGGCGTAGCTCGGAAAACGCCCACAGGGCACGGGCGAGGCCGTTCTTGGGCTCGTTGGAGAGCTCTTGCAGTCGCGCATCTAGTGGTGGTGGAGGCCGGGCCTACGGTGGCCGAAGACGACGACGGCGAGCTCCAAGGCGGCGGCCGGAGTTCGGCCATGTGCGGGGAGTGGGCTGCGGCGTGCAAACACGGAAACTGAAGCGCTAGCGAGGCACTACGCGATGCGGCAAGCACGTTGCATAGCACGGGAGGACCAAATGGTCGTCGGAGCGACGCCGGCGACGAGCTCGAGCCGAGACGAGCTTCGGCCATGGTGGAACTATGGCCTAGAGGGTTCAAATGCGTGGGAAAGAAGAGGGGGAAGGCGGCGGAGCTCACAGGGAGGTCGATGAGCAGTGCAGTGGGCTCGGGGGCGACCGGAGCGAGGCGAATCGATGAACGGCGTCCGGCGGGTACCGAGGTTGAAGACGGCGCGATAGCGGTGATACAGGGCCTCCGGCGAAGCGTGGCTCGGTGGGGAGGGCGAGGGCGTCGTGGCGGAGCGATTTGGCTTGTCAAAGGGGCGAGGGGGTGGCTCTGGCGTCGTCTACGGCGAACGGCAATGAGGAACGCGCTCGGGCATCGCGGGAGAGAGTGAGGGAGACGAGGGGGAGAGTGAGCGAGGATGAGAGGGGGACGTGGGGGTCGCGTGGCATCCCTGGACGTCTCCAGGACGTCGGCAGAAGCAGGAGGTGGCCGGCGTGTGGCCGCGGGCGCCGGCCACGCGCTCCGCGTCCTTCTGGCGCGAGGAGGACGACAACTGGCAGGGCCGGTCGGCTGGGCCGAGCCAGGTGGGCTGGGCCAGCACAGGTAAGGCCCGGGTAGCTTCCCTCTCTCTATTTTTTTATTTGTTTCTGTTTTTCTATTTAACTGCAACTGTTGGGCTTTAATTAAAATATTAAAACGTTTCCAAAAATCCTGAAAATAATTGTGGGCTCTGTTTAGATTATTTCCAACAGCAAACATTTATTTCTAGAATTATTTGGGCATTTAAATTATTTTATAGCATTTAAATGCCCAAATTCAAATACTTATGATTTAATTCAATGACCTTCTGTTGACCTAGAAAAATGTGCACCAATTTTGCCAGAGGTTTTAACCCAAGACAAAGAGGGTGAACTTTTTAGAAGGGCATTTCAGGTTCATTGAAAATAATTTTAGTAAACCCTAGTTGTTTCCAGGGGGTGTTGGGGGTTCCTGCCTTCCCCATTTCAAATTTAAGAGAAATTTAAACATGATGCACACTCTAATGCTTGAACTAGCTAGGGTGTGACAACTCACCCCCACTCAAAAGAATCTCGTCCCGAGATTTAGGATCCTCCGGGAAGAAGGTGGGGTACTCGAGTCGAAGACGATCCTCCCTTTCCCAAGTGGCTTCTTTCTCGGAATGGTGTGACCATTGAACCTTGAGAAACTTGATATTATGACGTCGAGTGGTACGCTCGGCTTGATCAAGGATACAAACGGGATATTCCCGATATGAGAGGTTATCTTGTAGATCAAGCGTTTCGTGGTCCACTCCACGGATGGGATCCGCGAAGCAACGCCTGAGTTGAGAAACGTGGAAGACATCATGAACTCTGGAAAGATGCGGAGGTAGTTCCAATTGGTAGGCAACTTCTCCTCGTTTGGCAAGAATGCGAAAGGGTCCAATGTAATGAGGAGCCAATTTGCCTTTGATACCGAAACGATGGGTTCCCTTTAACGGAGTAACCCAAAGGTAAGCCTTCTCGTAAACTTCATAAGTCATAGGCTTATGTTTACGATCATATTGACTCTTTTGACGAGATTGGGCTGTTTTCAATTTCTCACGAATAATGCGAACCTGCTCTTCTGCTTCCTGAATCATATCCGGGCCAAAGAGTTGTCTTTCCCCGGTTTCTGACCAGTTAAGAGGCGTTCGACATTTTCGTCCATAGAGAACTTCGAAAGGAGCCTTGCCTAAGCTGGCTTGATAACTATTGTTATAAGCAAACTCCGCGAATGGAAGGCATTTCTCCCAACTCATTCCGAACGAGATGACAGAAGCTCGGAGCATATCTTCCAGAATTTGATTGACTCGTTCTACTTGACCACTTGATTTCGGATGGAAGGCGGTGCTAAAGGAGAGACGAGTTCCCATAGCATTTTGGAAACTTTCCCAAAATCGAGAGGTGAAGAGACTTCCACGGTCTGAGTTAATTTCCAATGGAACACCATGAAGAGACACTATTCGGGAGATGTATAAATCAGCTAGCTGGCTAGCGGTGATACTCTCACGAACAGGTAGGAAATGGGCTACTTTGGAAAGACGGTCGATCACGACGAAGATGGCATTATTCCCTCTCTTGGTCCTGGGAAACCCAGTGATGAAATCCATACTGATTTTATCCCATTTCCACTCGGGAATAGCCAAAGGTTGAAGGGTGCCAGCAGGCCGTTGATGCTCTACTTTAACACGACGACAAACGTCGCAATTAGCAATGTATTGAGCGATTTCTCTCTTCATCCTAGTCCACCAAAACCTCTGGCGTAGGTCTTGATACATTTTAGTACTACCGGGATGAATGGTGAGAGGGGATTCATGAGCTTCTTTAAGGATCAGCCGCCTCAGGTTTCGTGCCTTTGGAACCACTAGGTGATTCCCAAAGTATACGACACCTTGATCATCAATGGAGAAACAATTCGCGACTCCTTTCTTAATGTTTCTCTTAATACGGGAGATTCCCGGATCTACCTTCTGTGCCTTGATGATCTGATCCGTAAGGGTAGGCTTCGCCACCAGGGTGGATAGGAATCCTCGAGGAACAATGTGAAGATTTAGCTTACAAAATTCCTCATGGAGAAATGGTTGACTTTGTTGTAACATCAGGTTGTTACAATAGGACTTACGGCTTAGCGATCAAGCCATGACATTGGCTTTGCCCGGGGTGTAAGTTATTCCTAAGTCGTAATCCGAGATCAGCTCAACCCAACGTCTTTGCCTGAGATTCAAATCTGGTTGGGTGAAGATATATTTCAAACTTTGGTGATCGGTGAAGATCTCGCAACGATTACCGAGAAGGTAATGTCGCCAAGTTTTAAGTGCATGGACTACAGCTGCAAGCTCTAGATCATGTGTGGGATAATTTTCCTCATGTGGGTGTAATTGCCGTGAAGCATAGGCAATTACCTGACGATCCTGCATGAGTATGCAACCTAGTCCTTGTCGCGAGGCGTCGCAATAGATAATAAAGTCCTTGGAGAAATCTGGTGGTACCAGTACGGGAGTAGATGTCAGGCGTCTTTTCAGTTCCTGAAAGCTGAACTCGCACTGTGGAGTCCACTCGAACTTTTTATCTTTCTTGAGGAGTTCAGTTAGAGGTTTAGCAACCTTGGAGAAATTCTCGACGAAGCAGCGGCAATAGCTCGCTAAGCCAAGGAAACTCCAAACTTGCTTGACTGTCTCAGGTGGAGTCCAATCAAGGACGGCTTGAACTCACTCGGGATTGACAGCAATACCCTTGCCAGAGATTACATGGCCTAGATAGGTCACTTCTGGCAACCAAAATTCACACTTGGAGAATTTGGCATAAAGGCGATGCTCTTGAAGTTTCATCAATACCAGCCTTAGATGTTCGGCATGTTCCTCTTCATTCTTGGAGTAGATGAGTATGTCATCAAGGTATACCACGACGAATTTATCCAAGTACTCCATGAAAACCGAGTTCATTAACCGAGATAAGGTAGCTGGGGCATTGGTTAAACCGAAGGACATGACGGTGTACTCGTATTGGCCATAACGAGTAACAAAGGCCGTTTTGGGAATGTCCCCGTTTCTGATTTTGATTTGATGGTAGCCCAACCTCAAATCCATCTTGGAAAAGACTGAGGATCCAGCGAGCTGATCATACAGATCGTTAATCCTAGGAAGCGGGTATTTGTTCTTGATGGTGACCAGGTTGACAGGGCGGTAGTCCACAACCATTCGATCTGTTCCATCCTTCTTCTTGACGAAGAGGACGGGGCAAGCCCAAGGAGAGGAACTAGGACGGATGAAACCCTTTTTCAAGGACTCATCGAGTTGGTTCTTAAGCTCGGCTAGTTCTAAGGGTGCCATCTTGTAGGGTCTTCTAGAAATTGGCACGGTTTCCTAGAACAAGGTCTATCACAAACTCGACATCCCTGTCAGGTGGAACACCTGGCAGTTCTTCTGGAAAGACATCCGGAAAGTCTCGGACTATCGGAACATCCTCAAGGTCTGGAAGGGGGTTGGCATTTAGGGAGTAAAGCTGGCGCTTGGCCACTCGAGTTAAGACATTGACTGTCTTGCCCGATGGGTGAGTAAGCTGAACGGTTCTAGTGGCACAATCAATCTTAGCGTAATGAGCTGACATCCAGTCCATACCCAAGATGATGTTTATGTCCGAGGACTTGAGAGCTATTAAGGATGCAAGGAAGACAAGTCTATTGACAAGAATTTCGTTCCATGGCTTACTCTGGAAGTTTGCCATCTAGAGCCAGGAGTTTGAATTTCCATGGTAGAGGGCATGTCACAGAATGTCGTGTTGTGCAATTGAGCATAGTTCTCGGATATGAATGAATGAGATGCTCCAGTATCGAAAAGAATAGATGCTAGATGGCAGTTAACAAGGAGCGTACCAAGGACGACGTTGGGATCCTCATGAGCCTCCTCGGCTGAAACATAGTTGACATGGCCACGGGCAGTGGTGGCCGGCTTGGCGTAGAATGTTTTTCCCGCGGGCTTACCACGGCCAACGGACTTTCCAGTTTGATTGAGGTTGTTGTTCTGGGAACACTCTCGGCTATAGTGACCCGGCTCTCCACACTTAAAGCATGTCACCACATTGGGGCGTGGAGCAGCATTAGTAGCGGGGCCACCATAGGGCTTGGGTGGTGCAAATTGCTGGTTGAGACAAGGCGCCTCAAAGGATGGCCTCGGGATGAACCTGGGTGGCAGTGCCGTGCTTGGGATCCACACCCGGCGCTTCTAAGCTCCAGAGCCGGATGAAGAGCCAAAGTCACGAGAGTGCTTGCATGAAGCGTCATAATCAGTCTGGCCTATCTCAGCACTGATGGCTTTATTGACCAACTTCTGAAAGGAGGTGCACTCGTGCAGACGAAGATCGCGGCGAAGCTCAGGGCTAAGTCCCTTGCGGAACCTTGCTTGCTTCTTAGCGTCAGTAGATACCTCTTCGGGAGCATAGCGTGCCAGATTTCCAAATTCACGACTATAAGCATCCACAGTCAGTCTTCCTTGGGTGAAGTTGCAGAACTCCTCCCTCTTGCGATCCATGAGACCTTCCGGAATGTGATGCTCGCGGAAAGCCTCACTGAACTGAGCCCAAGTAGTAACTTGGCCGACCGGCCGCATAGCTTCGAAGTTTTCCCACCAAAGGCTAGCAGGGCCTTTGAGGTGATAGGCAGCATAGGTAACCTTGTCGGCTTCGGCTACGTTGGCAGAACATAGCTTGTGAGTGATGCTGTGGAGCCAGTCATCCGCGTCGAGGGGTTCGACGGAATGGTTAAACTTTGGTGGGTACAGCTTGATAAAGTCATTGATTGACACCAAGTCATTTCGTGGGTGGCGTGCAGTGTTCTGCTCAATCCGCTCTAGCAGGCGGTTAGTCTCACACTTGTTTCTTTCCGCCTCCAGCATTACCTCGGCCAGAGAAGGCGGGTGAGGCAGATTTTCACCCCTAGCTGCACTGGCTTCCCCCTGCTCCGAGGCAGCAGGGTTGCTGCGGGTGTTGACCATCCTAGGAGAAAACAAGACAATGGTTTAGATAAGGATGGCTCAAACTTAGCAAGGAAGTGCAGAATGTAATGGATAACACGGAATGCAGAGATGTTCATCCGTATGTCATGGTAATATAAAACTGCCATATATATACCAACGGTCATACACATCATACATAGTTTAGTACAAGCCCAGGCTATAGTACAACTATGATGAAAGACATTACATCTCATCGGAGGCATTCCAAGCTCCTATAAATTATTTGTCTACACCCTCGAAATTGACTACACACTAAGTCGTATTCCACAAGTCACGCAGGACAGTGGAGATACAACTACTACAATACTAGTGGTACTACTACTAACTCAGACAGCTCTGTAGTAGTCCTCATAGAAGTCACCTCCGTAGCCTGGAAGTTCAACGTGACCATCCGGGAACAGACGGTCCTGAGGAGCCTGTGGACCAAAGGGGCTAGGATGAGGTCTTGGACCAACAAACGGTGGCCTGCGGGGACCACGGGGTGGGGTGATGCCTCCCACATCACGCCAGTCCACCATATCTGGCAGAGCTGGTCTCACAGGACAGATCCCTTGTATCCATACATCCAGCTTGCACCGCAGGTGCAAACTGAGTCAATGTGGCCCAATGATCAGCACGGGTATTGAAAAGCTCCAGCCTCAAGGCCCGATTCTCTCGGTCCTTATCTTCGAGCATCTCAGCAGTGGTACGAGTTAATGAGTCCTCCTGAGTGGAGTCAGCATAGATAGCCTGAAGATACCCCTGTGCTCCTGGAAGTGAAGCTGGCATGTAACGGAAGTCGGTATCCCGAAGCAGGCCAGTCCGGACTCGCATAATGGTCATCATGGAATAGGCAGCATCCTGCACAGCCATCTCAACAGTAACCCCGAGTCCATAGGAACAGTGAAGGGGCTCGATAGATCCAGGATAAGAAGGAAATATCCTGACGGTGCAGAAATATTGGCTTTGATTAAAGTCGCGGAATTTCTCTTCAACGGTGTATTCGGGATACCAACGGTAACCCATCTCGATCATTACCCGGACTAACATAGCAGTATGACCGGGCACATCGAGGCACCGGGTCAGGCGAACCACTTGGTTTTGAACACGGTTGGCCATCTGAAAACACAACCACAATGCAAAGACATCAGAATTTCTAGGGAAAATTGGACAGCATAACAGCTGTAAATGCTCAGAAAAAGATTTGAGACATCCACAACAGTTCGCAATACCACTCAACAACATCATATCAAGGTTCTGATCCAATTAGCAACATACTAAGAATAGTAGAAACTGAACTGGGACTTGTAACAACAATCCTATAAGCTACTACGGATTAGTAACACGTGAACCTGATAGAAGAAGAGAGCCTAGTCCTTAACCCACGTTGAATGAGAAGAGAATGACTCAGATCAGAGGCATAGGGTAAAGGAGTAAAAGAGCCTTACGTTCCCTCCCACAATCAATTCCCCTACATATAACTAAAGCATTTCTAGACTCAACATCGACCAGCTTGGCTCAACGAACCTACAGGTAGTCCAGCTCTGATGCAAACGCTGTCAGGACCCCGATTCCAAGTCACATCAATCTAGCCGGTAACACCTCATATCACTTTGCGGCCTCACACACGGTATCCCACGGGTGTCGCCTTACCATGGCCCAGGACCATTTGCGCCTTTTGGCTCACGTATATGATAGTGTCGCTAGCATCCATATGCCGGAGAACCCGGGCCGACATGGCTAGTCGTGAACCCAAAGCGGCACAAACCTATGGAGACAGGCATACATGAATCACATCAAACATGTCGGTCATCAGCGAGTGATTCCGGGCTGTAGCACTGGGCTAACAGGACTTCGGATATCACCGCGTGACATTTCCCCGAAGGGACAGACATAGGAACGAAGTGAAACACATGCCGGCCAGTCAAGTGTCCTGAACAGTAGTGCTGGGCTAGCAGGACTCCTGTGAACCGGGCTGTAGCGGACTACTATGGCTCGAGGAACACTAGACTACATTTCCCCATAAGAAAGGCTGCCAAGGATAAACAACTAGATTGTCGGATCCCACTCATACCAAGCATTTCAATCATACACACAATATGCCCGATATGAGTACATACAACATGGCATCCCAACAAAACTTCTACAACTCAAGTACTTTATTTAAAGGCTCCAGGGAGCCATACATAACATGTTCATACAGATAGGGGTCACATGACCCGACACTCAAGTCATACAAACATACAAGCACATGTGGAAGCAACTAGTCTGAGTACGGACTCTAGAAAGAAAGAAGGCTTCTCGAAGCATGTCTATCTACATAGGGCCCTCCATGGCCAGGAACACCACCTAGGTGGCTAGTCACTCGTCGACGTCAAGGTCTATGTAGAACCCATCGGAGGGGGCGGTGTTGTCGTCTGAAAATAGTAATTAAGCAAACATGAGTACAAACGTACTCAGCAAGTCTTACATCAGAACCTACTAAACATGCTTATTCTCAAGAAGGTGGTGGGGTTAAAGGAGCAAGCCAGCTTTGACTCTTGGCTAAGCTATCCTACGGAACTCCACCAATAGTATCCATTAACTTGTCTGTGAACTGTATAGGCAACCAAGTAGTCCTTTACCGCGGACGTGGCTATTCGAATAGTTTTATACCCTGCAGGGGTGTACTTCTTCATACACGCTTTCACCACTTACCGCCGTTTACACGACATGTACTCGGCAACCTTCAAGCGGAAGCCCAGCAAGGGTGTCGGCCATGGCCTACCTTACACTTAAGTCTCTAGTCCAGGTTATCGCCTATCCAGGTTCCATCCACAGGGAGTCCGACTGAGGTTTCCACATACGGCCCCGAACAATGTGAACAGGGTCCCGAGATGCCAAACGGGCGCCCGGCATACCCGGCCACGGTGTATCTACTGCAACATAGCCCACCCCTAGGGTCAGCGCTACGCACGGCCGCCAACACATAACCTACAAACACCAGAAACTATTTGCAACTCCTGGACAGAGTACTAGGGTGATTAAGAAGCCGAGAGGGTCCATTGGTTTCGGGCCCAATGTATGGTAGTAACTGCATCTTAAATCACACATACAGATCTCAGTTCTTAGGGACGGCCTCAATGAAACAACCCACCATGTACTCCTACATGGCCTCTCATCGATACCTTTACCAAAACATGTTCAACACATCCCTCACATTACCGACATAAGCATTTCACTCTAGCCCATCACCCAGATGAACCAGACCTGACACAACTCTAAGCATAGCAGGCATAGCAAGGTAGGAATCACATACATGGCTCAATCAACTCCTACACATGCTAGTGGGTTTCATCTAGTTATTGTGGCAATGACAGGTCATGCAGAGGATAAGGGTTCAACTACCGTAGCACACAGCAGATTGAAACGCGTTGTCTTAATGCAGTAAACAAGAGTAGAAGCGAGAACATGGGTTTGTATCGGAATGATCAATGGTTGCTTGCCTGATGGAGTGGTAGTGGGATACTGCCCTTCAGTTGGATACTCGTGAATATCCTCGGAGGCAGAACCTACCACGAAGAACACATCGGAACACAATCAACACATGACGATATGCAACAATATGATGCATGCTATGACATGGCAATATGAATGTGTCTTGGCCTAATGCAAGCTATAACAGAAAGGAATGAACTCATTTGAATCAAAGATTCAAATATTAGCTCATTAAACATGCCCTTAATAGTGCATTTCCTTATTCTGCTTAAACAGCAAGGTAAACTTGTTTTGTCATGCATGAAACCATTACAGATGGATAGATTGAATTTTTTTGATCATTTTTCATATATAAATCTTTGCATTTGGAGCTATGGTTGATTTTCTATGATTTTTAGAAGTTTTAACTATTTTCTGGAAATTCCTGAATAAAAATAAATCCAGAAAATGCATTACTGCGTCAGCATTGCGTCATGCTGACCTCAGCAGGTCAAAGGCGCCAGCCCAGGTCAAACCTGACTGGTGGGCCCCTTCTGTCAGCCTCCCAGCTAATTAACAGGATTAGATTAACACTAAATAGCTGTCAGTGGGGCCTGGGCCCACATGTCAGTGACTGATTTAATTAAAATTAATTAAAACTAATCCTAAGTTAGTTAGCAGACCGGCCCCACCTGTCATAGATTCAGGGGGGTCTACCTGGGCCCACCCAGAAGTCAAACTGGGTCAAACTTGCCGGCGACTCGACGCCGGCGAGGCCCAAGACGGTAGCGCAGCTCGGAAAACGCCCACAGGGCACGGGCGAGGCCATTCTTGGGCTCGTTGGAGAGCTCTTGCAGTCGCGCATCTAGTGGTGGTGGAGGCCGGGCCTACGGTGGCCGGAGACGACAACGGCGAGCTCCAAGGCGGCAGCCGGAGTTCGGCCATGTGCGGGGAGTGGGCTGCGGCGTGCAAACACGGAAACTGAAGTGCTAGCGAGGCACTACGCGATGCGGCAAGCACGTTGTATAGCACGGGAGGACCAAATGGTCGCCGGAGCAGCGCCGGCGACGAGCTCGAGCGGAGACGAGCTTCGGCCATGGTGGAACTATGGCCTAGAGGGTGCAAATGCGTGGGAAAGAAGAGGGGGAAGGCGGCGGAGCTCACAGGTAGGTCGATGAGCAGCGCAGTGGGCTCGGGGGCGACCGGAGCGAGGCGAATCGATGAATGGCGTTCGGCGGGTACCGAGGTTGAAGACAGCGCGATAGCGGTGAAGCGTGCCTCGGTGGGGAGGGCGAGGGCGTCGTGGCGGAGCGATTTGGCTTGTCGGAGGGGCGAGGGGGTGGCTCTGGCGTCGTCTACAGCGAACGACGGCAAGGAACGCGCTCGGGCATCGCGGGAGAGAGTGAGGGAGACGAAGGGGAGAGTGAGCGAGGATGAGAGAGGGACGTGGGGGTCGTGTGGCATCCCTGGACGTCTCCAGGACGTCGGCAGAAGCAGGAGGTGGCCGGTGTGTGGTCGCGGGCGCCGGCCACGCGCTCCACGTCCTTCTGGCGCGAGGAGGACAACGACTGGCAGGGCCAGTCGGCTGGGCCAAGCCAGGTGGGCTGGGCCAGCACAGGTAAGGCCCAGGTAGCTTCCCTCTCTCTGTTTTTTTATTTGTTTCTGTTTTTCTATTTAACTGCAATTGTTGGGCTTTAATTAAAATACTAAAACGTTTCCAAAAATCCTGAAAATAATTGTGGGCTCTGTTTAGATTATTTCCAACAGCAAACATTTATTTCCAGAATTATTTGGGCATTTAAATTATTTTATAGCATTTAAATGCCCAAATTCAAATACTTATGATTTAATTCAATGACCTTCTGTTGACCTAGAAAAATGTGCACCAATTTTGCCAGAGGTTTTAACCCAAGACAAAGAGGGTGAACTTTTTAGAAGGGCATTTCAGGTTCATTGAAAATAATTTTAGTAAACCCTAGTTGTTTCCAGGGGTGTTGGGGGTTTCTGCCTTCCCCATTTCAAATTTAAGAGAAATTTAAACATGATGCACACTCTAATGCTTGAACTAGCTAGGGTGTGACAGTATGGTGATATCCCATCATTATACATTCTTGCCATTACATTGATAACCACCATAGCCCAATTTTACGTATCTTACCCATCGATACTAGCCTTTGAGTATTGCCGGCAACATCACTTGTGCACATTAGTGGTCATACTTCACAGTGCATACTTACCCTATCATTTGGGTACATATCTTGGTATCATCTTTTGTGTCACAAAGTTGTCATTGCATACACAATTGCTATCTTGATTCGTGAAGTTTTGCATGATAAAGAGCTCAAAAGAGAAAGAGCCAAACAAGCTTTTAAGCAAAAGGGAGAGATAAGCAAAGAGCTTTTAAGCAAGAAACATAGCATCATACTACATTAAGATTGCCATACTCAATCATTTTGGATCATATCATCGGAATACCATACATATAACATACTTGGGATAGAAGTTGTTGCATTTTTTCTTAGTAGGTTGTGCACAAGTCCTCGTATCCGCCTATTGTGCAATCGTGCAAGCGTCTCTCTAGTATTGTGCAACAAGAGCATTTTGATGGATTCCACATTTTGGCTCATTCCTTGGTTGCACGACCCCACTTATCTATTTGCGTGTTTGTTTCCGTGTACCACATTTTGCTATTGGTCTACTTGTTGCATTTGCAAATTTGCAAATCTTTTCAAACATTATTGAAGCTCACTAACAATTGCATCAAATTTTGTGCCACCATCATAACCGAGCTCCACTATAAGCTTTTACTTGTGTAGGTGTGAGAAACCGACAAGAATTGGTACCTATTGCTATTTCCTTGTTCCAAATTTGAGTGATCATTGATCCATCTTCAACATCGGACAAGGTACATTTGGTATTAGTTCTTCTCTTTCTCCCACTCACATATTTCCTTGAAATGATGGATAGGCCAAGTACTTCTACCAACCCACTCTTCATCGAGCAAGACGACGACATGTCCTCCTACATCACAAAGAGCCACCTCTTTGGTGCACAACGAGCTTTGCATCAAGAGCAACAAGCGATGAATGAACGCATCGACAACCTCGCCACCGACTTGCGACTCTTTGACCGCAAGCTCGATGACCACAAACAAGAGAATGATGCAAGAATGGACGAGATTCGTGCTTTGTTGCTCAACCGCTCTTCTTCCACTTCATCCTCCTCAAGATGGAGCCGTTCGAGTCGACACTCCGACGACACCATCTCTGGCTCAAGTACACCGACATCATACACTTTTCGACGTGCCACACGCCAAGACCATCAAGCAAACTGCAACCCTCTACATGACAACGCCTCTCAAGAGCAACGACACCGTCAAAACCAAGCTACTTTTGTGCAAGCACGAGAACGGCAACGCCAAGACCAACAAGAAGAGGAAGAACGAGCGCAACTACACCAAGATGCACAAGATGCCGAGGCACAACATCAAGAAAAACAGCTACGTGAAGCTCAAGCACTTGAGGCGCAACGTGCCCTCCGAGATTCAAGTTGAGCCGTAGTCACACGCAAACGGCAAGATCATGAGCAACAAGAAGCGCTTTGCGAAGAAGTTCAGGAGAGGAACTATCAAGCTTGAGTGCATCGTCAAGCCCCACAAGCTCACCAAGAACATCAAGTTCACAAAGAAGAATATAATGGAAATCCTCCAAGAGAAGAGCAAGTTCAGGGAGACAATCCTCCTCATCAAGGATGTCATCATCCCCTACCCCAACACAATGAAGAGCAACGCTACGGCAAGCTAAAGTTCACCATGCCCAAGTTCAATAGAAGCAATGATCCTGAAGAGTACCTTTCATGGGCATTGAAGGTTGACAAAATCTTCCGCTTGCACAACTATGAGGAAGAGCAGAAGATCGCGATTTCATCCCTTGAGTTCCAAGATTATGGCCTCATTTGGTGGGAAGAAGTCATTGAGCGCCAACAGGCAAGAGGTGAACCACCCATCACTACTTGGGCGCAAATGAAGGATGTCATGAGAGCACGCTTCATGCCAACCTACTACAACCACGATGTTTTCAAGAAACTCCAACTCCTCAAGCAAGGAACCAAGAGCGTTGAAGAATACTACAAGGAAATGGAGATTGCAATCATACGAGCCAATGTCACGGAAGATGGTGAGCAAACTATGGCACGTTTCTTGAATGGACTCAATCATCCTATCGAGAAGATCGCCGACTTCCAACCATACTCGAACCTCATCGACCTAGTGCATCAAGCTACCAAGGCGGAATGTCAAGTGCAAGATGATTTCAAGTATGCCAAGTTCTCATCCAAGTCCTATGGCTTCTCCAACACCCAAGTTTCAACATGATAAGGACATCAATACCATTTTTACACCCACAGCCCCTACTGCAACATATACTGGACCAATTACTAGAGCTCACGCATGCCAATTAAATTATCAGGTACTTTCATTTCTTGGTAATGATTCTAATGTTCATGAGAATATGATGCTGCCGAAATTGGATACATTTCTTTTGCTTACAAATGAAGGGCCTGGCATGGAGAAGAGGGATGAACACTGGAGCAAGAACAAGCATGGAGATGATGGCATGCGCAAGGGGAACAACAACGGAGTTAAAAGTGATGATTTTAGGACTTTGAAGCCACCATAAGGAGTGCATGAAGTCTTGGACGAAATATACAAGATGCCACTTCATAAATTTCGTCCAGAGGCTATCGTAGGTGCTGCATCACCTTATTATTTGGCCAGGCCCATGTATTTTTGAAATACTTAAGTATAAGCTATTTTTAGAGTCCGTATGTGTGGGGAAACAAGAGTTAGGGTTGGTTTCGGACCCCTCCTCCAAGGGCCACGAATTTCCCCCTTCCTCCATATATACAGCCCTTTGGGCGTCGTTTAAACTTTGGGTTTTTTTAGATTAAAGTTCATCATAGATGCAACTTCACGTACTTCATTTGTGTTCAACGACTAGACAAAGGCGTCACAGAACCCCACCTTGATCAATAAAGCTTTCCTCTTATATTCACAATACCCAGATTGCAGTCTTAGTTTCTTGCTTCTTCTTTGTTTGCCTCCAGGAAATAGACCTTCGTGGTCAGGTTGATCGTGCTCTGGCGTGGTCAATAACCTCTCGGAGTTGGTTTAGCGATTGCTAAGGCGCGATGTCCTCGCACGTTCGTAGTCGGATCATCAAAGTCGACTTCCTCCAAAACGGTGGCCATGATCTCATCGAAAGACGGGACACCTTTGCCTCTATCAAGTGGTATCATATTTCCAGGTTGCTCGGTGAGATTTTATAGTTTTTCGTAGTTTAGATCGAGTATGTTCTTCATACCTACAGTCCACGAAAAAGCCAACAAAAAAATTAATTAGGGTTAGTTCATCATATCCGAACCAATCTGAGCCTTTGCATAATCTTTTTAGGGTTTTGCATTATTGAATTTGCGGTTGCATCGTCGTGTCTAGTTGCTGGTCTTAGTGTCTGGTTGATACGTCTCCAACTTATAAATAATTTTTAATTGTTCAATGCTATTATATTATCTGTTTTGGATGTTAATGGGCTTATTTATACACTTTTATATTATTTTTGGGACTAACCTACAAACCCAAGGCCCAGTGCAAATTGTTGTTTTTTTGCCTATTTCAGTGTTTCACGGAAAAGGAATATCAAACGGAATCCAAACGGAATAAAACCTTCGGGAGAGTTATTTTTGGAACAAACGTGATCCAGGGGACTTGGAGTGGACGTCAAGTAACCAACGAGGAGGCCACGAGGCAGGGGGCGCGCCTACCCCCCTGGATGCGCCCTCCACCCTCGTGGGCCCCTCGTGGCTCCACCGACCTACTTCTTCCTCCTATATATGTCCACATACCCCGAAAAAATCCAGGAGCACCACGAAACCCTATTTCCACCACCGCAACCTTGTGTACCCAAGAGATCCCATCTTGGGGCCTTTTCCGGAGCTCCGCTAGAGGGGGCATCGATCACGGAGGGCTTGTACATCAACACCATAGCATCTCCGATGATGTGTGAGTAGTTTACCTCAGACCTTCGGGTCCATAGTTATTAGCTAGATGGCTTCTTCTCTCTCTTTGGATCTCAATACAATGTTCTCCTCGATCTTCTTGAAGATCTATTTGATGTAACTCTTTTTGCGGTGTGTTTGTCGAGATCCGATGAATTGTGGGTTTATGATCATCTATGAACAATATTTGATTCTTCTCTAAAATCTTTTATGTATGATTGGTTATCTTTGCAAGTCTCTTCGAATTATCAGTTTGGTTTGGCCTACTATATTGATCTGTCTTGCAATGGGAGAAGTGCTTAGCTTTGGGTTCAACCTTGCGGTGTCCTTTCCCAGTGACAGCAGGGGCAGCAGGCACGTATTGTATTGTTGCCATCGAGGATAAAAAGATGGGGTTTATATCATATTGCTTGAGTTTATCCCTCTACATCATGTCATCTTGTGTAATGCATTACTCTATTCTTATGAACTTAATACTCTAGATGCATGCTGGATAGCGGTCGATGTGTGGAGTAATAGTAGTAGATGTAGAATCGTTTCGGTCCACTTGTCGCGGACGTGATGCCTATATACATGATCATGCCTAGATATTCTCATAATTATTCACTTTTCTATCAATTACTCGACAGTAATTTGTTCACCCACCGTAATACTTATGCTATCTTGAGAGAAGCCACTAGTGAAACCTTGGCCCCCGGGGTCTATCTTTTATCATATAAGTTTCCAATCTATTTTATTTTGCAATCTTTACTTTCAATCTATATCATAAAAATACCAAAAATATTTATCTTACTATTATTATCTCTATCATATCTCACTCTCGTAAGTGACCATGAAGGGATTGACAACCCCTTATCGCATTGGTTGCGAGGTTCCTATTTGTTTGTGTAGGTACGAGGGACTTGCGCGTAGTCTCCTACTAGATTGATACCTTGGTTCTCAGAAACTGAGGAAAATACTTACGCTACTTTGCTGCATCACCCTTTCCTCTTCAAGGGAAAACCAACGCAGTGCTCAAGAGGTAGCAAGAAGGATTTGGGGCGCCGTTGCCGGGGAGATCTACCACAAGTCAAGACATACCAAGTACCCATCACAAACTCTTATCCCTCGCATTACATTATTTGCCATTTGCCTCTCGTTTTCCTCTCCCCCACTTCACCCTTGCCGTTTTATACGCCCTCTTTTTCCATTGCCCTTCTCTTTTCCGTTCGTCTCTTTTCGCTTCCTTCTTGTGTGCTTGTGTGTTGGATTAATTGCCATGATGGCTCAAGGTAATACTAAATTGTGTGACTTTTCTAATACCAACAATAATGATTTTATTAGCACTCCGATTGCTCCCCTTACCGATGTTGAATCTTGTGAAATTAATGCTGCTTTGCTTAATCTTGTTATGAAAGATCCGTTTTCCGGCCTTCCTAGTGAAGATGTCGCTACCCATCTGAACAACTTTGTTGATTTGTGTGATATGCAAAAGAATAAGGATGTGGATAATGATATTGTTAAACTGGAGCTATTTCCGTTTTCACTTAGAGATCGTGCTAAAACTTGGTTTTCTTCTTTGCCTAAAAATAGTATTGATTCAAGGAATAAGTGCAAACATCATCTCTCTTAGGAATGATATTATGAATTTTAAGCAACTTGATCATGAACATGTTGCACAAGCTTGGGAGAGGATGAAATTAATGATACGTAATTGCCCTACTCATGGTTTGAATCTTTGGATGATTATACAAAAAATTTATGCCGGATTGAATTTTGCTTCTAGAAATCTTTTAGATTCGGTCATGGGAGGCACTTTTATGGAAATCACTTTAGGAGAAGCTACTAAACTCCTAGATAATATTATGGTTAATTATTTTCAATGGCACACTGAAAGATCTACTAGTAAAAAGGTGCATGCAATAGAAGAAATTAATGTTTTGAGTGGAAAGATGGATGAACTTATGAAATTGTTTGCTAATAAGAGTGTTTCTTCTGATCCTAATGATATTCCTTTGTCTACTTTGATGGAGAACAATAATGAATCTATGGATGTGAATTTTGTTGGTAGGAACAATTTTGGTAATAATGTGTATAGAGGTAATTTTAATCCTAGGCCATTTCCTAGCAATTCCTCTAGTAATTATGGTAATTCCAACAACAATTCTTATGTAAATTATAATAATATGCCCTCTGATTTTGAATCTAATATTAAATAATTTATTAGTTCGCAAAAGAGTTTCAATGCTTTGATTGAAGAAAAATTGTCTAAGATTTATGAGTTGGCTAGGAACGTGGATAGAATTTCTCTTGATGTTGATTCTTTGAAACTTAGATCTATTTCACCTAAGCATGATATCAATGAGTCTCTCAAAGCCATGAGAATTTCCATTGATGAGTGCAAAGAAAGAACCGCTAGGATGCGTGCTAAAAAAGATTGCTTTGTGAAAGTGTGTTCTTCTAGTTTTGATGATAATAAGGATGAAGATCTAAAGGTGATTGATGTGTCTCCTATTAAATCTTTGTTTTGCAATACGAATCTTTATAATGATGGGACTGGAGATGAGTCAACTTTAGTTAAAAGGCGTCCCAATGATTCGGAGTTTTTAGATCTTGATGCAAAAAATGATAAAAGTGGGATTGGAGAGGTCAAAACTTTACATAGCAATGAACCCACTATTTTGGATTTCAAATAATTTAATTATGATAATTGTTATTTAATAGATTGTATTTCCTTGTTGCAACCTATGCTAAATTCTTCGCATGTTTATAATCAAAATAAAGCTTTTACTAAACATATCGTTGATGCTTTAATGCAATCTTATGAAGAAAAGCATGAATTGGAAGTTTCTATCCCTAGAAAACTTTATGATGAGTGGGAACCAACTATTAAAATTAAAATTAAAGATCATGAATGCTATGGTTTATGTGATTTGGGTGCTAGCGTTTCCACGATTCCAAAAACTTTGAGTGATGTGTTAGGTTTCCGTGAATTTGATGATTGTTCTTTAAATTTGCATCTTGCGAATTCCACTATTAAGAAACCTATGGGAAGGATTAATGATGTTCTTATTCTTGCAAATAGGAATTATGTGCCCGTAGATTTCATTGTTCTTGATATTGATTGCAATCCTACATGTCCCATTATTCTTGGTAGACCTTTCCTTAGAACGATTGGTGCAATCATTGATATGAAAGAAGGAAATATTAGATTCCAATTTCCGTGAAGGAAAGGCATGGAACAATTTCATAGAAAGAAAATTAAATTACCTTATGAATCTATTATGAGAGCCACTTATGTATTGCATACAAAAGATGATAATACCTAGATATATTCTTGCTTTTATGCCTAGCTAGGGGCGTTAAACGATAGTGCTTGTTGGGAGGCAACCCAATTTTATTTTTGTTCCTTGCTTTTTGGTTCTGTATAGTAATAAACAATTCATATAGCCTCTGTTTAGATGTGGTTTTTGGCTTTTAATTAGTGTTTGTGCCAAGTAGAACCTTTGGGAAGACTTGGGGGAGTTTTAGTAATCTTGCTGTAAAAAACAGAAACTTTAGCGCTCACGATATTTGCTGCCATATTTTACTGGAGAGTGTGATCAAGTTTATTCTTTTTGAAGATGATTAATAGATAAATTACTCACGTCAAGCAATTTATTTTAGAATTTTTGGGGTTACAGAAGCATTCGAAACCTACAGATTACTACAGACTGTTCTGTTTTTGACAGATTCTGTTTTTCGCATGTTGTTTGCTTATTTTGATGCATCTATGGCTAGTGTAGGAGGTTATGAACCATAGATAAGTTGGAATACAGTAGGTTTAACACCAATACAAATAAAGAATTAGTTCATTACAGTACCTTAAGTGGTGGTTTGTTTTGTCATATTAACGGAGCTCATGAGATTTTCTGTTTAAGTTTTGTGTTGTGAAGTTTTCAAGTTTTGGGTAAAGATTTGATGGATTTTGGAATAAAGAGTGGCAAGAGCCTAAGATTGGGGATGCCCAAGGAACACCAAGGTCAAATTCAAGGAAAACTAAAAGCCTAAGCTTGGGGATGCCCTGGAAGGCATCCCCTCTTTCGTCTGCTTCTATCGGTAACTTTACATGAGGCTATATTTTTATTCATCACATGATATGTGTTTTGCTTGGAGCGTCTTGTAAGTCTTTGCTTTTTAGTTTACCAAAATAATACTTCCTGTACACACCTTTTGGGAGAGACACACATGAATGGGAATTTATTAGAATACTCTATGTGCTTCACTTATATCTTTTGAGCTAGATAATTTTGCTCTAGTGCTTCACTTATATCCTTTAGAGCACGGTGGTGGTTTTATTTTATAGAAATTATTGATCTCTCATGCTTCACTTATATTATTTTGAGAGTCCTTTAGAACAGCATGGTAATTTGCTTTGGTTACGAAATTAGTCCTAATATGATAGGCATCCAAGATGGGTATAATAAAAACTATCATAAAAAGTGCATTGAATACTATGAGAAGTTTGATACTTGATTATTGTTTTGAGATATGAAGATGGTGATATTAGAGTCATGCTAGTTGAGTAGTTGTGAATTTGAGAAATACTTGCTCTAAAGTTTGTGATTCCCGTAGCATGCACGTATGGTGAACCGTTATGTGATGAAGTCGGAGCATGATTTATTTATTGATTGTCTTCCTTATGAGTGGCGGTCGGGGACGAGCGATGGTCTTTTCCTACCAATCTATCCCCCTAGGAGCATGCATGTAGTACTTTGTTTTGATAAATAATAAATTTTTGCAATAAGTATTTGAGTTCTTTATGACCAATGTTGAGTCCATGGATCATACGCACTCTCACCCTTCCACCATTGCTAACCTCTCTAGTACCGCGCAACTTTCGCCGGTACCTTAAAACCCACCATATACCTTCCTCAAAACAGCCACAATACCTACCTATTATGGCATTTCCATAGCCATTCTGAGATATATTGCCATGAAACTTTCCACCGTTCCGTTATTATGACACGCTTCATCATTGTCATATTGCTTTGCATGATCATGTAGTTGACATTGTATTTGTGGCGAAGCCAGCATTCATAATTCTTTCATACATGTCACTCTTGATTCATTGCATATCCCGGTACACCGCCGAAGACATTCACATAGAGTCATATTTTATTCTAAGTATTGAGTTGTAATATTTGAGTTGTAAGTAAATAGAAGTGTGATGATCATCATTATTAGAGCATTGTCCCAAGTGAGGAAAGGATGATGGAGACTATGATTCCCCCACAAGTCGGGATGAGACTCCGGATGAAAAGAAAAAAAGAAGAAAGAAAAGAGGTCGTAAATAAAGAGAAAATTCCCAAATAAAAAAATAAAAAAATAAAAAAATGAGAGAAAAAGAGAGAAGGGGCAATGCTACTATCCTTTTACCACACTTGTGCTTCAAAGTAGCACCATGATTTTCATGATAGAGAGTCTCCTATGTTGTCACTTTCATATACTAGTGGGAATTTTACGTTATAGAACTTGGCTTGTATATTCCAATGATGGGCTTCCTCAAAATGCCCTAGGTCTTCGTGAGCAAGCGAGTTGGATGCACACCCACTTAGTTTATTTTTGAGCTTTCATACACTTATAGCTCTAGTGCATCCGTTGCATGGCAATCCCTACTCACCCACATTGATATCTATTGATGGGCATCTCCATAGCCTGTTGATACGCCTAGTTGATGTGAGACTATATTCTCCTTTTTTTTCTTCTCCACAACCATCATTCTATTCCACCTATAGTGCTATGTCCATGGCTCACGCTCATATATTGCGTGAAGATTGAAAAGGTTTGAGAACACAAAAGTATGAAACAATTGCTTGGCTTGTCATCGGGGTTGTGCATGATTAAATACTTTGTGTGATGAAGATAGAGCATAGCCAGACTATATGATTTTCTAGGGATAACTTTCTTTGGCCATGTTATTTTGAAAAGACATGATTGCTTAGTTAGTATGCTTGAAGTATTATTATTTTTATGTCAATATTAAACTCTTGTCTTGAATCTTTCGGATATGAACATCCATGCTACAATAAAGAAAGTTACATTGAGAATTATGCTAGGTAGCATTCCACATCAAACATTTTGTTTTTATCATTTACCTACTTGAGGACGAGTAGGAATTAAGCTTGGGGATGCTTGATACGTCTCCAACGTATCTATAATTTTTGATTGTTCCATGCTATTATATTATCTGTTTGGGATGTTAACGGGCTTATTTATACACTTTATATTATTTTTGGGAATAACCTACTAACCCAAGGCCCAGTGCAAATTGCTGTTTTTTTTGCCTATTTCAGTGTTTCGCAGAAAAGGAATATCAAACAGAATCCAAATAGAATAAAACCTTCGGGAGAGTTATTTTTGGAACAAACGTAATCCTGGGACTTGGAGTGGACGTCAAGCAACCAACAAGGAGGCCATGAGGCAGGGGGCGCGCCTACCCCCCTGGGCGCACCCTCCACCCTCGTGGGCCCCTCGTGGCTCCACCGACCTACTTCTTCCTCCTATATATGTCCACATACCCCGAAAACATCCAGGAGCATCACGAAACCCTATTTCCACTGCCGTAACCTTCTGCACCCAAGAGATCCCATCTTGGGGCCTTTTCCGGAGCTCCGCCAGAGGGGCATCGATCACGGAGGGCTTCTCCATCAACACCATAGCCACTCCGATGATGTGTGAGTAGTTTACCTCAGACCTTCGGGTCCATAGTTATTAGCTAGATGGCTTCTTCTCTCTCTTTGGATCTCCATACAATGTTCTCTCAATCTTCTTGGAGATCTATTTGATGTAACTCTTTTTGGGGTGTGTTTGTCGAGATCCGATGAATTGTGGGTTTATGATCAAGTTTTCTATGAACAATATTTGATTCTTCTCTGAAATATTTTATGTATGATTGGTTATCTTTTCAAGTCTCTTCGAAATATCAGTTTGGTTTGGCCTACTAGATTGATCTTTCATGCAATGGGAGAAGTGCTTAGCTTTGGGTTCAATCTTGCGGTGTCCTTTCCCAGTGACAGCAGGGGCAGCAGGCACGTATTGTATTGTTGCCATCGAGGATAAAAAGATGGGGTTTATATCATATTGCTTGAGTTTATCCCTCTACATCATGTCATCTTGCCTAATGCATTACTCTGTTCTTATGACCTAGATGCATGCTAGATAGCGGTCGATGTGTGGAGTAATAGTAGTAGATGCAGAATCATTTCGGTCTACTTGTCGCGGATGTGATGCCTATATACATGATCATGCCTCGATATTCTCATAATTATTCACTTTTGTATCAATTGCTCGACAGTAATTTGTTGACCCACCGTAATACTTATGCTATCTTGAGAGAAGCCACTGGTGAAACCTATGGCCCCCGGGTCTATCTTTTAACATATAAGTTTCCAATCTATTTTATTTTGCAATCTTTACTTTCAATCTATATCATAAAAATACCAAAAATATTTATCTTACTATTATTATCTCTATCAGATCTCACTCTCGTAAGTGACCATGAAGGGATTGACAACCCCTTTATCGCATTGGTTGCGAGGTTCTTATTTGTTTGTGTAGGTACGAGGGACTTGCGCGTAGACTCCTACTGGATTGATACCTTGGTTCTCAAAAACTGAGGGAAATACTTATGCTACTTTGCTGCATCACCCTTTCCTCTTCAAGGGAAAACCAACACAGTGCTCAAGAGGTAGCACTAGTCCATTAGAGTTTCGAGTTCTATTCACAAGTTATCACACCGTCACTTCATCATCATCATCACCGCTGCCATATACCACCATCATCGTCACCGCTGCCATATACCATGTAACGACCAAACCTCGAAGGATTTGAGCCTCTGTGCTTACCGTGCTAGTCCCTGGATTGAACTCGCTAGCACACACAGTATAGATGAATACCAGAATAGCAAGTGCATCATTTATTACAATGTATGATCCAGAATGTATAAAATAAAACAATCTGCATAGCACTTGGCTAGCTTTGTTCAATCAAACAACGGAAAGTAGAAGAAAAATAACGATGAGTCCCATCATAGCCCACTGGCGATGCTGAGTGCAGACTCGCGACCCTAACGGTACCTTACTCTTCGTCTGAATATCCTGCAACATGAGACGTTGTAGCCATATAGGTCAATACTTTGAATGTATTGGCAAGTTACACAGGAGTAATAATATAGCAGACCTACATGTATATGCATAGTACAACAAAGGAAGGCTTGGGGGTTTATTTTGCGGAAAGCTGATTTTATCCTAATAACTACCTAATAGTCAAATTTTTATTTAGTTCTTTTATTACTACAATTAAATGCACAAGGTTGAGTTGGCAAAATCAACTCCAACCTCCCCTTTATTAAGTTGCCCAACAAATTTATTAAGTGTCACATCTGTCAAGATCATCCAACAACTGTAATGGCATAGTGGCTCAAATTTACCCATAACCGGGGGCACGGCTAATCATGATTAGTTTTAATACTTTGTAGAGTTTTGTACGCTTTACCCACTGGACCCAATCCGAAGATTGAGACAAAGTCTTTCAGAAGAGGTTCCCTTAACCACCTGACGGCCACATCCCACCTACATATGCTACATCTGTCGACACTGTCTGGGCAAGGGTTCCAACAACTGATCAACTAAGCTAGAGCCCATATAGCCAGTGGCCGCACATGGAAGCTACTAGTCACTAAGTCTGTCTGATCTTTTTGAACCTGGGCGGCATTCCACTTAGGGTGCACTCTCATGAGCACATGGCCTTAGAAAAGGTGCAAGACCCCATGATGCCTTCCCTCAACACCAAGCAATACCACTTCCGCCCAGAGGTGAGTTAAATCCTGAGTTACTACTCAATTTGTTAAATATATATAATCCTCACATAAACTCAATGAATACACAAACCACCCCCGTCTACAAAGCATAGCAAACTACAACTACCACGATTTGCAAAAACGGGAAGATAGCTCAACAGCATAGCAAAATAATATAGTATTCCTATACATGCATATTTTCATAGTGTGATATAACTACATGCATAGAAAACAATAGGTAAAGGATGATCAACATGTAGCTTGCCTTGGTTTTGGTTCAGAAAGTCACACTCCTGACAATAGCTCGCGTCGCACTCCGGACAATCTACATGTTTCACACAATTCAACAATCAATCACCAGAACACGAATAGAACCAAAACAAAACCAACAGCAAGAAAAACATTTTTAAAACTCAACAACAAAAGCTTAAAAGCACCTAAATTGCACTACGGTCACAACGCAAAAAGAATCACTCGATTCCGATAAACGGTTCGAGAGTTATGGCCTCCGAAAGGTTTAATTCAAATTCAAACGAATTCAAATTTCAACAGAGCAAACATGTGCAAAGTTGGTACTGTGCTAAAGAGCTGATTTTTGTGAGATCATAGGAAAAAGAATTACCTAATTTGGACATATAGGTTAAAAGATATAGCTAGTTGAAGTTAGAGGAAAAATCTGAAAAGAAATAAAACAGCAACAGAAAACTCCTGAGCGCTGTAGCGAACTCCTATAGAAGCTCCTGTAGCGACATGCCACGTGGCGGTTCTTGATTAGCCGGGCGCGTGTGCTCACCCAAAACAGAGAAAAAACGGCAGCAGTAGTCGGGCGTCGGCGGCACCGGCTCTCCGGTGGGTCTCCGGCGAGGGCGAAGTGACGGACGGGTGCGGCGGTGAGTGGCGGAGGCGGTGGTGGTGTCGGACGGCGGTGAGGTGGACTGTGTCGGCGGCGGTGAAGACCTGAATGCGGCAACTCCAGCGGCGGCGGTTGAGCTCGTCCCACTCGCGCTGCTGCGTTTTCGTCCAAGCAAGAATGTCAGGAAAGTGCGGCGTTGAGAGGGGGTTCTAGGATGGCAAGTGGAGTGGCCGGGGCGTTCTTACGGTGGCGGAAACAACCGGCGAACGACGGTGAACTCCGAGCTCTGCGACGAGATGCGATTTGCCCTAGCCGATGCGTGCGGTAATGGGAGAGGTTGAGGCAGGGGTTCGGGGGTTCCTCGAGTAGCTGTCCTCGCGTGCGGCGTCCTTGGAGGGCACGGAATCAACCAGGGCGCACGAGCTCGATCCGGCTCGGCGTCGGGTGCGCGGGCGGTGCGGCGGCGTCTGGCTCAGGAAGGAAGAACTGGGGCGGGGCCCGCGGGTCAGCAGCTGAGGCGAGGGAAAGAAAAAAACAACAAGAAACAGAGGTAGCTGCGGGATGGGCCGGCCTACTGGTGCGCTGCGGGTGCCGCGCGCTGGTGGGGCTGCTGCCTAGCTGGGTTGCGGCTGTGCAGTGCTGGGCCGCGGGTGCGTGGAGCTGCACCGCTGAGTTTTTTTAATAAAGACAATAGTAGAACAAAATAAATAAAATAAAATACACACTAAAAATTCTAAATAAAAATACCTGGACACACAGTCAAATTATCCCTACAGCTATAAACTACAGGAACACTAGTTCCAACACTAATGCAATTTTGTAGAATAATTTTGATGCAAAAGGCCACACAAACAGTAAAATTACACACAAATAAAATATCTTTAAGATCACAAAAAGAATTACCAGAACATATCAGATGAACTGGAAATAATATTCTGCACAATATGAACATTTTTAAAATAGGGGAGAAGTCATGTTATCTCCGCTCCAATAAATTGCCTTTGTTGCATAATGATTTGAATATTACCGAAAAAGCAAAATAATGCATGAAAAGAATATGAGATGCATATGAATGATCTAATAACATCCTAATTTAGGAAAATTGAGATGTTACAAACCTACCCCCCTTAAGGTGAATCTCGCCCTCGAGATTCGGGCTGGCTAGCAAATAGCTGTGGGTGATCCTGCCTGAGATCCTCCTCTCGTTCCCAGGTAGCTTCCTCCTCCGTATGATGATCCCACTGAACCTTGCATAACTTGATTGTCTTGGTGCAAGTAACTCTCTCTGCTGTCTCCAGAATCTTAACAGGCTTCTCCTCATATGTCAAATCACTCTCCAACGGAATTGCCTCAAGTGGCACCGTGTCCCTCAATGGAACATACATCATCTCTGCATGGCACTTCTTCAACTGAGATTCATGAAACACATCGTGAACTCCTGACAAGGATTCTGGCAACTCCAGCTGATAAGCTACCTCTCCTCTATGCTCCAAGATCTTGTAAGGCCCCACAAAATGTGGTGCTAACTTACCTTTGATTCCAAACCTCTTAATTCCACGAAGTGGTGAAACTTGAAGGTATGCACGGTCTCCTACCTCATATTTCACCTCCTTACATTTAGCATCTGCATAACTCTTCTGCCTGGACTGTGCTATCTTTAGTCTATCACGAATCAACTTGACCTTCTCCTCGGCATCTCTAATCAAGTCTGGTCCAAAGAATTGACGCTCTCCAAACTCATCCCACATCAATGGTGTCCTGCACTTCCTACCATACAATACCTCAAATGGTGCCATCTTCAGACTAGCCTGGTAACTGTTATTATATGAGAACTCTGCATAAGGTAAATTATCATCCCAACTAGACCCATAGTCCAAAGCACAAGCTCTCAACATATCCTCCAAAATCTGATTTACCCTCTCTGTCTACCCATCTGTCTGTGGATGGAAAGTTGTACTGAACTCCAGCCTGGTGCCCAAGGATTCATGCAACTGACGCCAAAATTTAGATGTGAACTGAGTACCTCTATCAGACACTACCTTCCTTGGAACGCCATGCAGACAAACAATCTTAGACATATAAATCTTTGCTAGCTGAGCACTGGTATAAGTAGTCTTTACTGGGATGAAGTGAGCAACCTTAGTCAAACGATTAACAACTACCCAAATAGAATCATAACCTGACCGAGTCCTGGGTAGACCTGTAATGAAATCCATACCAATCTCATCCCACTTCCAATCAGGTATAGGCAATGGCTGTAACAAACCTGCTGGTCTCTGATGTTCCGCCTTAACTCTTTGGCACACATCACATGTTACAATATACCCAGCAATTTCCCCCTTCAGGCTAGGCCACCAAAATCTTTCCCTCAAATCCAAATACATCTTAGTATTACCTGGGTGAATAGAATAAGGTGAATCATGCGCCTCCTAAAGAATCAAATTCCTGATATCTGCATCTTGAGGTACACAAATACGCTTCTCAAACCATATGGCTCCATGTTCATCCTCACGGAAACCTTCTGCCTTACCTTTAGCCATATTCTCTTTTATCTCAGCAATCTCCTTATCATTCTTTTGAGCTTCTCTGATCCTGTCAAGCAAAGTAGGCTTTACCTCCAGTGTTGCTAAATATCTCTTAGGAACTATCTCCAACCTGAGATTCCTGAACTGTTCACATAACTCGGGTGGCATATTATCAATATTAACTGCATTAGCATGGCTCCTACGACTCAATGCATCAGCAACAACATTAGCCTTACCAGGATGATACTGCACATTCAAATCATAATCCTTAATAAGCTCCAACCATCTCCTCTGCCTGAGGTTCAAATCCTTCTGAGTAAAAATATACTTCAAGCTCTTATGATCAGTAAATATATCACAATGATTACCAATAAGATATGGCCTCCAAGTTTTCAATGCATGCACAACTGAGGCTAACTCCAAATCATGTGTAGGATAATTATGCTCATGATTCTT
Organism: Triticum dicoccoides; assembly: GCF_002162155.2. Classification (NCBI taxonomy): domain Eukaryota; kingdom Viridiplantae; phylum Streptophyta; class Magnoliopsida; order Poales; family Poaceae; genus Triticum; species Triticum dicoccoides. The sequence goes on from NC_041392.1 coordinate 350,940,361, forward strand.
AAGCTGACATGAAGCATAAGAAACAACTTTACCTTCCTGCATCAAAACACTCCCAAGTCCTTGACGAGAAGCACCACAATATACCTGGAAGTCCTTATGTATATCCGGCAAAGTTAAAACTGGTGCTGTAACCAAACGCTGCTTCAACTCCTGAAAGTTGGCTTCACATTCATCAGTCCAAACAAACTTCTTCTCCTTCTTCAACAATTCAGTCATAGGCTTTGCAATTTTTGAAAAGTTCTCAATAAACCTCCTGTAATAACCTGCAAGGCCCAAAAAGCTGTGAATCTCTCCAACTGTCGTGGGTGTCTCCCACTCTGTAACTGCAGCAACCTTAGATGGATCAACTACAACTCCATTACCTGACACAACATGTCCAAGGAATGCTACCTCATCCAGCCAAAACTCACATTTGCTGAACTTGGCATACAGCTGATGTTCCCTTAGTTTCTCCATTACCAAACGTAAATGCACCTCATGCTCTTGCTTATTCTTGGAGAACACCAATATATCATCAATGAAAACAACCACAAATTTATCCAAGAATTCCATAAACACCTTGTTCATCATATTCATGAAGTATGCAGGGGCGTTAGTCAATCCAAATGACATAACAGTATATTCATACAACCCATACCTCGTAGTAAAAGTAGTCTTTGGAATATCTTGCTCACGAATCTTCAATTGATGATAACCAGAACGAAGGTCAATCTTAGAAAACACAGTAGCACCCTCCAACTGGTCAAATAGATCATTTATCATAGGCAAAGGATACTTATTCTTAATGGTTACCTCATTCAGAGAACGATAATCAACACACATCCTCAAGGTCCCATCCTTCTTCTCCACAAACAAAACTGGAGCTCCCCAAGGTGATGAACTTGGGCGAATAAATCCTTGTGCCTGCAATTCTCTTATCTGCTTCTTCAATTCTTCCAACTCTTTGAGGCATTCTATACGGTCTCTTTGCAATAGGTCCAGTGACTGGTATTAAATCAATCAGAAACTCAATATCTCTATCTGGTGGCATACCTGGCAACTCCTCTGGAAACACATCTGGATAATCTCTCACAACTGGCACCTCTTCCAGGCTACCCCCCTTAAGAGAGTTCACCTGCACCTGATTACGCTTATACTTACACACATATTTGATCCTCTTCCCTCCTGGTGCACTGAGAGTAATAGATCGACTAGCACAATCAATACGACCTTCATATAACTGCAACCAATCCATACCCAAAATAATATCCAGACCTTGTGACTTCAATATAATCAAATCCGTAGGAAAATCATGCTTTCCAATAGACAAAGACAACTGATGGCAACCAACACCTGCTATCATCTCAGCTCCTAGGGAACTCACTCTAATAGGCATACTAAGTGTTTTGGTTGGCAATCCATGTTTATCAACAAATACCCTCGAAATAAATGAATGCGATGCACCAGTATCAAAAAGAACAAGTGCAGGTACTGAATTAATCAAGAACTTACCAATCACTGCATCAGGTTCATTATAGACCTCCTCAACATTAACATGGTTGACATGACCCTTTTGGAAGGGGTTTGGCTTGCTGGATCCTGAGTTCTTCGCCCCCGGGCAATCTGTGACATAGTGCCCCATAGCCTTACACCTGAAGCATTGCACCTGACTCAAATCCCTTGGCGCACGTGTAACCTAGTGGTTCTGGTTATTGTTCCCTCCATTGCCATTACCATTACCATTACCTCTGCCATTGCCATTGTTACTCTTGTGCCCATAATGATGATGGTGGCCATTATGGTTGTGGCCATTCCCTCCATGATGATTATGATCATTACCTCCATGATGATTATGTCCATTACCTCAATGATGATTATGTCCATTACCTCCATTACCATGATATGAAGTGCGTGGTTTCTGCTGTGGTCCTGAATTATACCTGTTATTGTTGTTGTACTTCCTCTTGCGATTCTCTATGGCATGTTGCTTTCCCTCCAACACAATGGCCTTATCAATTAGGTCCTGACAATTCCTAAAAGTGGCCACTGTCAACTGAAGGCTCAAGTCATCATTTAGGCCCTCCAAAAATTTCTCCTGCCTAGCTGCATTAGTGTTAACATCATTAGGAGCATAGCGTGCAAGATTATTAAATTCCTCCACATAAGCATTAACAGTGCGACCTCCCTGGCGCAAACTTGGAAACTCCTTCTTTTTCAGACTCATAGCACCAGCAGACACATGTGCAGCACAGAAAGCATCCTGAAACTGAGGCCATGTGATAGTAGCAATGGGATAGGTGACCAAGTAATTGTCCCACCAAGCTGCAGCAGGACCCTCCAACAAATGTGAGGCAAACCTCACCCTCTCTGCATCTGTGCATCCAACCGTCTCCAAGTTCCTATTGACTGCACGGAGCCAGTCATCAGCCACAATAGGTTCAGGGGAACTGGAGAACCTCTGAGGATTCAACCTCAAGAACCTGGTAAGCATATCCACAGGTGGCGGTGGCGGCGGATTGTTGTTGTTATTGTTGTTGTTCTGGTTCCGAGTAAGCAACTGGATCAACTGGGCCTGTCCCTCAATAACCTGCTGTATGTATGGTGGTACTCCATTGCCATTATTGTCTCCTCCTGTAGTATTGCGTCTAGTATCACGCCTCGGCGGCATCTGGTGGGCAAGCATAGATGAGTTATAGATATAATAGGGCCAAAAGCTATGTATATATAAATATATTCTACCCATATGCATAATATGATCAAGCCAACAAAACACAACAACGAATAACACCAACAAACAAACAAACAACAAACAATATGGTAATATTATATATATAGTTGAATAATTTTGACACTAAGCAATTTAACAAACAACTACCAATCAAGCAAACAATCTAGTATCTTCATACCACAAAAGTGGGCATAATCAGATACGCTAACACGATAATGTTGCAATATAAAACAAACATGAATGGTGGTCTCAGCACTAGCTCCTACTTAATTAACTGGTCAAGATAACTTGAGGGGGTTAACTAATAAACAGCAAGAAGTATAGCTGGTTTATAAAATAATTTTCACTCCTATGGTTTTTCTAATCCATTTTCTAGGGTCACGTCCTACAGTCAACACACTGCTCTGATACCATCTGTAACGACCAAACCTCGAAGGATTTGAGTCTCTGTGCTTACCGTGCTAGTCCCTGGATCAAACTCGCTAGCACACATAGTATAGATGAATACCAGAATAGCAAGTGCATCATTTATTACAACGTATGATCCAGAATGTATAAAATAAAACAATCTGCATAGCACTTGGCTAGCTTTATTCAATCAAACAGCAGAAAGTAGCAGAAAAATAACGATGAGTCCCATCATAGCCCACTAGCGATGCTGAGTACAGACTCGCGACCCTAACGATACCTTACTCTTCGTCTGAATATCCTGCAACATGAGACGTTGCAGCCATATAGGTCAATACTTTGAATGTATTGGCAAGTTACACAGGAGTAATAATATAGCAGACCTACATGTATATGCATAGTACAACAAAGGAAGGCTTGGGGGTTTATTTTGCGGAAAGCTGATTTTATCCTAATAACTACCTAATAGTCAAATTTTTATTTAGTTCTTTTATTACTACAATTAAATGCACAAGGTTGAGTTGGCAAAATCAACTCCAACCTCCCCTTTATTAAGTTGCCCAACAAATTTATTAAGTGTCACATCTGTCAAGATCATCCAGCAACTGTAATGGCATAGTGGCTCAAATTTACCCATAACCGGGGCACGGCTAATCATGATTAGTTTTAATACTCTGCAGAGTTTTGTACGCTTTATCCACTGGACCCAATCCGAAGATTGAGACAAAGTCTGTCAGAAGAGGTTCCCTTAACCACCTGACGGCCACATCCCACCTACATATGCTACATCTGTCGACACTGTCTAGGCAAGGGTTCCAACAACTGATCAACTAAGCCAGAGCCCATATAGCCAGTGGCCGCACATGGAAGCTACTAGTCACTAAGTTTGTCTGATCTTTTTGAACCTGGGCGGCATTCCACTTAGGGTGCACTCTCATGAGCGCATGGCCTTAGAAAAGGTGCAAGACCCCATGATGCCTTCCCTCAACACCAAGCAATACCACTTCCGCCCAGAGGTGAGTTAAATTCTGAGTTACTACTCAATTTGTTAAATATATATAATCCTCACATAAACTCAATGAATACACGAACCACCCCCATCTACAAAGCATAGCAAACTACAACTACCACGATTTGGAAAATCGGGAAGATAGCTCAACAGCATAGCAAAATAATATAGTATTCCTATACATGCATATTTTCATAGTGTGATATAACTACATGCATAGAAAACAATAGGTAAAGGATGATCAACATGTAACTTGCCTTGGTTTTGGTTCAGAAAGTCACACTCCTAACAATAGCTCATGTCGCACTCCGGACAATCTACACATTTCACACAATTCAACAATCAATCACCAGAACACGAATAGAACCAAAACAAAACCAACAGCAAGAAAAACATTTTTAAAACTCAACAACAGAAGCTTAAAAAGCACCTAAATTGCACTATGGTCACAACGCAAAAAGAATCACTCGATTCCAATAAACGGTTTGAGAGTTATGGCCTCCGGAAGGTTTAACTCAAATTCAAACAAATTCAAATTTGAACATAGCAAACATGTGCAAAGTTGGCACTGTGCTAAAGAGCTGATTTTTATGAGATCATAGGAAAAAGAATTACCTAATTTGGACATATAGGTTAAAAGATATAGCTAGTTGAAGTTAGAGGAAAAATCTGAAAAGAAATAAAACAGCAACAGAAAACTCCTGAGCGCTGTAGCGAACTCCTATAGAAGCTCCTGTAGCGACATGCCACATGGCGGTTCTTGATTGGCCGGGCGCGTGTGCTCACCCAAAACAGAGAAAAAACGGCGGCGGTAGTCGGGCGTCGGCGGCGGCGGCTCTTCGGTGGGTCTCCGGCGAGGGCGAAGTGACGGACGGGTGCGGCGGTGAGTGGCGGAGGTGGTGGTGGTGTCGGACGGCGGCGAGGTGGACTGTGCCGGTGGCGGTGAAGACCTGAACGCGGCAACTCCGACGGCGGCGGTCGAGCTCGTCCCACTCGCGCTGCTGCGTTTTCGTCCAAGCAAGAATGTCAGGAAAGTGCGGCGTTGAGAGGGCGTTCTAGGATGGCAAGTGGAGTGGTCGGGGCGTTCTTATGGTGGCGGAAACAGCCGGCGAACGACGGCAAACTCTGAGCTCCGCGACGAGATGCGATTTGCCCTAGCCGATGCGTGCGGTAACGGGAGAGGTCGAGGCAGGGGTTCGGGGGTTCCTCGAGTAGCTGTCCTCGCGTGCGGCGTCCTTGGAGGGCACGGAATCAACCAGGGCGCACGAGCTCGATCCGGCTCGGCGTCGGGTGCGCGGGTGGTGCGGCGGCGTCCGGCTCGGGAAGGAAGAACTGGGGCGGGGCCCGCGGGTCAGCGGCTGAGGCGAGGGAAAGAAAAAAACAACAAGAAACAGAGGTAGTTGCGGGATGGGCCGGCCTACTGGTGTGCTGCGGGTGCCGCGCGCTGGGGGGCTGCTGCCTAGCTGGGCTGCGGCTGTGCAGTGCTGGGCCGCGGGTGCGTGGAGCTACACCGCTGAGTTTTTTTAATAAAGACAACAGTAGAACAAAATAAATAAAATAAAATACACAATAAAAATTCTAAATAAAAATACCACAGGAACACTAGTTCCAACACTAATGCAATTTTGTAAAATAATTTTGATGCAAAAGGCCACACAAACAGTAAAATAACACACAAATAAAATATCTTTAAGATCACAAAAAAATTACCAGAACATATCAGATGAACTGGAAATAATATTCTGCACATTATGAACATTTTTAAAATAGGGGAGAAGTCATGTTATGTCTGCTCCAATAAATTGCCTTTGTTGCATAATGATTGGAATATTACCGAAAAAGCAAAATAATGCATGAAAAGAATATGAGATGCATATGAATGATCTAATAACATCCTAATTTAGGAAAATTGGGATGTTACATACCACCATCATCGTCACCGTTGCCATATACCACCATCGTGATCACCGATGCCATATATCACCATCGTCATCACCGCTACCATATACCACATATCCACCGTCATCACGATAATCCGAGTCCAACTCCATCACAGATTCGCCACCAGTCCGTGTTCCAGTGCCCTACATATATCCGCCACCAGTCCGAGTTTCCACCAGATTCATCTCCGCCACCAGTCCTAGTCCGAGTCCAGTATTTGTTGCTTTGTTTTCGATTTCCAGATCACGCCATACTCCGAGTCGTGACAAAGAAAGAATCTCGAACTTTCGTGTTACCCGTAGTAGAAAAATAGTTCCAGTTTCAAAAAAACTATGTCTGGAAAATTCTGGCTAGGCAGTTTTTAGACCATTTGTAGACTTGTTCGAAAAAATTTGTTGCGGAGCAAAAAAAAGAGGAAAAAAAGTGCAAAAAAGAAAAGTGAACAAAAAAGAAAAAAATAGAGCGTGCTCCTCCCTTGTTTAGGTCTAGCGCCGTGACTTTGTTAGTGTTATAGGCCCGCGTCTCTAGCACGGTCTAGCCTAGGACTAGCACAGTATCGTCATTGACCGTTTATTCAACTTTGCATCTCTGAATTGATTATTGCTGACTTTTTTTGCTACCATCTTATAAGCCTTCCCACCTCCACATACATCTACATCATATGTTTGACTCTCCTTGGTAATTGCTCTATCCAAGCTTTGAGAGTTTTGACTACAACGGTTGCCGATCACCACCTGCTGCTTGGTAAGAACTAGTAAGAATTTGAGATTCACTTGATGGATTTGTGACACCCACCACCACCATTTTCTAGTAGTTTGTAGGATTATATTCTGGTGTGTTTCTATTGCTGCTAACCATGGCAGGATCACAAGTCGATGAGACTGACTGGGAGAACATGACGAATAAGGAGTTGCATGATAAATTTCAGCAAATGATGACTGAACAGGTGCAAGATGTGCTGCACAATTTTGAAGAGGCCATGGATAAGATAACTGACCTTGAGAAGACGTTCGAAACAAAGCTCGATAACAAATTTAATGAACTGCTTGCGCGTCTTCCACAACCACCACCGGATGCACCTGCCGCACTTCCACAACCACCAATGACGACTACCTCCACGTCGTGAAACAGCCCTCTGCCGAGCGAGCCGTGTCCCTCTTGCGTCTGGCCAAACTGTTGATGCTGATGTTGATACTTCTATGGCTCTTGTTGCTGATGCGAAGGAGGATGATTATGCAGGAGATTACGAGGATGAGGTTGATCAAAATCAGAACTACGTGCAACCACCAGCACCACAACCACTAGGTCGTCCACATGCAAATAATGGCAATGGTAGGGCTCCCCCTCAGGTACAAGATCATGACCATCTCCCTAAACTAAAATTGAATATTCCACCATTTGAGGGTAGATACATTCCTGATATATATCTTACTTGGGAGTTAGAAACTGAACAATGTTTTACATGTTTAGAATATCTCGAGGAGAGACGTGTTGCTGCTGCACTTTGTGCTTTCACTAGTTTTCCTTGTGTGTGGTGGTCTGAACATCGTAGATTATATCCAAATAATATTCCAACTACTTGGGCTGCTTTGAAAATTGCTATCTGTACTCGTTGGGTTCCACCATATTATCAACGTGAATTACTTCAAAACTTGCAGCTTTTAAGACAAGGAAAAACTTATGTAGAAGAATATTATCAGGAATTACAAACTGGCATGATTATATGTGGTATTGTTGAGGATAATGAAGCTATGTTGGCACGTTTTATGGGTGGATTAAATAGAGAGATTTAGACCATTCTAGAGTATAAGTAGTATAATAATATCACTCGTTTATTCCATCTTGCTTGTAAAGCTGAACGTGAAGTGCAGGATCGATAGACATTGGCACGAACTAACTTTTCTGTATGTCGGCCTTCCTCATGGATGCCGTGTGCATCCTCTACTTCCACACATTCTACTAATGGCACCTACATCAGCTTCCACCTCCAGTCGTGATACAAGAAAGTAGGCACAACCACCACTATCTACCAAGAGCACACATGTCGGGCCTGTACAGAGCTCTTCTTCTTCCATGGCATCAACAGGGCACACAAGTGATATTATTTGTCGTCGTTGTAAGGGAAGAGGACATTTTGCGAGAGAATGCAAATCTCAACGTGTGATGATTGCTACTGAGGATGGTGGGTATGAGTCCGCTAGTGACCATGATGAGGAGACTTTGGCTCTTATTACAAGTGCAGAACACGGTGGAGATGATTCTGATCATGAGACGCAATACATGGCTGTTGAAGATGCTGACAGGTATGAATGTTTGGTTGCTCAACGTGTTTTGAGCGTGCAGGTTACACAAGCTGAGCAAAATCAGAGGCATAATTTGTTCCATACAAAGGGAGTTGTGAAGGAACGTTCTGTTCGCGTCATCATAGATGGAGGGAGCTGCAACAATTTGGCTAGCATGGAGATGGTGGATAAGCTATCTCTCACCATAAGACCACATCCACATCCTTACTACATCCAATGGTTCAACAACAGCGGCAAGGTTAAGGTAACACGTACTGTTCGTGTGCAGTTTAGTATCTCTACATATGCTGATTATGTTGATTGTGATGTGCTACCTATGCAAGCATGTTCCTTATTACATGGTAGACCATGGCAATTTGATAAAAAAAATTCTATACACCATGGTAGAAACAATCAGTATGCTCTTGTTCATAAGGATAAGAATACTACTTTGCTTCCTATGACTCCTGATTCCATTTTGAAATATGATATTAATAGAGCTAATAAAGCAAAACATGAGAAAAATAAGAGTGAAAATCAGATTGTGGCAAAAGAATTTGAGCAACAAATGATGCCTAATAATAAACCATCTAGTGTTGCTTCTGAAATTAAATTGAAAAGTGCAGGTTTACTTGCCACCAAATATGATATTGATGATCTAGATTTCAGTAAATCTGTTTGCTATGCTTTTGTGTGCAGAGAGGCATTATTTTCATTCGAGGACGTGTCTTTCTCTTTGCCTCCTGCTGTTACTAACATTTTGCAGGAGTTTGCTGACGTCTTTCCATGAGACGTGCCACCGAGATTACCACCTATTCGAGGGATTGAGCATCAGATTGACTTAATTCCCGGTGCTTCGCTACCCAACCGTGCACCATACCTTACCAATCCAGAGGAGACAAAGGAGATTATGCGTCAAGTCCAGAAGCTGCTCGACAAAGGTTATATTCGCGAATCCCTTAGTCCTTGTGTTGTTCCTATTATTCTAGTGCCAAAAAAGGATGGTACATCACGTATGTGTGTTGATTGTAGAGGCATTAATAATATTACTATTTGTTATTGTCATGCTATTCCTAGGCTAGATGATATGCTTGATGAATTGAGTGGATCTACAATATTCTCCAAAGTTGATTTGCATAGTGGATACCATCAAATTCGTATGAAATTGGAGATGAATGGAAAACAACATTTAAAACTAAGTTTGGTTTATATGAGTGGTTAGTCATGCCTTTTGGGTTAACTAATGCACCTAGTACTTTCATGAGATTAATGAACGAAGTTTTACGCGCTTTCATTGGACGATTTATGGTAGTCTATTTTGATGATATACTGATTTATAGTAAATCTTTGGAGGAACATTTGGAACATTTACGTGATGTTTTTATTGCTCTACGTGATGCATGTTTGTTGGTAACCTTGGAAAGTGCACCTTTTGCACCGACCAAGTATCTTTTCTTGGCTATGTTGTTACTCCACGGGGAATTGAAGTTGATAAAGCCAAGATTGAAGCTATTGAGAGTTGGCCGCAGCCCAAAACGGTCACTCAAGTGAGGAGTTTCCTTGGCCTCGCTGGTTTCTATAGGTGTTTTGTGAGGGATTTCAGCACCATTGCTGCACTTCTCAAAGAACTTACAAAGAAGGATGTGCCTTTTGTTCGAGGTACCGCACAGGAAGAAGCCTTCATGGCATCAAAAGATAAGTTGACACATGCTCCTTTACTCCAACTTCCTGATTTTAATAATACTTTTGAGCTTGAATGTGATGCTAGTGGTATTGGATTAGGAGGTGTGTTATTACAAGATGGAAAACTTGTTGCACACTTTTCTGAAAAATTGAGTGGACCTAGTCTGAATTATTCTACTTATGATAAAGAATTATATGCTCTTGTTCAGACTCTAGAAACATGGCAACATTATTTATGGACCAAAGAATTTGTTATACTGATCATGAATCTTTGAAACATATTAAAAGTGAAGCTAAATTGAATCGTAGACATGCTAAATGGGTTGAATTCATTGAGACTTTCCCTTATGTCATTAAACACAAGAAGGGTAAAGAAAGTGTTATTGCTGATGCATTGTCTCGTCGCTATACTATGCTTTCGCAGCTTGAATTCAAAATATTTGGTTTGGAGACCATCAAAGATCAATATGTGCATGATGCTGATTTTAAAGATGTAATGCAGAATTGTAAAGAACAAAGAATGTGGAACAAGTTCGTCATTAATGATGGATTTGTGTTTCGGGCTAACAAGTTATGCATTCCAGCTAGCTCCGTTCGTCTTTTGTTGTTGCAGGAGTTGCATGGAGGAGGATTAATGGGACACTTTGGCGTGAAGAAGACAGAGGATATACTTGCTACACATTTCTTTTGGCCAAAGATGAGACGGGATGTTGAGCGTTTTGTTGCTTGCTGCACTACTTCTCAAAAAGCTAAGTCACGACTAAATCCGCATGGTTTATATATGCCTTTGCCTGTACCTATTGTTCCTTGGGAGGATATATCTATGGACTTTGTTTTAGGTTTACCTCGAACAAAGAAGGAGAGGGATAGCATATTTGTTGTCGTGGATAGATTCTCGAAAATGGCACACTTTATACCATGCCATAAAAGCAATGATGTTGTTAATGTTGCTGATTTGTTTTTTCGTGAAATTATTCGCTTGCATGGTGTGCCAAATAATATTGTTTCAGATCGTGATACTAAATTTCTTAGCATCTTTTGGAGATGTTTATGAAGGAAATATGCCCTAGAGGTAATAATAAAGTTGTTATTTATATTTCCTTATATCATGATAAATGTTTATTATTCATGATAGAATTGTATTAACCGGAAACTTAGTACATGTGTGAATACATAGAGAAACAGAGTGTCACTAGTTTGCCTCTACTTGACTAGCTCATTGAATCAATGATGGTTATGTTTCCTAACCATAGACATGAGTTGTCATTTGATTAACGGGATCACATCATTAGAGAATGATGTGATTTACTTGACCCATTCTGTTAGCTTAGAATTTGATCGTTTAGTATATTGCTATTGCTTTCTTCATGACTCATACATGTTCCTATGACTATGAGATTATGCAACTCCCGAATACCGGAGGAACACTTTGTGTGCTACCAAACGTCACAACGTAACTGGTTGATTATAAAGGTGCTCTACAGGTGTCTTCAATGGTACTTATTGAGTTGGCATAGATTGAGATTAGGATTTGTCACTCCAATTGTCGGAGAGGTATCTCTGGACCCTCTCGGTAATGCACATCACTATAAGCCTTGCAAATGTGACTAATGAGTTAGTTGCGGGATGATGCATTATGGAACAAGTAAAGAGACTTGCCGGTAACGAGATTGAACTAGGTATTGAGATACCGATGATCGAATCTTGGGCAAGTAACATACTGATGACAATGGGAACAACGTATGTTGTTATGCGGTTTGACCGATAAAGATCTTCGTAGAATATGTAGGAACCAATATGAGCATCCAGGTTCCGCTATTGGTTATTAACTGGAGACGAGTCTCGGTCATGTCTACATAGTTATTGAACCCGTAGGGTCCGCACGCTTAACGTTTGGTGATGATCGGTATTATGAGTATATGTGTTTGATGTACCGAAGGTAGTTTGGAGTCCCGGATGAGATCGGGGACATGACGAGGAGTCTCGAAATGGTCGAGACGTAAAGATCGATATATTGGATGACTATATTCGGACATCGGAAAGGTTCTGAGTGATTCGGGTATTTTTCAGAGTACCGGGGAGTTACAGGAATACGGGGAAAGAAGTATTGGGCCTCATGGGCCAAGTGGTGGAAGAGAGGAGGCAGGACAAGGTAGGGCGCGCAGCCCCCCTAGCCCAAACCGAATTGGACTAGGGGGCGGCCCCCCTTTCCTCCTTTCCTCCCTCTCCTTCCTTCTCCCTCTCCTCCTTCCTTTCCCCCTCCTAGTAGGAGTAGGAAAGGGGAGTGTCGGTGTCAAAACCGGCGGATCTCGGGTAGTGGGTCCCGAACTGTGCGTCTAGGCCGGATGGTAACAGGAGGCAGGGAACATGATGTTTTACCCAGGTTCGGGCCCTCTTGATGGAGGTAAAACCCTACGTCCTGCTTGATTAATATTGATGATATGGGTAGTACAAGAGTAGACCTACCACGAGATCAAGGAGGCTAAACCCTAGAAGCTAGCCTATGGTATGATTGTTGTATATGGAGTTGATTGCCTACGGACTACAACCCTCCGGTTTATATAGACACCAGATAGGGTTAGGGTTACACGGAGTCGGTTACAATGGTAGGAGATCTTGAATATCCGCATCGCCAAGCTTGCCTTCCACGCCAAGGAAAGTCCCATCCGGACACGGGACGAAGTCTTCAATCTTGTATCTTCATAGTCCAGGAGTCCGGCTGAAGGTATAGTCCGGCTACCCGAACACCCCCTAATCCAGGACTCCCTCAGTAGCCCCCGAACCAGGCTTCAATGACGATGAGTCCGGTGCGCAGATTGTTCGGCATTGCAAGGCGGGTTCTTCTCCAAATCCTATGTACCTGTAGGAATAATGTCCGATTTTTGTAATGTAGCGCTCCTCGACTCCCACGCCCAATAATGGCCGTCTTCCACGTGTCAAGCGAAAAGCCAGGGCATTTTTACATCCACGCCCCTAGCCGTATAAACGAGCCGCCTATTTAACGGGATGGGGATTTAGGTCCAAACCACATCTTCTCCTCTCCGCGAGTTATCATCAGAGCGCTTCCAGCAAAGGTCCATTCCAACATGACCAGCCGTCGCAGCTCCTCCCCTCGCCCCTCCGGTCCCAAACCCGGGGACTGGGAGAGTTGCACCATCCCGCATAGCGAGTTAGTGTCGCTTCAGGCCAAGGGATTTCTCCCTCAGGCATACATGGTCCCGGTCCGAGACGGTCTCGCCACCTATAATGGTGGAAAACAAGCGGAGAGCACCCCCAATCCTTCTAAAGGAGAGCGGGTGTGCCTCGTCCCCTATCTAATAAGGGGACTGGGGTTTCCAATTCATCCATTTCTCCGCGGGCTTCTGGAGTTCTACGGCCTCCAGCTGCACAATCTCACGCCCACCTCCGTATTACATATTGCGGGTTTCGTCGCCCTTTGCGAGCTATTTTTAGGCGTTGAGGCTCATTTCGCGCTGTGGAAGAGGTTATTCTGCCTGGTGCCCCGTTCTCGAGAGGGGTCTATATACCAAGTGGGCGGAGCCGAAGTATGGCGCATCGCCGGGACCGGATACCTATCCGGAACCCCAAAGAAGGCGTCCGAGGACTGGCCTTCGGAATGGTTTTACATAGATGACGTCCCGCTACCGGACCCTATCCGGGTCGGTCTCCCTGAGTTCAACAGTGCCCCATTGAAGAAACGCTTGAGCTGGCATCCGCGGAGCTCTCAGAAAGAAAGCGACAGAGATGTCCTTTACCTGATGGGCCGGATAAGACTGTTGGCTCATTCCGGACTAACCATGATTGGAGTCATGGCTGCATGCATTATGCGAGGGGTGCAGCCGCTTCAATATAGAGGCCACCCCATGTGGGATTTCAACGGGGAGGATGACGCCACCCGTTACGATCGTAAGGGGCCGGCCTCAGCTGCCGCCCTAGTAAAGATCTTATCCTCTTTGTACAAGGGAGAAAAGGAGGAATTCCTCCGCGTCAATCCGCAGGCCGGATTTACTATGTACAATCCTCCAAGTTGGGTAAGTGAACAACTGTGCTTACCCGTTTGTTTTATACTCCCACGGTTAGATATGTAGTCTAACGACTTCAATGCAGGAACTGCGACAGGTGGTAAAGGATATAAACAGCCGCCCTCCACAGCCCGAGGACCCAGAACGGTCCCTCGATCCGGACTCCGAAGAGGATCCGGACATATCGGTGGAGCTTATCGACGGGGTGTTCCATCAGCTAAGCAAGGACAATACCTTGGTAGCCATCACGGCTGATTACCCAGGGTTAGTCCCGGCCTCCCAGGTGACAGAAACCGGAGTCTCATTCCCTTGAGAGAGATTCCACTCTCATGTATTCCGGTGTTTCTGATGACAACCGTGTTTTGCAGGGGAGATTTCCGAGGCAGGAGGCCGATCCTGCGGCGCCAACAAGGGGCCGCAGGGCCCCGTGGGGAAAAAAGGAATGTAGTCCGGACTGAGATGCCGGCGCAAAGGTATAGCGCACCCTCTGTTTCCCTGGTGTTATTCTGTCAGGGCATATTAACGTTCGTGCTATCTTCAGAACGAAGAGACCTCGCCGGACTACATCCGAAGAGGTTGCCAATCGCGCCTCCACCAGCCAGGCTCCAACGTCTGGCCAGGAAGCGGAGGCGAGCACAAGGCGCGCACCGGACGCTCCTCCGACAGAGGATGCGGATAGGCTGTCTGCCACAAATTCTGAAGTGGAGAGTGCCATGAACCACAGGCGTCGCCGGACAGTTCTACGTGACGCTTGTTTCTCCCAAGAGGCTTTAGATGTCTTTAATTCAGGAGATGCGTACCTCCGTGCCGCTCAAAATGGTTTAGCCAGAGCCACGGAGCAGTATGTAAAAGACATACGGGTAAGAAAATTTTGGTCAAATATATATATACCAGTAGCCCCCGAGACTTGAAACAGTTAGAGCAACTGATTTAAGGATCATTTAATATGTAGGTTCTTACAGAGAAGAATAATGTACTGTCCCAGGAGCTGGAAAAGTGCAAGGCCCAACTAGAGGCCGCACTAGCCGCAGCAGGGGAGCCCAAAGAGACCCCCTCAGGTAAGATACACTTCGAAAGATTAGTATTGTGTGGTGTGGGTGCAAATCTGACAAATCATGTTGTAGATGGCGCCGGACTCGATCCGGAAAAGCAACAACTCTTACGCCGGCTAAAGGCCGGTGAGAGTACATTGACAAAGGTGAGGCGAGAGAAGAATGATCTTCAGGATGCCAACACCCGGCTGGGCGTCGAACTTAAAGATGTTCGTGGCCAGCTGTCGGACTCCACGAAGGAGAATCAGCGGCTTCGACGTGGCATATTTAGTAAGTGCTTGAACGAACTTTAAAAAAAGAGTTCGGCGAGGAAGTCGACTAACAGAGTAATGTCTGTAGGTATGCTCACAGGTCGTCCTGCAGAGGAGATGCCCGGTTCTACGGGTGACCTTCTTCCCGAACTCATGCAACTGCACGAGCGAATTCGGCCGGCGATGCGAGGTGTTGCCCAAGCCTTATGGCCTGCCCACTCCATGCCCGAGGGCCTTAGAGAGCTTGCGGAGAAGCTGAAGGGAGCTCGGCGGCGCTTCCGGTTGTGGAAGATATCGGCCTGCCGACAAGGCGCTAGGGAAGCCTGGGCCATGGTGAAGACCCGTTTTATGAAGTCTGACCCAAACTACATGGCCGAGGTCGGACCAGTGGGGCCTGACGGGAAGGAGATCCCTGTGAGCTTAGTATACGGCCAAGTAGAGTTGGCCGCGAAGTATTCCCAGCAGGACTGTAAATTAGACAGCCTGTTAGATGGTATAGAAGAGGAACACAATCAGTCAGAATGACTATGTAATTTTGAATTGACATGTGTAATGCCTTCTAGCCGAATTGTAGATCGTTTGTCGTTGCCGACCTTTTCGCTTCAACCTCGGGACCTGACGGTCCGAAGTGTGTCCGAATACCATAGCGGTTATATAAGAACCATGGTATGCGTGGATACCAGGCATACGGGTCATTAGTGCTTTATCAGACAAGTGCCCAACTAGTTATGTTATATTACATGGTTAGTAAGAAACATCTTCCAGAGAGAATAGTTCTGTTAGGGGTTCCTTTCGCTGGGAGGCATGCCCTAAAGTGCATGTCCGGACTGCGTAAAAAGACGCAGAAAAAGCATCTGGGGGCGCATAAAATGAGTAAAAAGATCATCTTTTATCTCACCCACCGAATATTCCCTTAAGAACGCTAGCTTTCGGCTTCACCCAGTCTGAGGTACACATCCGGCTGACCCGGCAGTAACAATCACAGAGGTGCTCCCTTTACCGCCTAGCCGAACAATGGGAACATAGGGGTAAGCACAGGAGCCAGGCAACCCAGCTTGGCCAAAACTTAAGTCATATCGATGCATATAATGGTGAAGAAAAAGGTACATGCGGAAGTTTGACGCATGTGTTGGGCGTGAAGCCCGTATAAATAAGCTTCTGTTAAAGAAGCCCACAGGTTTAATGAGTGCGAGTGGCACGTCACTAGATGAGCCTTTAAGGGCTATAAAAGAAAAGAGGGGAAGGAGAGAAATGTAAGATAGAAAAATGCAAAAAACGGACAGAGGAAGGAGACGAACACAGAGTCCGGCGCTAGGCATAGAATCTTCAGAGACGGGTGGCGTTCCACGGGTTCGGCTCTAGTCGGTTATCCGATGCATCTCGCAGGCGGTACGCCCCGCTAGTCAGGACTTGGTCGATTATGAATGGACCTTCCCACTTGGGCTTGAGTTTGTCCTTTTTCTTATCCGGCAGGCGTAGAACTAGTTTGCCAACATTGTAATTTTTGGCCCATACTTCTCTGCTTTGATATCTTCGGGCCTGCTGTTGATAAAATGTGAAACGGGCTTTTGCCACGTCACGCTCCTCCTCCAGGGCGTCCAAGTTGTCCTGCCGATCGAGCTCGGCTTCTCTTTCTCCGTACATGCGCACTCTAGGTGAGTCATGAATTATGTCGCAGGGCAGAACTGCCTCTGCGCCGTACACCATAAAAAATGGTGTGTATCCGGTGGTGCGATTTGGCGTGGTCCGCAGCCCCCATAGCACGGAGTCGAGCTCCTCTACCCAGTGCGTGTTAGATTCCTTGAGGGACCGCACCAGTCTGGGTTTAATGCCTCTCATGATAAGACCATTTGCACGTTCGACCTGGCCGTTGGTTTGTGGGTGATGTCGTGGTTCTAACTCTGACAGTGAGGTAGGGGGTATGTATGGAGAGGCTAGATCTCAGCTATGGAGAAGTTGTAAATACACCAGGATGTACGAGTTCAGGCCCTTCGCGGAGGAAGTAACAGCCCTACGTCTCGGTGCCCGGAGGCGGTCGACTGGATTATGTGTGTATGAATTACAGGGGTGCCAACCCCTGCTACTGAGGAGGGGGTGCCTTATATAGAGTTCGCCAGACCCCTTCGGTCCCCAGTAATGCAGGGTTAAAATACATTAAGACTGAGCGTTACTGGTAATGCCCCTATTAAAGTGCTATGATGACCATAAAGACTACTTAATGGCCGGCCGTTTGCTTGCGGAGTGACTTTAGATCTCCTGTCAGTCGAGTGGTTGGCTTCGTAGTCGAGTGGTAGCTCCTTGGTCGAGTGTCTTGAATCCGTCGAGTGGGATACCTTCAAGTCGATTGAAAGGTGACTTCTTCCAGGGATGTCCTTGGGTAGGGCTCTTAGGACAGGTCCATGCCCCTACCCTAGGTACATAGCTTCATCATTAGCCCCCGAATGGATCGAGGTTCGAGTGGGAAAGGAGTTGGGGGTCCTTCCGACTGGTTCTTAGCGTTATACGAATGTCTTGTACTGGATCAATCGTCACGGATGACGTTGTCAACTTCTTTCGGTCACCCTGATCCATTTTTGGTCTCTCGTCGAGTGAATTTCCTTACTTGTGGAATACTGAGTGCCGGCACGAGCGGGCTCTTCAGTTTGATGAGTTGTTCTGCAGCTCGCGGATTTTGCGGGATTCGAATTTCGAGAAGCGAGCGGGACGGGGGCGGCCGAAGTAATCGGACGGGATAGGATGGAAGCTCCTCGATCTCCGTGCCACCTTTTTCGCCACGTACCGCACGCGCGCCTATTGCGGGATTTGACGGGATCGCCTGGGTCTACTGGTCAGCCACTTAGAAGCGGCTCCTTTTAAGTTGCCGGCTCGGGGCTCCCAAACAGTGTGCTCTCGCCTTTCCTTCTCCCCCCGCAAGGTCCTCCGCCACCCCCGCTCTCACCCTAGCACCGTAGGTCCGTTCGAGCCTCGCTGGCGACGATGGTGAAGGACAAGACATCGGCTTTGGAGCGCGCGAAGAAGGCGGCGGTGCAGGGGAAGGGGAAGAAGTCCGCTCGGGGCGGATCTTCCTCGAGGACTGCCCTGCCCAGGGATTGGATCCAGGGTGACTGGATGCCCTCGGTGATTCGGCAGGAAGATCTTGATGACATGGTCGAGGGGGGAGTCATTCCCCACGAAGCTGCGCGTCTCCCGGGGGGAGAAGTTGAACCCCAACCTCGTGACGGTGAGTGCGTCCTCCTCGCCACCCATATCGATCGTAGATTTTCTCTACCTCCTCATCCTTTTTTTGGATCTTTTTGAACTTCTTCGGAGCGCAACTCCCCATTTCACTCCCAATTCCATCGTGTATCTTGCGGCTTTTGTTTCCTTGTGCGGAAGTTTCTTGGGTTGCCGCCCTCATTGGGGACTCTTTAAACACATCTTCACTTGTCGTTCCCAATCAGTAAAGAAAGCCAAGTCGAGTGACGAACGGACGCAAGTGATCCAGCTATGCGGGGGCCTGGCGATCCAGATGAGGGGTAAAAGTTCTTTTCCGTCTATCACTTTTCTCGAGTCGGTCCGTGGTTGGCAGTCGACCTGGTTTTATTGCCAAGACCAGGTGACCCCAGGACAGTCAACTGGTCTTCTCCCTTTCTCTCTAGACCGAGCTCAAAAGCCTGCCTCTCTGAAAGTGCTACCGGAGGAAAAGGCGCAAGTCAAGGTGCTGGTTGGTCGAGTGGTTCAGCTTGTCCAAGACGGCGTGACCGGCATGGACTTGTTGGAGGTCTTCCTTCGGAGGCGCATCCAACCGCTTCAGGCTCGTGACCACCCTATGTGGCTGTACTCGGGCCTCGAGGACACCACTCGGGTTCACCCAGAGGAGGTCACCGATGACATGCTGGAAGGGTGGCTGTCGAGTATCACAGGGAACAAAGACAACCCCTGAGGAGCCAGGAGGGTTGTCCCGCTTGACAGTACATACGAGGTGGACCAGGTCTGACCTTGTGTCCCCGACCGAGATCTTGCTTTCTTCATTTGCTCTCTTTGAATCGGTCAACTGACTTTCAACTTGTGTGCTATTCTCCAGGCAACTACAGAGATGTACTCGACACCCAACGGAGCACAGGGGCAGGCCGAGGAAGGGGAGGCGAGCGGAGGCGAAAGCGGAGACGAACAGGGGGAGTGGGAGTCTAACAGCAAAGGAGAGGGAGACGACGGCGTCGACTCCAGCGAAGAGGAGGAGGAGGAGGAAGCTGGACCTCCCTGCTCGGAAAGGCGATCCAAGCTTACACACGACCCTGCGCGGGAACGTGGTAAGGCGACTGCTCCCGTTGGGCAGTCGTCGAAGCGCCCTCGGACCTCTTCTCCAGCACCTACTGAAAAAGCTCCCAAGCACCCCCGCGCGGCGCCGTCCAAGCCACCCAAGGCTCTGCCCAAGATGAGGATGACCGTCCCCACCATTTCTGGGTAATGATAGAACTTGTTCTCCTTTGTCGACCGTGGACGGATCCTCGGTCGATCCACTGAGCCGACTGACGGTCTTTCAAAATTTGCAGTGCTGCTACTTCTGAGATCTCTGCCAAGGACGATGATCAAGAGATGGAAGATGCTGTTACTTTCAACCCTGGTATGATTACTGATGTTCTGCCTTGAATCGACTGACGATTTCTTATGACTCTGGTCGATTGAATTTTTCTTGTAGCTCCTCCTCATGTTATTAGCCTTCCTGACAACAAAGACGAAGCGCCGCTGAGAGTGAGGCGGAACAGGAAAGCGTCGACTGGCGAGACTCCACAATCCACTCCAGCGCCTGAGGCCGTAGCTCGAGACGGCGGCGATACCACCCGGGCTTCTGTGACTTTCGCCAATCCTCTGGCGAGTGCGCGGCTCTCGACGTCGACCGTAAATCCGCCTTCGCTCTTTGCCACACACCACGTCCCTGAGGACCAAGTGGGTGCAGCTAAGGAAGCTATACGCCAGGCAGGCATCATGATGGAGCAGGTCAAGGTGGTTCGAGAAGCCGGCCAAACGGCTTATGACGCGAGTTCAGCTCTTCAGAGTAACGTCCAGGTCAGTCGATTCACTGCTTGTTCTGTTAGGGTATGCTGTTTGAAGAATCTCTTTGCCGAAGATCTTTTAAATCTGTACACCCACTGGGTGTTTCTGTTAGGTTTTTTGGTCGAGTGGGGGCACACTGAGTGCACCCACTGGGTGTAGTCCCCGAGACTACGGTGGACTGCTGGCAGTCGACTGTAGTCTTTATATTGCGTTGCTGTGGTTTTACTCCTTCACTCGGTCTGGCCAGGCCATGTCGAATGAAACTGTATCCGGTCAACTGCGGGCAGTCGATTTTTTTTTTTTTAAACCAGTGGGGGCACGCTGAGTGCACCCACTGGGTGTAGTCCCCGAGACTACTGTTGAATGTTTTTGATTCAGCTGTAGTCTTAGAAACGTCATCATTGTCTCTTGGTTACTCGGAAGCAACTTATCTTGGACCTCTGTCGACTGACTTTTGCAGAAATCCTGTGAACTTGTGGCTCTCTACACTGAGTTGGAGAACAAACAGATCCAGCTCGACCTTGACTTGAAGCTCGCTCAACAGAACCTGCAGAAGGCGCGAGACGAAGCAAAAGGTATGGCTGGCGAGGTTTCTCATTCTTGACGAGTGACTTCCCTTTCTTGCCCATTCTTGATGTTGAGTTCACTCGATGTTCTGTAGATGAACTGGAGGAAGCTCTGAAGAAGAAGGATCAAGATCTTGCCGAAGCACAAAAGGAGGCCTCGAGCAAAACGAAGCTTGCAGAAGAGAAACTGGCTTCGGTCGGAACTCTTGAACAGGAGAACTCCAGACTGAAAACTGCTCTTGAAACAGCTAATCGAGAGGTCAGTCGACTGAAGAAAGAAAAGATGATTCTGCACGACAAGGCGGGTGAGCTGGCGGGGAAGGTAAACGATCTGGAGGCTTATCTCGGTGGACTCGCCAAGAAGCTGTTCGTCATGCTCGAAGGTAATTATTCCGACCCGGCTGTCTTGCAGTTACCAAGCCCGCGCAAGGCCACTGTTTTATTCTTGAATCGTGTTTGCAGAATTCTGCCAGAGCTTCGAAGAGGAAACCAGTCGAGTGGAGCCAGGCTTGGATCCCGCCAATTCTCTCGTGAAGGACGAGGCTGCTATGAACGTGCTCCGACTGGAGTCTCGTGTTGCCAGCGTTGTTGACTATCTTGCTCGGCTGAAGGTTGCGATGTCGCGGATCGACACATCACTCTGGCCTGGAACGATGCTTCAGAACGACCTCGAGTCCCTGATGGTTCGACTGGATGAAGTCCCGGGTCGAGTGACGGAATGGAAGAAATCTTCTGCCAGATGTGGTGCTGATGTCGCTCTGTCTCTGGTCCGCGTCCATTGCAAGGAGGCGCAAGAAGAAAAGCTGGCCGCCATCCAAGTTTCCAGTACCAGGAAGCACAGCTTTCAAGACTTCATGGAGACTTTCATTGCTGCTGCTACTCGTATTGCAGACGGGATCGACTTGGACGAGTTCGTCGCCCCTTCTAGTCCTCCGCTTGAGGAATGAAAAACTTTTATGCTTCACTTTAAATTTGCCTCGGAATGCCGAGTGGATTTTGTAACCGTTAAACTCTGTCGAGCCGAGGGCTCGAGTACTTTGATCTGAGGTCTTGGACCTTTGGGTTTTATCCGAACTTGATTTATCGTTGAATATCTTCGGGAATTATCTGCCGAGTGGAACTTAGCCCTCACTCGAAATAACTTCGTATTTGTGGTGCAGCTCCGAAGGAAAAGGTAACAATCAATTCGCATCTTGCCGTCCTTGTGGATTGGGACGTGTTCCGAACTTAGGCGAGCACTAGGCTGCAGCTAAGCCCCCGAGTGGGAGGTTTGCTTTCCACTCGGTGGGATTTTTGAACACTTAGGCGAGCACTGGGCTGCAGCTAAGCCTCCGAATGGGAGGTTTGCTCTCCACTCGGTAGGATTTTTGCACACTTAGGCAAGCACTGAGCTGCAGCTAAGCCCCCGAGTGGGAGGTTTGCTCTCCACTCGGTAGGATTTTCAAACACTTAGGCGAGCACTGGGCTGCAGCTAAGCCTCCGAGTGGGAGGTTTGCTCTCCACTCGGTAGGATTTTCAAACACTTAGGCGAGCACTGGGCTGCAGCTAAGCCTCCGAGTGGGAGTCTGGCTCACCACTCGGTAGGGTTTTCAAATACTTAGGCGAGTACTTGGACTGCAGCTAAGCCCCCGAGTGGGAGGTTTGCTCTCCACTCGGTAGGATTTTTATATACTTAGGCGAGCACTGGGCTGCAGCTAAGCCTCCGAATGGGAGGTTTGCTCTCCGCTCGGTAGGATTTTTGAACACTTAGGTGAGCACTGAGCTACAGCTAAGCCCCCGAGTGGGAGGTTTGCTCTCCACTCGGTAGGATTTTCAAACACTTAGGCGAGCACTGGGCTGCAGCTAAGCCTCCGAGTGGGAGGTTTTCTCTCCACTCGGTAGGATTTTCAAACACTTAGGCGAGCACTGGGCTGCAGCTAAGCCTCCGAATGGGAGGTTTGCTCTCCACTCGGTAGGATTTTTGAACACTTAGGCGAGCACTGAGCTGCAGCTAAGCCCCCGAGTGGGGGGTTTGCTCTCCACTCGGTAGGATTTCCATATACTTAGGCGAGCACTAGGCTGCAGCTAAGCCCCCGAGTGGGAGTATGGCTCACCACTCGGTAGGATTTTTTTGCAAACTTAGGCGAAACGGATTCGCAGCTGAGCCACCCACTGGGGGATTTCGTATGCAAACAAAAGTGACAACAATTACAGGAAGAACTGGGACACTCTTGTCTTTGATAAAAATAAACTACAGAAGTTTTTCTTATTACACCTCATCCGGGTGAGAATTCAAGTGTAAAATGGGCGAAGTAGTTCCGCATTCCAAGCTCGTGGCTCGTCGATCCGGCGACCAATTTTGTAGAGATGATATGCTCCATTGTGGAGGACTCTGGTGACGATGAAGGGGCCTTCCCAAGTAGGAGCAAGTTTGTGTGGTTTCTGCTGATCCACTCGGAGGACCAAATCTCCTTCTTGGAAGGCTCGGCTCATCACATTTCTGGCATGGAATCGACGCAAGTCTTGCTGATAGATGATCGATCTGATCATAGCCATTTCCCTCTCCTCCTCTAGGAGGTCGACTGCGTCTTGCCGGGCTTGCTCTGCTTCATCTTCGTTATAAAGCTCGACTCTGGGGGCGTTGTGAAGTAGATCACTTGGCAGGACGGCTTCGGCTCCGTAAACCAGAAAGAATGGCGTTCTTCCAGTCGACCGGTTCGGGGTGGTCCTCAGTCCCCACAAAACTGACGGAAGCTCGTCGACCCAAGCGCCTGCTGCGTGCTTGAGATCACGCATCAGTCGAGGCTTCAGTCCTTTGAGGATTAGACCATTTGCTCTTTCAGCTTGTCCATTCGACTGGGGATGCGCGACCGATGCATAGTCGACTCGTGTGCCTTGAGAGGCGCAAAAAGATCTGAACTTGTCTGAATCGAAGTTTGACCCATTGTTAGTGATGATGCTATGCGGGACCCCATATCTGAATATCAACTCTCTGACGAAACTGATAGCAGTGCTAGCATCAAGATTTTTGATAGGCTTGGCTTCAATCCATTTGGTGAACTTGTCGACTGCCACAAGCACATGTGTGAATCCGCTCCTGCCTGTTCTCAGTGGACCAACCATGTCTAGTCCCCAAAAAGCGAAGGGCCAGACGAGTGGAATGGTCTTCAGAGCTGATGCTGGCTTGTGCGACATGTTGGAGTAGAACTGGCAGCCTTCACACTTGCCGACTATCTCTTTCGCCATTTCGTTTGCCCTGGGCCAGTAAAAACCCGCCCGGTATGCTTTGGCCGCGATGGTCCGAGAGGACGCATGGTGACCACAGGTCCCCGAGTGGATATCATCAAGGATTATCTGACCTTCTTCTGGCGTTATGCACTTCTGACCGATTCCAGTTGCGCTTTCTCTATACAACTGTCCTTTTATGACTGCGAAAGCTTTAGATCGACGGACGATCTGTCGAGCCTCTTCTTCGTCCTCTGGAAGTTCTTTCCTCAGGATATACGCGATGTATGGTATCGTCCAGTCGGGAGTGATTGCCAAGACCTCCATGACTAGGTCGACCACAGCAGGAATTTCGACTTCAGTCGGATCTGTGGCACTTTTCGGTTGCGGGGCTTCTTTTGTAAAAGGATCCTCCTGGACTAACGGTGAGCGGATGTGCTCCAAAAACACATTGCTGGGAATGGCTTCTCTCTTGGAGCCTATCTTTGCCAGATCATCAGCTGCTTGATTTTTCAGTCGGGGGATGTGATGAAGCTCTAACCCCTCGAATTTCTTTTCTAGCTTTCTTACTACGTTGCAGTAGCCAGTCATAGCTGGGCTTCTGACGTCCCACTCCTTCATCACCTGATTAACCACCAAATCTGAGTCGCCATAGACCATGAGGCGCCGGACGCCGAGTGAAATGGCCATGCGCAACCCATACAAGAGTGCTTCATATTCTGCTTCATTATTGGAGGAATCGAAGTGAATCTGGAGAACATATCTGAGCTTATCTCCTCGGGGGGAGACCAATACTACCCCACCACCGGAACCATTCAGCATCTTAGATCCATCGAAGAACATGGTCCAGTGCTCTGAGTGAACTTGAGTCGGAAGCTGTTGTTCAATCCACTCAGCGACGAAATCTGCAATTGCTTGGGACTTGATAGCCTTCTTTGCTTCAAACTTGATATCTAGGGGAAGGAGTTCAATCGCCCACTTCGCCACTCGACCAGTTGCATCTCTGTTGTGCAAAATCTCTGACAGTGGAGCATCGCTGGCGACTGTAATGGAATGGTCAGAGAAGTAGTGTGCAACCTTCTTCATGGTCATGTAAATCCCATACACAAGCTTCTGGTAATTGGGATATCTTTGCTTCGAAGGAGTCAAAACTTCAGACACATAATATACTGGGCGCTGAACTCTGAAGGCCTTTCCTTCTTCTTCCCGCTCGACCATAAGTACTGTACTGACAACTTGTCCCGTGGCCGCAATGTAAAGCAGCAGAGGCTCTTACTAATTGGGACAGCAAGCACCGGCTGGGTGGAGAGCAGAGCTTTGAGCTCTGCAAACGCTGCATCAGCTTCTGGAGTCCACTTGAACTTGTCAGACTTCTTCATCAGTCGGTAAAGAGGCAATGCCTTTTCACCGAGACGAGAAATGAATCGACTTAGAGCGGCCAAGCAACCTGTAAGCTTCTGGACATCGTGTACACGCACGGGGCGCTTCATCCGGAGTATGGTGCCAACTTTCTCGGGATTGGAGTCGATTCCTCGTTCGGAAACGAGAAAACCAAGTAACTTTCCACCTGGAACTCCGAATGTGCACTTTGATGGATTGAGCTTGATATCATATCTCCTGAGGTTAGCAAAGGTTTCGGCAAGGTCAGCCAGCAGGTCGGAACCTTTCCGTGACTTAACCACAATATCATCCATGTATGCTTCTACGTTCCGACTGATCTGAGTGAGCAAACACTTCTGAATCATCCTCATGAACGTGGCTCCAACATTCTTGAGGCCGAAGGGCATGGTGACATAAAAGAAGCACCCGAATGGGGTGATGAAAGCCGTTTTGATCTCGTCGGGTCCATACAGACAGATCTGATGGTACCCTGAATAGGCATCTAGAAAAGACAAACGCTCACACCCCGCGGTCGAGTCGACTACCTGGTCGATGCGGGGGAGAGGGAAATGATCTTTCGGGCAGGCCCGATTGATATGTTTAAAGTCAATGCACATGCGAAGTGACTTGTCCTTCTTGGGGACCATGACAACATTGGCGAGCCACTCGGAGTGCTAAATCTCTCGGATGAACTCCGCTGCTAAGAGCCGAGCCACCTCCTCGCCAATAGCCTTCCTCTTCTGGACGGTGGACCGTCAAAGATGTTCTTTCACAGGCTTGAACTTCGGGTCGACTCGTAGACGGTGCTCAGCCAGCCCCCTGGGAACTCCAGGCATGTCAGAAGGCTTCCATGCGAAGATGTCCCAGTTCTCACGGAGGAACTGGATGAGCGCTTCTTCCTATTTGGAGTCGAATGTCGTTGAGATGAGAGTCGGAGCAGCATTGGAGTCGGTCGGGTGAATGTGAACTGGCTTAGTTTCACCAGACGACTGAAAAGCTGATTCTGAAGCTGGCTTCTTGGCCCGCAGCAATTCACTCGGATCAGCAATCTTCTGGTACTCTTGCAGTTTGACTACTGACATCTGAGCATCAGCGATCTTTGATCCTTTCTGAAAACACTCCTCTGCTTTCTTCCGATTTCCTGTAACGGTGATCACACCTCTGGGGCCGGGCATCTTCAACTTGAGATACACATACCACGGTTGAGCCATGAAGCGTGCATAAGCTGGCCGGCCCAGAATAGCATGATAAGCACTTTGGAAGTCCACAACCTCAAATGTCAACTTTTCCTTGCGGTAATTCTTTGAATCACCGAAAACCACGTCGAGAGCAATCTGGCCGAGTGACTCGGCTTTCTTTCTAGGAATGACTCCATGGAAACTCATGTTGCTGGCACTGAGCTTGGACATCGGAATGCCCATCCCTTTCAACGTTTCTGCATACAGTATGTTCAGGCCGCTGCCACCATCCATCAGGACTTTGGTCAGTCGAGTGCCTTCGACAATTGGATCGACCACCAGAGCTTGCCTCCCAGGGGTGGCAATGTGCGCAGGGTGATCGGACTGGTCGAACGTGATGGCAGTCTGAGACCACTTCAGGTAGCTGGGTTTTGCCGGGGAAACCATATTCACTTCACGGTTAATGACTTTCAGTCGACTTTTGCTTTCGGCATCAGCGAAAATCATCAAGGTGGAATTGACTTGGGGGTATCCATCGTCACTATCTTCTTTGTCCTCAACTCTGTCTGACTCTTTTTCCTTGTCTTTGGACTGCTTGCCCTGAAACTGCTGGATCAGGAGTCGGCACTGTCGAGTGGTATGCTTTGGGTAAATAAGATTACCCTCTTCATCTTTCTTGGTGTGGATGTGACATGGCAGATCCAAAGCATCATTTCCATCTTGATCCTTGACTTTCTTGGGGTTCCAGGGCCCCTTGGGTTTTCCCTTGAATTTTCCCTGAGTTACGGCCAGGGCCTCCCCAGGAGCGGCTGGCTCGGCCTTCCGCTTCTGCTTCCGACTGGAATTGCCTCCGGTTTCCTAGGCGACTGCTTTCTGCTTGCCACTCCGGAGTCGATCTTCATCTTCTCCGTTAGCGTACTTGGTGCCAATTTCCATCATCCGATTCAGAGACATTTCTCCGGTCCGACCGAACTTCAGGTTCAACTCTCTGTTTTTGACGCCTTCTTTAAAGGCACAAACTGCTTGGTGATCTGGTACATTCTCAACTGTGTGATGCAAAGTGATCCAGCTCTGGATGTAATCCCTCAGAGTTTCACTCGGTTTCTGCACGCAAGACCGCAATTCCGTAAGGCATGCCGGTCATTTGCATGTTCCTTCAAAGGTCGTGACAAACACTTGAGAGAGATCCTCCCAAGTGTAGATGCTGCTGGGTGCTAACTGATTCAGCCACGTTCTGGCTGAGCCCTCTAACAGGAGAGGCAAATGCTTCATAGCCACCTCATCATTGCCGCCACCAATCTGGACAGCCACTCGGTAGTCTTCGAGCCAAGTGTCAGGCTTAGACTCACCGGTGAACTTGCTGACTCCAGTCGCCAACCGGAAGTTGGGAGGAACCATTGCGGCCCTGATGGCTCGACTGAAACACTCTGGCCCCGAGACACGTACTCTGCTGCTGGCAGGCGCATCTCTGTCGTGGCCTTCTCGGTGAGCTCTGTTCCTATCAACCAGACCCTGAACGAGGATGGATCTCGCATCAAAGCCTGGGTCCCTGGGGTCGACTGGAACTCTCCGCCCAACACTATGAGGGTGTCTGTCATCCTGCTGTCGAGGCGCATATGACCCACTCCTCCGGGGAGGGGTTGGCACTCGACGTCGACCGAACCGGTGATCATACTGCTCATTTCTTCTGTACTGATTGTGCTGGTCTCCGCGTCCCTCACGCCTCGGGGGCGATCTTGGGCTGTGAGCCGACTGGACTGTATCCGTTGCAACGGATCGACTGTGGATCCTATTCCGCGACTGAGAAACAGCGGAATTCTGGTTTCCCGCTGCCCGGAGCAACGCTCTGATTTGCAACAAGCCCCTGCCAGCCTCCGACTGGGAGGGCTGAATAGATTCTGCTATACGGGCCGCGGCTGCCAAATTCTGAACTGGGGTTCGATATACCTGCATAGGCGGGAAGAGTTGACGTCGACTGGACTCGGGAGCTCGCTGACATGCTTGCTCGTCGAGTATTCGCTGGAGATTCTCCAGTCGAGTGTGCTCGGCCAAGTTAGCCAAGCGCGCGTCCTCCAAGGCCCGGGCCTCGGGGGTTTCTCCGACGATAGGAGTGTGGAGTGCATCCATGTTCCGGCGGCGAAGCTCCTCTCGCTGCAATGACGTGAGAGGTTCGGGGAGATACTCATCGTGGGGATGTGACGGGTCGCCTCCACCCGCGCCTCCATCGATGCGAGGGAAACCGGGAGGACTGTGTGTTCCATCGACCGCCAGAACCTCAGCCGCCGGGTCGCTGCTGCTGCACTCGGATGCAGTCTCCGCA
Source organism: Triticum dicoccoides (assembly GCF_002162155.2). NCBI lineage: Eukaryota > Viridiplantae > Streptophyta > Magnoliopsida > Poales > Poaceae > Triticum > Triticum dicoccoides. The sequence goes on from NC_041392.1 coordinate 350,969,398, forward strand.
GAGCCAGTCGACAGGTCGAACAGGCCGTAGAGGGATTCGTCGGGCTCGATTGCCGCGACTTGTGGGGCTGCCGACTGGCGGGCCACGGCATGCCTCACCCACCTCTGAAGTCTCGACCGGCCGGAGCGCTTGCGCCGGTGGGAGACAGGGCGGGAAGATGACTCGGGAGCCGACCGATACTGGGTCGACGGTTGCCGCAGGAGGACGCCACGGACACACGCGCGGAAGTGCGTCGCACCGCGGACGGGGAGGGCATCGATGTCGAGTGGAGCCTCCTGAAGCCAAGCGGAGTTGTCGGCAATGAACGTGAGTGCACCGAGACGGATCTCGCGGCCCTCCACCAAATCTCCGCACGAAAACATGATCAAAGGGATCGGAAAAATCGCAACTTCTCCAACTAGGCGCTAAGACTGAGGCCCCAAGGTGGGCGCCAACTGTCGTGGTTCTAACTTTGACAGTGAGGTAGGGGGTATGTATGGAGAGGCTAGATCTCAGCTATGGAGAAGTTGTAAATACACCAGGATGTACGAGTTCAGGCCCTTCGCGGAGGAAGTAACAGCCCTACGTCTCGGTGCCCGGAGGCGGTCGACTGGATTATGTGTGTACGAATTACAGGGGTGCCAACCCCTGCTACTGAGGAGGGGGTGGCTTATATAGAGTTTGCCAGACCCCTCCAGTCCCCAGTAATGCAGGGTTAAAATACATTAAGACTGGGCGTTACTGGTAACGCCCCTATTAAAGTGCTATGATGACCATAAAGACTACTTAATGGCCGACCGTTTGCTTGCGGAGTGACTTTAGATCTCCTGTCAGTTGAGTGGTTGGCTTCGTAGTTGAGTGGTAGCTCCCTGGTCGAGTGTCTTGAATCCGTCGAGTGGGATACCTTCAAGTCGGTTGAAAGGTGACTTCTTCCAGGGATGTCCTTGGGTAGGGCTCTTAGGACAGGTCCATGCCCCTACCCTAGGTACATAGCTTCATCAGGTGATAGACAGAAGCATAATCGAGCTTGATGCCCATGTTTTTGCACCAGAGTTTTACCTCGTCGGCGGTAAAGTTTGTACCATTATCGGTTATGATGCTGTGGGGACGCCATAACGGTGTACAACCCCGGATATGAAGTCTATCACAGGTCCGGATTCGGCCGTTTTAACAGGCTTGGCTTCTATCCATTTGGTGAATTTATCCACCATGACCAGTAAGTATTTTTTCCTATCGGTCCCACCTTTAAGGGGTCCGACCATGTCAAGCCCCCAGACCGCAAAAGGCCAGGTGATGGGTATAGTTTGGAGTGCGGTGGGTGGCATATGGCTTTAGTTGGCAAAAAGTTGGCAACCAGCGCATCGTTGGACTAGGTCCTGAGCGTCTGCCCGGGCCGTCGGCCAATAAAAGCCTGTACGGAAAGCCTTGCTAACAAGGGACCGAGCAGCGGCGTGGTGACCATCGAGTCCGGCATGAATTTCAGCCAGAAGGTTCCGCCCTTCCTCTTCGGAGATGCACCTTTGAAGGACTCCGGTAGTGCTTTTCTTATAAAGTTGTCCCTCATGGACTCTATAAGCTTTAGATCGCCACACTATGCAACGGGCCTCGTTTTGGTCCTCCGGGAGTTCCTGCCTAGTAAGGTAGGCTAGGAATGGTTCTGTCCACGGGGCGATGACCGCCATTATTACGTGGGCTGAAGGTATAATTTCATTGGCAGAGCGTGTCAGATTGTTCGGCGTCGAGTGGTGCTGCTGGGTCCGGGCTGTTATTTGTGGGTTCCCCCTCCCATGCTACGGATGGCTTGAACAATCTTTCCAAAAAGATGTTGGGGGGGACTGCATCGCGTTTTGCTCTGATGCGTGCCAGGACGTCCGCTGCTTGATTGTTTTCTCGGGCTATATGGTGAAACTCCTGCCCTTTGAACCGAGCTGACATTTTTAGGACGGCGTTGCGGTAAGCTGCCATTTTTGGGTCCTTGGCGTCAAAGTCTCCATTTATTTGGGATATCGCGAGGTTTGAATCCCCGCGTACCTCTAGGCGCTGGATACCCATGGATACTGCTATCCGGAGACCATGTAGGAGGGCCTCATATTCGGCTGCATTGTTGGAATCCGTGTACATGATCTGGAGCACATATTGGACTGTGTCTCCTGTGGGGGACGTCAGGACGACGCCAGCCCCTAGTCCGGCCAACATTTTGGAGCCGTCAAAATGCATAATCCAGTTTGAATATGTGTCGTACTCTTTAGGGAGCTCGGCCTCCATCCATTCTGCGACGAAGTCGGCCAAAACTTTCGATTTAATAGCTCGCCGTGGCTTATAGGTTATATCGAACGGGAGAAGCTCGATGGCCCATTTTGCAATCCGGCCCGTTGCATCGCGGTTGTTGATAATGTCGTTTAGTGGCACTTCCGAGGCTACTGTTGTGGAACACTCTTGAAAGTAGTGTCGTAGCTTCCGGGATGCCATGAATACCGCGTATGCAATCTTTTGATAATGCAGGTACCGTGATTTGCATGGAGTGAGGACAGTGGACACGTAGTAGACCGGCCTTTGAAGGGGGAATTTGTGTCCGTCCGTTTCCCGCTCGACAACGAGCACTGCGCTGACAACTTGGTGTGTTGCTGCAATGTACAATAACATTGGTTCGCCGGTGATTGGCGCGGCCAGGACTGGGTTTGTTGCCAATATGGCTTTTATTTCATCAAGTCCGGCCGTGGCGGCATCCGTCCACTCGAAGTGTTCGGTGCGCCGAAGGAGGCGATAGAGGGGTAGTGCCTTTTCTCCCAAGCGGGAGATGAAGCGGCTTAAAGCCGCCACGCATCTGGTTAATTTTTGTATTTGTTTGAGGTCCTTTGGGATATCCAATTGTGACAAAGCTCGGATCTTGGCTGGATTTGCTTCAATTCCTCTACCGGATACAATGAAGCCCAAGAGCTTTCCGGCTGGAACGCCGAAGATGCATTTTTCGGGGTTGAGCTTGATGTCATATTTTCGGAGGTTATCGAATGTAAGCCTCAAGTCGTCTACTAGAGATTCGACATGTCTTGATTTGACGACCACATCATCAACATACGCCTCCACTGTTTTGCCGATCTGATTTGCCAGACATGTCTGGATCATGCGTTGATATGTTGCGCCGGTGTTTTTCAGCCCGAAGGGCATTGTGTTGAAGCAGAATGGGCCGTATGGTCTGATGAATGCTTTTGCGGCTTGGTCTGATTCTGCCATCTTGATTTGATGGTATCCGGAGTATGCGTCGAGGAAACACAACGAGTCGTGTCCTGTGGTGGCATCGATAATTTGATCGATACGGGGGAGGGGGAAGGGATCCTTTGGGCAAGCCTTGTTGAGGTCTTTAAAATCGACACACAGGCGCCAGGATTTGTCCTTCTTCGGTACCATCACCAAGTTTGCTAGCCAGTCCAGATGTTTTATGTCTCTAATGAATCCGGCCTCCAATAGCTTGGCTAGCTCTTCTCCCATAGCATGTCTCTTGGGTTCGGAAAAACGCCGAAGGGCTTGTTTGACAGGTTTGAATCCTTTTAGGATATTTAAGCTGTGTTCGGCCAATCTGCGTGGGATCCCTGGCATGTCTGAAGGGTGCCAGGCGAAAATGTCCCAGTTCTCTCGTAGGAACTCTTGCAGTGCGGCGTCTATATCAGGGTTCAGTAGTGCCCCGATGGAAGTTGTTTTATTGGGGTCCATTGGATGGACCTGGAATTTGACTATTTCGTCAGCTGGCTTGAAGGATGTGGATTTGGATCTCTTATCGAGTATCACATCATCCCTATTAACCGTGGAGCGCAGCGCAGTCAGTTCATCGACCGCTAAGGCTTCGGATAGTGCCTCAAGGGCTAATGCGGTCGTCTTGTTTTCGGCGCGGAGTGCTACGCCGGATCACTAGCTAGAGTGATAATTCCGTTCGGCCTGGGCATCTTAAGCTTCATGTACCCGTAATGGGGTATTGCTTGGAAGATTGAGAATGCTTCCCGTCCCAGTAAAGCATGATATCCGCTCTTAAACGGGGCCACCTGAAACGTGACTTCTTCGGACCTGTAATTATCCGGCGTGCCGAACACCACATCTAGTGTGATTTTTCCTGTGCAGCGCGCTTCCCGACTGGGGATTATTCCTCTAAAGGTTGTGCTGCTTCGCTCGATGCGGTTCCAGTCTATTTCCATTTTTTGAAGGGTTTCCTCATAAATGAGGTTCAGTCCGCTGCCTCCATCCATGAGCACCTTGGTGAGGCGAAAGCCGTCCACTATGGGACTGAGGACCAATGCGGCTGGTGCTCGGGCTGTTCGGAATCTAGGTTCATCACTTGCGTTGAAGGTAATAGCAGTGTCGCTCCATGGATTTATTGTTGCAACTTGATAGACTTCGGCGAGGCTCTGGAGTGTTCTTTTTCGCATATTGTTTGATGTGAAAGTCTCGAAGACTGTGAGAACGGTACTGGTGTCCTCGGGATGGCTTTCTGCGGCCTCCAGAATTAAGAGGTCCTCGCCAATTTTGGCCACCTGCCGAAGTATCCAACATGCTCTAAGGATGTGAGTTGGTGTGGCGTCCTCTGTACTGTGAATTCTACAGGGTCCATCAAGCCACCTTTCCAGTACGGTTCCATGCCCTGTAGAGGGTTTTGGCTTTTTGGTGTTTATCCCGGGTGTCCTATGATGATGCACCCTCTTAGTTCGGACGGGGTTACTATTCAAGGACAGATCATCCCAAAATTTTATTTCAGTTTTCCAGGCGCTTTCCATCGCACAGTATTTTTGTACTATGGACGCCAAGTCAGTGAAGCGTGTAATATCACGACGACTTACGGTGTTAAGGATTCCCTCGTCCGTGCAATTACTGCAGAAAATTGAGATTGCGTCTCCCTCGCGGCAATCCTTTATCCTGTTCATAACCAGGAGGAATCTGGCCCAGTAATGATGTACTGTTTCCTCGGGCCTCTGCCTGATTTGGGATAGATCGCTTATGTTCGGGTGGGCGGGTGTCGTTGAATCTAAAACCTCACCCAATCCAAGATTCGGAGGCCGAAGAGTTTCCGAACTCTAAAGTTCGGATTCTTGGATGTTGTCCAACAAATCTAGCCCGTTGCCTGATCCTAAGCTCGGGTCTTGAGTTACATCCTCCTCTCCGCGGGTATCCGGCTTGGAGGAGTCGGGAATTTGGACGTAGCTAGTCCTTAAAATAGATGAAGGGTCGCTGCACTGCGCCTCTACCACGGCAACGTGGTGGGTGACTTGGGGAGAGTTAATTTCTCTTAGATCGGGTTTAAGCCCAACCTGGTCGTAATCCGTAGCGACCCCCAGGGCAGCGATGCGATCCAAGAGCTCATTCACGGAAGAGAGCTCCATTGGATCTAGCTGCTCGACGAGCTCCGAGCTGACGTGTAGGTTGCTTTTGATGACCCGAGAGGTCACCGTCGGTGCAACAGCCGAACATGCGGTCATGAGGAAACCACCTAGCCGGAGGGTTTGGCCGACAGCCAAGGCTCCCTTAGCAACGGCGCCGTCTTTAAAGACGGGAGGAGGCATCCTTCCTGATTGTGACGGCACAGAGGAACTCTCAATGAAAGCACCAATGTCGGTGTCAAAACCGGCGGATCTCGGGTAGTGGGTCCCGAACTGTGCGTCTAGGCCGGATGGTAACAGGAGGCAGGGAACACGATGTTTTACCCAGGTTCAGGCCCTCTTGATGGAGGTAAAACCCTACGTCCTGCTTGATTAATATTGATGATATGGGTAGTACAAGAGTAGATCTACCACGAGATCAAGGAGGCTAAACCCTAGAAGCTAGCCTATGGTATGATTGTTGTATATGGAGTTGATTGCCTACGGACTACAACCCTCCGGTTTATATAGACACCGGATAGGGTTAGGGTTACACAGAGTCGGTTACAATGGTAGGAGATCTTGAATATCCGCATCGCCAAGCTTGCCTCCCACGCCAAGGAAAGTCCCATCCGGACACGGGACGAAGTCTTCAATCTTGTATCTTCATAGTCCAGGAGTCCAGCTGAAGGTATAGTCCGGCTACCCGAACACCCCCTAATCCAGGACTCCCTCAGGGAGTCCTACTCCTACTAGGAGGAGGACTCCCTCAGGGAGTCCTACTCCTACTAGGAGGAGGACTCCTCCTCCTGGCGCGCCCTGCAAGGGTCGGCCGGCCTCCCCCTTGCTCCTTTATATACGGGGGCAGGGGGCACCCTAGAACACACAAGTTGATTGTTCCAAGACGTGTGCGGTGCCCCCCTCCACCATAATCCACCTCAATCGTATCGAAGTGGTGCTTAGGCGAAGCCCTGCGTCGGTAGCAACATCATCACTGTCATCACGCCGTCTGCTGACGGAACTCTCCTGTGAAGCTCTGCTGGATCGGAGTTCATGGGACGTCATCGAGCTAAACTTGTGCTGAACGCGGAGGTGACGTACGTTCGGTATTTGGATCGGTCAGATCATGAAGACGTATGACCACATCAACCATGTTCTCATAATGCTTGCGCTTATGGTCTACGAGGGTACGTGGACGATACTCTTCCCTCCCGTTGCTATGCATCACCGTGATCTTGCGTGTGCGTGGAAAACTTTTGTAATTACTACGTTCCCCAACAGTGGCATCCGAGCCAAGTTTATGCGTAGATGTTATATGCACGAGTAGAACACAAGTGAGTTGTGGGCGATACAAGTCATACTGCTTACCAGCATGCCATACTTTGGTTCGGCGGTATTGTTGGAAGAAGCGGCCCGGACCGACATTATGCGTACGCTTACGCGAGACTGGTTCTACCGACGTGCTTTGCACACAGGTGGCTGGCGGGTGTCAGTTTCTCAAACTTTAGTTGAACCGAGTGTGACTAGGCCCGGTCCTTGTTGAAGGTTAAAACAACACTAACTTGACGAAATATCGTTGTGGTTTTGATGCATAGGTAAGAACGGTTCTTACTCATCCCGTAGCAGCCATGTAAAACTTGCAACAACAAAGTAGAGGACGTCTAACTTGTTTTTACAGGGCATGTTGTGATGTGATATGGTCAATGCATGATGCTATATTTTATTATATGAGATGATCATGTTTTGTAACGGAGTTATCAGCAACTGGCAGGAGCCATATGGTTGTCGCTTTATTGTATGCAATGCAATCGCCCTATAATTGCTTTACTTTATCACTAAATAGTAGCGATAGTCGTGGAAGCAATATTTGGCGGCACGACAACGATGCTACGATGGAGATCAAGGTGTCGCACCGGTGACGATGGTGATCATGACGGTGCTTTGGAGATGGAGATCAAAGGCAGAAGATGATGATGGCCATATCATATCACTTATATTTTGATTGCATGTGATGTTTATCCTTTATGCATCTTATTTTTCTTAGTTTGACAGTAGCATTATAAGATGATCTCTCACTAACTTTCAAGGTACAAGTGTTCTCCCTGAGTATGCACCGTTGCCAAATTCCGTCGTGCCGAGACACCACGTGATGATCGGGTGTGATAAGCTCTACGTTCACATAAAATGGGTGCAAGCCAGTTTTGTACACACAGAAATACTCGGGTTAAACTTGACGAGCCTAGCATATGCAGATATGGCCTCGGAACACTGAGACCGAAAGGTCGAGCGTGAATCATATAGTAGATATGATCAACATAGTGATGTTCACCATCAAAAACTACTCCATTTCACGTGATGATCGGTCATGGTTTAGTTGATTTGGATCACGTGATCACTTAGATGATTAGAGGGATGTCTATTTAAGTGGGAGTTCTTAAGTAATATGATTAATTGAACTTTAATTTATCATGAACTTAGTCCTGATAGTATTTGCATAACTATGTTGTAGATCAATAGCTCACGATGTAGCTCCCCGTTTATTTTGATATGTTCCTAGAGAAAAACTAAGTTGAAAGATGTTAGTAGCAATGATGCGTATTGGATCCGTGATCTGAAGATTATCCTCATTGTTGCACAGAAGAATTATGTTCTTTATGCACTGCTAGGTGACAGACCGATTGCAGGAGCAGATGCAGACGTTATGAACGTTTGGCGAGCTCGATATGATGACTACTTGATAGTTTAGTGCACCATGCTTTACGGCTTAGAATCGGGGCTTCAAAGATGTTTTGAACGCCATGGAGCATATGAGATGTTCCAAGAGTTGAAATTAGTATTTTAGACTCATGCCCATGTCGAAAGGTATGGGACCTTTGACAAGCACTTTGCCTACAAGATGGAGGAGAATAGCTCAGCTAGTGAGCATGTGCTCAGAATGTCTGAGTACTACAATCACTTGAATCAAGTGGGAGTTAATCTTCCAGATAAGATAGTAATTGTCAGAGTTCTCTAGTCACTATCACCAAGTTACTGGAACTTCGTGATGAACTATAATATGCAAGGGATAACGGAAACGATTCCCAAGCTCTTTGTGATGCTGAAATCGACGAAGGTAGAACTCAAGAAAAGCATCAAGTGCTGATGGTTGACAAGACCACTAGTTTCAAGAAAAGGGCAAAGGGAAGAAGGGGAACTTCAAGAAGAACGGCAAGCAAGTTGCTGCTCAAGTGGAGAAGCCCAAGTCTAGACCTAAGCCTGAGACTAAGTGCTTCTACTGCAAAGGGACTGGTCACTGGAAGCAAAACTGCCCCAAGTATTTGGCGGATAAGAAGGATGGCAAAGTGAACAAAGGTATATTTGATATACATGTTATTGATGTGTACTTTACTAGTGTTTATAGCAACCCCTCAGTATTTGATACTAGTTCAGTTGCTAAGATTAGTAACTCGAAATGGGAGTTGCGGAATGAACAGAGACTAGTTAAGGGTGAAGTGACGATGTGTGTTGGAAGTGGTTCCAAGATTGATATGATCATCATTCCACACTCCATATACTTTTGGGATTAGTGTTGAACCTAAATAAATGTTATTTTGTGTTTGCGTTAAGCATGAATATGATTTGATCATGTTTATTGCAATACGGTTATTCATTTAAAATTAGAGAATAATTGGCGTTCTATTTACATGAATAAAACCTTCAATGGTCATACACCCAAGGTGAATGGTTTATTGAATCTCGATCCTAGTGATACACATATTCATAATATTGAAGCCAAAAGATGCAAAGTAAATAATGATAGTGCAACTTATTTGTGGCACTGCCGTTTAGGTCATATTGGTGCAAAGCGCATGAAGAAAATCCATGCTGATGGGATTTTGGAATCACTTGATGCTTGCGAACCATGCCTCATGGGCAAGATGACTAAGACTTCGTTCTCCGGAACAATGGAGCGAGCAACTGACTTATTGGAAATAATACATATTGATGTATGCGGTCCGATAAGTGTTGAGGCTCGCGGCGGGTATCGTTATTTTGTGACCTTCACAGATGATTTGAGTAGATATGGGTATATCTACTTAATGAAACGTAAGTCTGAAGCATTTGAAAAGTTCAAATAATTTCAGAGTGAAGTGGAAAATCATCGTAACAAGAAAATAAAGTTTCTATGATCTCATCATGGAGGAAAATATTTGAGTTACGAGTTTGGTCTTCATATGAAACAATGCGGAATAGTTTCGCAACTCACACCACCTGGAACACCATAGTGTAATGATGTGTCCAAACATCATAGCCGTACTTTATTAGATATGGTGCAATCTATGATGTCTCTTACCGATTTACCACTATTGTTTTAGGGTTATGCATTAGAGACAGTTGCAATCACGTTAAATAGGGCACCATCTAAATCCATTGAGACGACGCCATATGAACTGTGGTTTGGCAAGAAACCAAAGTTGTCGTTTCTTAAAGATTGGGGTTGCGATGCTTATGTGAAAAAGATTCATCCTAATAAGCTCAAACCCAAATCGGAGAAATGTGTCTTAATAGGATACCCAAAGGAGACAGTTGGGTGCACCTTCTATCACAGATCCAAAGGCAAGACATTTGTTGCTAAGAATGGATCCCTTCTAGAGAGGGAGTTTCTCTCAAAAGAAGTGAGTGGGAGAAAAGTAGAACTTGATGAGGTAACTGTACCTGCTCCCTTATTGGAATGTAGTTCATCACAGAAATCTATTCCTGTGACTCCTACACCAATTAGTGAGGAAGCTAATGATGATGATCATATAACTTCAGATCAAGTTACTACCGAACCTCGTAGGTCAACCAGAGTGAGATCCGCACCAGAGTGATACAGTAATCATGTTCTGGATTTCGTGTTACTTGACCATGACGAACCTATGAACTATGAGGAAGCGATGATGAGCCCAGATTCCGCGAAATGGCTTGAGGCCATGAAATCTGAGATGGGATTCATGTATGAGAACAAAGTATGGACTTTGATTGACTTGCCCGATGATCGATGAGTCATTGAGAATAAATGGATCTTCAAGAGGAAGACGGACGATGATAGTAGTGTTACTATCTACAAATCTCGAATTGTCGCAAAACGTTTTCGACAAGATCAAGGTGTTGACTACGATGAGATTTTCTCACTCGTATCGATTCTTAAAAGTCTGTCCGAATCATGTTAGCAGTTGCCGCATTTTATGAAATATGGCAAATGGATGTCAAAACTATATTCCTTCATGGATTTCTTAAAAGAAAAGTTGTATATGATGCAACCAGAAGGTTTTGTCGATCCTAAAGGTGCTAACAAAGTGAGCAAGCTCCAGCGATCCATCTATGGACTGGTGCAAGCATCTCGGAGTTGGAATATATGCTTTGATAAAGTTATCAAAGCATATGGTTTTATACAAACTTGCGGTGAAGCCTATATTTACAAGAAAGTGAATGGGAGCACTACATCATTTTTGATAAGTATATGTGAATGACATATTGTTGATCAGAAATAATGTAGAATTTTCTGGAAAGTATAAATGAGTGTTTGAAAAGAGTTTTTCAAAGAAAGACATCGATGAAGCTACTTACATATTGAGCATCAAGATCTATAGAGATAGATCAAGACGTTTGATATATTTTCAATGAGTACATACCTTGACAAGATTTTGAAGTAGTTCAAAATGGAAAAGTCAAAGAAGGAGTTCTTACCTGTGTTGTAAGGTGTGAAGTTTAGTAAAGACTCAAAACTCGACCACATCAGAAAATAAAAAGAGAATGAAAAGTCATTCTCTATGCCTCAGTCATAGGTTCTATAAATTATGCTATGTTGTTTACCAGTCCTATTGTATACCTTAGCATGATTCTGGCAAGGGAGTACAATAGTGATCTAGGAGTAGATCACTGGACAGCAGTTAAAATTATCCTTATAGGACTAATGAAATATTTCTCGGTTATGGAGGTGATAAAAGAGTTCGTCGTAAAGAGTTACGTCAATGCAAGCTTTTTACATCAATCTAGATGACTCTAAGTCTCGATCTGGATACATATTGAAAGTGGGCGTGGTACGTCTCCAACGTATCTATAATTTTTTTACTGTTCCATGCTATTATATTATCAACCTTGGATGTTTTATATGCTATTTTATATGATTTTTGGGACTAGCCTATTAACCTAGAGCCCAGTGCCAGTTTCTATTTTTCGTTGTTTTTGAGTATCGTAGGAAAGGACAACCAAACGGAGTCCAATTGACCTAAAACTTCACGGAACTTATTTTTGGACCAGAAGAAGGCCAGGAAGTAAAAGAATTGGGCCAGAAGAGTCTCGGGCTTCCCACGAGGGTGGGGGCGCGCCCACTCCCCTGGGCACGCCCCCTGCCTCGTGGACAGCCCGGAGACCCCTCCTGCCTTGTTCCTGACTCCAACACCTCTTATATAACCCAAAAGTTCCAGAAAGAAACCTAGATCGGGAGTTCCGCCGCCAAAAGCCTCCGTAGCCACCGAAAACCAATCTAGACCCGTTTCGGCACCTTGACGGTGGGGGGAATCCCTCTCCAGTCGCCATCTTCATCATCCTGACGCTCTCCTTGATGAGGAGGGAGTAGTTCTCCCTCGGGGCTGAGGGTATTTACCAGTAGCTATGTGTTTGATATCTCCCTCTCCCGTGTTCTTAAGTTGGCACAATCTTGATGTATCACGAGCTTTGCTATTATATTTGGATCTTATGATGTTTCTCCCCATCTACTCTCTTGTGATGAATTGAGTTTTCCCTTGGAAGTTATCTTATCGGATTGAGTCTTTAAGGATTTGAGAACACTTGATGTATGTCTTGCATGTGCTTATCTGTGGTGACAATGGGATATCACGTGATCCACTTGATGTATGTTTTGGTGATCAACTTGCGAGTTCCGTGACCTCGTGAACTTATGCATAGGGGTTGGCACATGTTTTCACCTTGACTCTCCGGTAGAAACTTTGGGGCACTCTTTGAAGTTCTTTGTGTTGGTTGAATAGATGAATCTGAGATTGTGTGATGCATATCGTATAATCATACCCACAGATACTTCAGGTGACATTAGGGTTTTGGTTGATTTGTGTCTTAAGGTGTTATTCTAGTATGAACTCTTGAATAGATCGATCAGAAAGAATAACTTTGAGGTGGTTTCGTACCCTACCATAATCTCTTCGTTTGTTCTCCGCTATTAGTGACTTTGGAGTGACTCTTTATTGCATGTTGAGGGATAATTATATGATCCAATTATGTTATTATTATTGAGATAACTTGCACTAGTGAAAGTATGAACCCTAGGCCTTGTTTCCTAGCATTGCAATACCATTTGTGCTCACCTTTGCCACTTGCTACCTTGTTGTTTTTATATTTTCATATTACAAAAACCATTATCTACTATCCATATTGCACTTGTATCACCATCTCTTTGTTAAACTAGTGCACCTATACAATTTACCATTGTATTGGGTGTGTTGGGGACACAAGAGACTCTTTGTTATTTGGTTGCAGGGTTGCTTCAGAGAGACCATCTTCATCCTACGCCTCCCACGGATTGATAAACCTTAGGTCATCTACTTGACGGAAATTTGCTACTGTCCTACAAACCTCTGCACTTGGAGGCCCAACAACGTCTACAAGAAGAAGGTTGTGTAGTAGACATCAAGCTCTTTTCTGGCGCCGTTGCCGGGGAGGTTAGCGCTTGAAGGTATATCTTTAGATCTTGCAATCTAATTTTTTGTTTCTTGTTTTATCACTAGTTTAGTCTATAAAAGAAAACTACAAAAAAATGGAATTAAGGGTACCTCATATGCTTCATATTTTTAATGTCTTTCATGAAAATAAGGATTCCGATAATTGTGCCAAAGTGTTAGAAGAAGAATGCATTAGAATGTTTGGCACTAAATCTTTGAATGATGAGCATGATTGCAATGTTATTAGTATGAACTCTTTGAATATCCATAGTACTAATGATGATTACACTAGTCATGATGAAAATGTCTCTTATAAGCATGTCAACTTTTGTGGAATACATAGAGCTTGCAAGCACACACCAAATAGGGAAGATAGATTTTGCAAGAGGCATAAGTATTTGGAAACTAAATGGTTGCGAGAAAGTCTAGATGATTGTGCTGAAAGATTCAATATCTATCGCCATCCTTGTGAACTTTGCAATGAACATGGTAATTTAAAGCTCCAATGCTATTTGTTTCATGATCAAATCGTGTCCAAAAATTGTGATAACTTGATTACCATTGAGCATCATAAAGAGCTTAGTCTTCTTTTGGGGTATGAAGAACTGAAACGTATAACTGAGGGTATTCCAAAATTTAATCTTGATAGATTTCTTGATTTTGATCTAGAAGAAATTTTTATGTATTGTGCAATGAATTGCATTGAAAATCCTTATATTGCCAATTACATAAAGACAAGAAAACAAATAGAAGATTAAGAGAATACTAATGAAAGGGAAGAGACTTCCCAATATTCTCCTATTATTTCTTATGATGAATCAGGTAACGAGGAGGAGCCTCCTATTCAACCAATCTCATTAATAAGGAGATCCGAAAAGAGGATTAAACCCACACATGATGTGAATAAGAAAAAGAAAAGACGGAGGAGCAAAGGTGAAAAGGTATCCCTCCCAAATGATGTTGCTTCTATTACTCATTGTGATGATGATAATTGCTATACTATTGGTGCTATCCATACTATTAATGATGAGAGTGATTATGCTTATGATATGAAAAGGTCCAAGCTTGGGGATGCTATGTTTGATGAGAATGACAGGTTTGAGAATATATTTTCTGCAATTAATTTTTTTTCCAAGCTTGGGGATTCTATGTTTAATGAAGATGATATTTTTAGTCTCCCAAGTTTTGATATGCAAATTTATTATGATGATAGAATGCCTCCTACTTATGATGATTATATTGATGAAAGTGGGTTTGGAAGAGTGTCAACTTTAGGAAGTAATGATCCCACTATTTTGGAGGGTGTTGAATCTTATTGTGACAATTATTAAAGTGGATTTGGAGAGGTCATGACTTTATTTAGTAATGATTCCACTATCTTGGAAGAGGTTTCAATCGATTATGATGAGAACAAAGTTGCTACTTATGATAATTATTTTGATGATACTTATGCTATAAAAGTAGTGATGATTATATTTATAAAACTTGTCATGATTATGATTACCCTTTCTATGAACATTACTCTTTTAATGTGGAAACAATTTATAGTATTCGAGTTTCTTATAATGCTCCCACTATTCCGAATGAGAAGAATTTTGCTTATGTGGAGAATAGTAAATTTTCTATGCTTATGAATCATGAAAATAATGCTTTATGTGATGGTTATATTGTTGAATTAATAAATGATGCTACTGAAAATTATTATGAGGGAGGAATATACGCTTGTAGGAATTGCAATAATATCAAGTTTCCTCTCTATGTGCTTAAAGTTTTGAACTTTTGCTTGCTTTACCTTCCTATGCAAGTTGATTCTAGTTCCCACAAGTTGTTTGCTCAGAATATACCTATGCATAGGAAGTGGGTTAGGCTTAAATGTTCTAGTCATATTCTTCATGATGCTCTCTTCATGTTTTAATTCTTATCTTTTATGTGAGCATCATTGAAATCATCATGCCTAGCTAGGGGCGTTAAACGATAGCGCTTGTTGGGAGGCAACCCAATTTTATTTTTGTTCCTTGCTTTTTGTTCCTATTTAGTAATAAATAATTTATCTAGACTCTGTTATGGTTGAGTTTTTATGTTTTAATTAGTGTTTGTGCCAAGTTGAACCTTTGGGAAGACTTGGGGAAAGTCTTTGTGATCTTGCTGTAAAAAACAGAAACTTTAGCGCTCACGAGATTTGCTGCTATATTTTAATGGAGAGTACTACTTAGTTGATTATTTTTTCAGATGAGTAATAGATAAATTCCCCACGTCTGGAAATTTATTTTAGAATTTTGGGGGTTCCAGAAGTACACGTTTGATCCAGATTACTACAGACTGTTCTGTTTTTGACAGATTCTATTTTCTATGTGTTGTTTGCTTATTTTGATGAATCTATGAATAGTATCGGAGGGTATGAACCATAGATGAGTTGTAATACAGTAGATATTACACCAATATGATTTTAGAATGAGTTCAAAACAGTACCTAAGTGGTGATTTATTTTCTTATACTAACGGAGCTTATGAGTTTTCTGTTAAGTTTTGTGTTGTGAAGTTTTCAAGTTTTGGGTAAAGATTCGATGGACTATGGAATAAGGAGTGGCAAGAGCCTAAGCTTGGGGATGACCAAGGCACCCCAAGGTAATATTAAAGCACAACCAAGAGCCTAAGCTTGGGGATGCCCCGGAAGGCATCCCCTCTTTCGTCTTCGTTCATGGATAACTTTACTTGGAGCTATATTTTTATTCACCACATGATATGTGTTTTGCTTGGAGCGTCATTTTATTTTATTTAGTTTTGATTGCTGTTTGAATAATATCCCAAGATCTGAAATTCTTAAATATTAGAGAGTCTCCACATAGTTGCATAATTATTCGACTACTCATTGATCTTCACTTATATCTTTCGGAGTAGTTTATCATTTGCTCTAGTGCTTCGCTTATATCTTTTAGAGCACGGCGGTGGTTCTATTTTATAGATATAATTGATCTCTCATGCTTCACTTGTATCATTTTGAGAGTCGTTTAGAACAGCATGGTAATTTACTTTGGTTATAAATTTTAAATGTAAGAGAAGTTGGATGCTTGATGGTTGTTTTGAGATATAAAGGTGGTAATATTAGAGGTGTGCTAGTTGATTAATTGTGAAATTGATGAATACTTGTGTTGAAGTTGGCAAGTCCCGTAGCATGCATGTATGGTAAACATTGTGTGACAAATTTGAAGCATGGGGTGTTCTTTGATTGCTTTCCTTATGAGTGGCGGTCGGAGACGAGCGATGGTCTTTTCCTACCAATCTATCCCCCTAGGAGCATGCGCGTAGTGCTTGGTTTTGATGACTTGTAGATTTTTGCAATAGGTATATGATTTCTTTATAACTAATGTTGAGTCCATGGATTATACGCACTCTCACCCTTCCATCATTGCTAGCCTCTTCGGTACCGTGCATTGCCCTTTCTCACCTTGAGAGTTGGTGCTGCACATCGCCGGTGCATCCAAACCCCGTGATATGATACGCTCTATCACACATAAGCCTCCTTATATCTTCCTCAAAACAGCCACCATACCTACCTATTATGTCATTTCCATAGCCATTCCGAGATATATTGCCATGCAACTTTCCACCGTTCCATTTATTATGACACGCATCATCATTGTCATATTGCTTTGCATGATCGTGTAGTTGACATCGTATTTGTGGCAAAGCCACCATGCTTAATTTTTCATACATGTCACTCTTGATTCATCACAATCCCGGTACACCACCGGAGGCATTCACATAGAGTCATATTTTGTTCTAAGTAAATAAAAGTGTGATGATCATCATTAGAGCATTGTCCCATGTGAGGAAAGCATGATGGAGACTATGATTCCCCCACAAGTCGGGATGAGACTCCGGACGAAAAAAAGAGGCCATAAAAAAGGCCCAAACAAAAAAAGAGAGAAAAAGAGAGAAGGTACAATGTTACTATCCTTTTTCCACACTTGTGCTTCAAAGTAGCACCATGATCTTCATGATAGATAGTCTCTTATTTTGTCACTTTCATATAATAGTGGGAATTTTTCATTATAGAACTTGGCTTGTATATTCCAATGATGGGCTTCCTCAAATTCCCTAGGTCTTCGTGAGCAAGCAAGTTGGATGCACACCCACTTAGTTTCTTTGATGAGCTTTCATATATTTATAGCTCTAGTGCATCCGTTGCATGGCAATCCCTACTCCTTGCATTGACAGCAATCGATGGGCATCTCCATAGCCCATTGATTAGCCGCGTCAATGTGAGACTTTCTCCCTTTTGTTATCTCACACAACCTCAATCATCATATTCTCTTCCACCCATAGTGCTATGTCCATGGCTCGCGCTCATATATTGCATAAAAGTTGAAAGAGTTTAAAAAGGCTAAGTATGAAACAATTGCTTGGCTTGTCATCGGGGTTGTGCATGATGAGAGCATTTTGTGTGACAAAATGAAGCATGGCCAAACTACATGATTTTGTAGGGATAAGTTTTCTTTGGCTATGTTATTTTGATAAGACATAATTGCTTGATTAGCATACTTGGAATATTAATATTTTTATGTCAACAATAAACTTTTATCTTGAATCTTTTGGATATTAACATTCATGCCACAATAGAGAAAAATACATTGAAGAACATGCTAGAAAGCATTCCACATCAAAAATTCTGTTTTTATCATTTACCTACTCGAGGACGAGCAAGAATTAAGCTTGGGGATGCTTGATACGTCTCCAATGTGTCTATAATTTTTGATTGTTCCATGTTATTATATTATCAGCCTTGGATGTTTTATATGCATTTATATGCTATTTTATATGATTTTTGGGACTAACCTATTAACCTAGAGCCCAGTGCCAGTTTCTGTTTTTCATTGTTTTTGAGTATCGCAGAAAAGGAAAACCAAACGGAGTCCAATTGACCTGAAACTTCGCGGAACTTATTTTTGGACTAGAAGAAGGCCAGGAAGTAAAAGAATTGGGCCAGAAGAGTCTTAGGCTGCCCACGAGGGTGGGGGCACGCCCCCTACCTCGTGGACAGCCCGGAGACCCCCTGCCTTGTTCCCGACTCCAACACCTCTTATATAACCCAAAACTTCCAGAAAGAAACCTAGATCGGGAGTTCCGCCGCCAGAAGCCTCCATAGCCACCGAAAACCAATCTAGACCCGTTTAGGCACCCTGTCAGAGGGGGGAATCCCTCTCCGATGGCCATCTTCATCATCCCGGCGCTCTCCATGACGAGGAGGGAGTAGTTCTCCCTCGGGGCTGAGGGTATGTACCAGTAGCTATGTGTTTGATCTCTCTCTCTCTCGTCTTCTTGAGTTGGCACAATCTTAATGTATCGTGAGCTTTGCTATTATATTTGGATCTTATGATGTTTCTCCCCCTCTACTCTCTTGTGATGAATTGAGTTTTCCCTTTGAAGTTATCTTATCGGATTGAGTCTTTAAGGATTTGAGAACACTTGATGTATGTCTTGCATGTGCTTGTCTGTGGTGATAATGGGATATCACATGATCCACTTGATGTATGTTTTGGTGATCAACTTGCGAATTCCGTGACCTCATGAACTTATGCATAGGGGTTGGCACACGTTTTCGTCTTGACTCTCCGATAGAAACTTTGGGGCACTCTTTGAAGTTCTTCGTGTTGGTTGAATAGATGAATCTGAGATTGTGTGATGCATATCGTATAATCATACCCCACGGATACTTCAGGTGACATTGGAGTATCTAGGTGACATTAGAGTTTTGGTTGATTTGTGTCTTAAGGTGTTATTCTAGTACGAACTCTTGAATAGATCGATCAGAAAGAATAACTTTGAGGTGGTTTCGTACCCTACCATAATCTCTTCGTTTGTTCTCTGCAATTAGTGACTTTGGAGTGACTCTTTATTGCATGTTGAGGGATAGTTATATGATCCAATTATGTTATTATTGTTGAGATAACTTGCACTAGTGAAAGTATGAACCCTAGACCTTGTTTCCTAGCATTGCAATACCATTTGTGCTCACCTTTGCCACTTGCTACCTTGCTGTTTTTATATTTTCAGATTGCAAAAACCATTATCTACAATCCATATTGCACTTGTATCACCATCTCTTTGCTAAACTAGTGCACCTATACAATTTACCATTGTATTGGGTGTGTTGGGGACACAGGAGACTCTTTGTTATTTGGTTGCAGGGTTGCTTGAGAGAGACCATCTTCATCCTACGCCTCCCACAGATTGATAAACCTTAGGTCATCTACTTGAGGGAAATTTGCTACTGTCCTACAAACCTCTGCACTTGGAGGCCCAACAACGTCTACAAGAAGAAGGTTGTGTAGTAGACATCAGGAGCAATTATCTAGAGTAGATCCGTGCAGAGCATTGTAGACATAGAAATTTGTGAAATACATACGGATCTGAATGTTGCAGACCCGTTGACTAGATTTCACTCACAAGCAAAACACGGTCACTCTTTGGGTGTTAATCACATAGCGATGTGAACTAGATTATTGACTTTAGTAAACCCTTTGGGTGTTAGTCCCATGGAGATGTGAACTAATCACATAAAGATGTAACTATTGGTGTTAAATCACATGACGATGTGAACTGGATTATTGACTCTAGTGCAAGTGGAATACTGAAGGAAACATGCCCTAGAGGCAATAATAAAGTTGTTATTTATATTTCCTTATATCATGATAAATGTTTATTTTTCATGCTAGAATTGTATTAACCGGAAACTTAGTACATGTGTGAATACATAGACAAACAGAGTGTCACTAGTTTGCCTCTACTTGACTAGCTCATTGAATCAATAATGGTTATGTTTCCTAACCATGGCCATGAGTTGTTATTTTATTAACGGGATCACATCATTAGATAATGATGCGATTGAATTGACCCATTCTTTTAGCTTAGCATTTGATCGTTTAGTATATTGCAATATTCATGACTTATACATGTTCCTATGACTATGAGACTATGCAACTCCCGAATACCGGTGGAACACTTTGTGTGCTACCAAACATCACAACGTAACTGGATGATTATAAAGGTGCTCTACAGGTGTCTCCGATGGTACTTGTTGAGTTGGCATAGATCAAGATTAGGATTTGTCACTCCGATTGTCGGAGAGGTATCTCTGGGCCCTCTCGGTAATGCACATCACTGTAAGACTCGCAAGCAATGTGACTAATGAGTTAGTTGCGGGATGATGCATTACGGAACGAGTAAAGAGACTTTCCGGTAACGAGATTGAACTAGGTATTGAGATACCGACGATCGAATCTCGGGCAAGTAACATACCGATGACAAAGGGAACAATGTATGTTGTTATGCGGATTGACCGATAAAGATCTTCGTAGAATATGTAGGAACCAATATGAGCATCCGGGTTCCGCTATTGGTTATTGACCGAAGACGTGTCTCGGTCATGTCTACATAGTTCTCGAACCCATAGGGTTCGCACGCTTAACACTCGGTGACGATCGGTATTATGAGTTTATGTGTTTGATGTACCGAAGGTAGTTCGGAGTCCCGGATGAGATCGGGGACATGATGAGGAGTCTCGAAATGGTCGAGACATAAAGATCAATATATTGGACGACTATATTCGGACATCGGAAAGGTTCCGAGTGATTCGGGTATTTTCCGGAGTACCGGGGAGTTACGGGAATACATGGGAAGAAGTATTGGGCCTCATGGGCCAAGTGGTGGAAGAGAAGAGGCAGGACAAGGCAGGGCGCACAGCCCCCCTAGCCCAAACCGAATTGGACTAGGGGGCTGGCCCCCCTTTCCTCCTTTCCTCCCTCTCCTTCCTTCTCCCTCTCCTCCTTCCTTTCCCCCTCCTAGTAGGAGTAGGAAAGGGGAGTCCTACTCCTACTAGGAGGAGGACTCCTCCTCCTGGCGCGCCCTGCAAGGGCCAGCCGGCCTCCCCCTTGCTCCTTTATATACGGGGGCAGGGGCACCCTAGAACACACAAGTTGATTGTTCCAAACCGTGTGTGGTGCCCCCCTCCATCATAATCCACCTCGATCATATCGTAGTGGTGCTTAGGCAAAGCCTTGCGTCGGTAGCAACATCATCACTGTCATGACACCGTCGTGCTGACAGAACTCTCCTGTGAAGCTCTGCTGGATCAGAGTTCGTGGGAAGTCATCGAACTGAACGTGTGCTAAACTCGGAGGTGCCGTACGTTCGGTATTTGGATCGGTCGGATCGTGAAGACGTATGACTACATCAACCGTGTTCTCATAACGCTTCCGCTTATGCTCTACGAGGGTACGTGGACGATACTCTTCCCTCTCGTTGCTATGCATCACCATGATTTTGCATGTGCGTAGGATTTTTTTTGAAATTACTACGTTCCCCAACAGTTTATGGGCTAAGTTGGGGACTAAACTGCTTTTTAGTACTTCTTGTCACCCCCAAACTGATGGACAAACTGAAGTAGTCAATAGAACATTGTCTACTATGCTTAGGGCTGTTTTGAAGAATAATAAAAAATGTGGGAAGATGCTTGCCTCATATTGAATTTGCTTATAATCGTTCATTGCATTCTACTACTAAGATGTGCCCTTTTGAAATTGTGTATGGTTTCCTACCTTGTGCGCCTATTCATTTGTTGCCTCTTCCATCTTCGGAGAAGGTTAATTTTGATGCTAAAGAACTTGCTGAATTGATTTTAAAAATGCATGAGTTAACTAAGGAAAACATTGAGCGTATGAATGCTAAATATAAACTTGTTGGAGATACGGGTAGAAAACATGTTGTGTTTGCACCTGGGGATCTTGTTTTGTTACATTTGCGTAAGGATAGATTTCCTAATTTGCGCAAATCAAAGATAATGCCACGTGGTGATCATCGTTTTAAGGTGTTAGAGAAAATAAATGATAATGTGTATAAACTTGAGCTGCATGCAGATTTTGGGGTTAGTCCCACTTTTAACATTGCAGGTTTGAAGCCTTATTTGGGTGAGGAAGATGAGCTTCTGTCGAGGACGACTTCATTTCAAGAAGGGGAGGATGATGAGGACACCAATACCATTGTTACACCCACAACCCCAGCTGCTATACATACTAGACCAATTAATAGAGCTCGCGCACGCCAATTAAATTATCAGGTACTTTCGTTTCTTGGTAATGATTCTAATGTTCATGAGAATATGATGCTGCCTAAATTGGATACATTTGTTTTGCTTACAAATGAAGGGCCTGGCATGGATAAGAGGGATGAACACTGGAGCAAGACCAAGCATGGAGATGATGGAATGCACAAGGGGATCAAGAGCGGAGTTACAAGTGATGATTTTAGGACTTTGAAGCCACCATAAGGAGTGCATGAAGCCTTGGACAAAATATACAAGATGCCACTTCATAAATTTCGTCCAGAGGCTATTCTAGGTGCTGCGTCACCTTATTATTGGGCCAGGGCCATGTATTTTTGAAATACTTAAGTATAAGCTGTTTTTAGAGTCCGTATGTGTGGGGAAACAAGAGTTAGAGTTGGTTTCGGACCCCTCCTCCAAGGGCCACGAAATTCCCCCCTCTTCCTCCATATATACAGCCCTTAGGGCGTCGTTTAGACTTTGGGTTTTGTTTAGATTAAAGTTTGCCATATCTGCAACTTCACATACGTCGTTTGTGTTCAACGACCAGACAAAGGCGTCACAGAACTTATAGTTTGATCAATAAAGCTTTCCTCTTATATTCGCAATACCTAGATTGCAATCTTAGTTTCTTGCTTGTTCTTTGTTTACCTGAAGGAAACAGACCTTCGTGGTCAGGTTGATCATGCTCCGACGTGGTCAATAACCTCTCAGAGTTGGTTTAGCGATTGCTAAGGCGTGACGTCCTCGCACGTTCGTAGTTGGATCGTCAAAGTCGACTTCCTCCAAAACAATAGCCACCATCTCATCGAAATATGGGACACCTTTGCCTCTATCACAACGACTCCAACACCTTCTACCTCAACCAAGCCATCCACAAGCAACGGCGACAGTCAAGTTACAAGAAAACTTTGACAACTTCAAGTCGTCCTCCTACAACAAGCAACTTCAAGCCAAGAGCTTCATCATCCTCTACCCCAACCGATGAGACCATCAAGACAAGTTCCTTCAAATGCTTCACATGTGGAGGCCGAGGCCACAAGTCCTTTGAGTGTACCAACAAACGCACCATGATCTTCAACGATGATGGTACATATGACTCCATGAGTGAAGGAGAAATGGAAGCACTTGAGCAAGTTGCCATGCACCGGCAAGTGAACGAAGATGAAGAGGATCAAGTCTTTTGTGATGAAGATTCAAGCCCCGCTCTCGTTGTCTCCAAGGTCTTGACTCTTCAACATCAGCAAGAAGAAGACCAAAGATGCCACATCTTTCATACCAAGGCCGGCATTAAAGGAACGTCCGTCAAGGTCATCATCGATGGAGGGAGTTGTCATAACTTGACAAGTGAAAAACTATGCTCCAAGCTCCAATTGACCAAGATGAAGCACCCACATGCCTACAAAGTTCAATGGCTAAGCGACTCTGGCACTATGCAAGTCGAGCATAGAGTACAAGTTTCCTTCAAGATCGGAGCTTACGAAGACAATTTGGAGTGTGATGTCGTTCCAATGTCCGTTTTCCACCTTCTTCTTGGGCGACCATGGCAATATGATCGAGGTGTCATCCACAAAGGCCGAACGAATCACTATACCTTCAAGATGAAAGGAAAGGAGTACGTACTTCGACCTATGTCTCCAAGCCAAGTGATCGCCGACAAGCAATCCACCCATTGTGGAGAGAATAGTGAGAGAGCGAACCACCAAAAAGAGAGTGAGCACCACAAGCCCAAATTAAGTGCCTCGACGATGAGCGACAAGAAGAACTTAGTTCTATTCACCATCAAACTGAGATGAGAGACGTGTGTGCAAACCCATCAAGTGGCATGCACTATGTCCTTTTGTGCAAGGATGAGGCACCAAAATCGAACACCTCTCACAATCTTCCTTTAGTGTTATCTTCTCTATTGTAGGAATTCAGAGACATTTTCCCCGACGAGCTACCTCCGGGTCTACCTCCTCTACGAGGCATCGAGCACCGAATCGACCTCATCCCCGGAGCACCCCTTCCTAACAAGGCTCCCTACCGCGTCAACCCTGAGGAAACTAAGGAGATCCAATGGCAAGTACAACAACTCGTCAACAACAGCCATGTACGAGAAAGTTTGAGCCCTTGTGCCATCCCGGTAATCCTTGTTCCCAAGAAAGATGGTACATATCGCATGTGTTCCAATTGTCGTCCTATCAATGCTACTATCGTGCATTATCGTTACCCTATTCCATGCCTAGATGATATGCTTGATGAGCTTAGCGGAGCCACAATTTTCTCTAAAATTGATCTTAAAAGTGGATACTATCAAATACGCATCCAAGAAGGTGATGAATGGAAAACCGCATTTAAGACCAAATTTGGCTTATATGAATGGCTTCTTATGCCAATGGGTTTATCCAAAGCACCCGGTACTTTCATGCGAATCATGAATTTTGTTTTTTGACCCTATATTGGTGTATTTGTTGTGGTCTACTTTGATGATATTCTTGTCTTTAGCAAATCTCTAAAAGACCATGTCACCCACCTTCGAACCATGCTACAAACTCTTAGAAAAGAGCACCTTTATGCTACTATGGACAAATGCCTTTTTGGTGTTGATAAGCTTGTTTTCTTGGGTTTCGTTGTATCTTGTAAGGGTGTTCATGTAGATGAATCTAAGATCAATGCTATTAAAACTTGGCCCCGACCAACCAACTTGCAACAAGTGCGTAGCTTCCTTGGTTTAGCCGGTTACTACCGTAGATTTGTGAAGGATTTTAGCATCATTGCTTCTCCTTTACATGCTTTGAGTAAGACGAATGCACCCTTTGTTTGGGGACCATCTCAAGATAGCGCATTTAATGAGCTTAAGAATTTGCTTACTTATGCTCCCATGCTTGCATTAACAAACTTTGACAAACCCTTTGAAATTCATTGTGATGCTAGTGGTAATGGCATAGGAGGTGTGTGAACTCAAGAGAAGTGCCCCATAGCTTACTTTAGTGAGAAACTTTCCGGAGCGCAACTCAATTACCCCATCTATGACAAGCTATATGCTTTAGTGCGAGTTTTCCGTGAATGGGAATATTATCTTCGCCCTCATGAATTTGTCATCCATGCCGACCATGAAACACTTAAATACCTTAAGGGTCAAACTAAGTTGAACAAGCGTCATGCTAAATGGAGTGAATTCATTGAGTCATTTCCTTATGTCATCAAGTACATTAAAGGTAAGAAAATGTTGTAGCAGAGGCCTTTCCCGCATATGCATGCTTGTCACCAAACTTGAGTTGAATGTCCTTGGCTTTGAGCACATAAAAGACATGTATGCGCATGATCCTACTTTCACTATTTCATATGCCAAATGTTTGACACATACATCTTGGGAACGCTATTACATCAAAGATGATTATCTTATGAGAGCTAACAAACTATGCATCCTCGAGTCTTCTCTTCGTTTGTTGCTTTTGCAAGAATCTCATGGAGGACAATTTGGACGCGACAAGACATTTGCTACGCTCTCCAAGAACTATTTTGGCCCAAGATGTTCTGATGCGGAGCATCCCAAGGTCATCCCTATGGACCCACCATCGTCTCACCAAGTGCCTAGCAGACCCATGACACAAGCACGTGCAAGAGCTCTCGAAACCGAGGTGACATCTCTCCTCTCACAAGTTCACTTCGATGCATATGAGACATGGCTACTACCTCAAATGGAGACATTATGCATACTCAGGCATCAAGGAGTTAGCCATGAAGAAGCTAAGGAGCAAGGAGAATCAGAAGAGGAAGATGGAGCTAAAGAAGAAAAGACAGGCTTCAACTCTCTGGACAGCCCGGAACTTCTGGCTAGAGCCCGGACCTTCCGGCCAACTCGAAGCTTCCGGCCTCCGACGTCTTCGACCAGCCCGGGCGTGCCAACTCTCTGGTTAGCCCGGAACCAGCCTAGACCTTCCGGCCCCCGGAACCTCCGGCCAGTCCGGACCTTCCGGCCCCTGTACACCAATCCAGCTCCCCACGTGCCAACTCTCTAGTTAGGCTGGACCCTTCCCGAAACCTGGCCCGGAACCTCCGGCGCCCGGAACTTCCGGCCCTGCCTGCGCACAGCGACTTGGGCCGAGGCCCGTGTACCCTTTCGCCCCTTAGACTATATATACTCTTCTCCTACCTACGTTTTAGGGTTAGCAAAGGATTAGCTCATATTTTGTGTGAGAGCTTTGCTCA
This sequence comes from Triticum dicoccoides, assembly GCF_002162155.2. Taxonomy (NCBI): domain Eukaryota; kingdom Viridiplantae; phylum Streptophyta; class Magnoliopsida; order Poales; family Poaceae; genus Triticum; species Triticum dicoccoides. The sequence continues at coordinate 350,995,706 of NC_041392.1, forward strand.
TCCACTTGGATACCTTCTCCTCGGGGATTCGAGCCTCCACCAGAGAAGATCCCCCAAGCGGATTCAAGATCCCTTTTAGGGAAGAACTCAAGACCTCCTCACGGAGAAGACCGGCTACCCTTGTATCGTCCTTAGTTGTCTGTGGATCATGTATCTTTCCTTATGTACTCGAGGATCTAGCACATGTGTGACTTATTCGTGTTGGTTTAGTGTTTCCTCTTGTGTTTCCCCTTGTGTTTTCCCCCTCGTGTTCCTTGTGTTCTTCGCAAGATCCGCTCCTTTCGTGAAAGATCGAGCGATTAGGGTTCTACCCTACATCATGTTTCGCGACGTCTCATCCTTCACCACCCGATGTTCTACATGTCGAAAAGCTAAGTCTAAAGCTCAATCTCATGGCCTTTATATGCCCCTTCCAATTCCATATCACCCATGGGAAGATATTAGCATGGATTTTGTCCACGGTTTGCCAAGAACTAGTAATAGAAAGGATTATGTGTTTGTTGTTGTGGACCGATTCTCAAAAATGGCTCATTTCATTCCTTGGAACAAAATAGACGATGATTCACACATTGCAAATATTTTTGTAGGGAAATCTTTCGCCTACACGGAGTGCCAAAGACGATTGTCTCGGACCGCAACGTCAAGTTATTGAGTTACTTTTGGAAGACTTTATGTGCCAAGCTCGAAATCAAGCTACTTTTCTCCATGGCATACCATCTACAAACCGATGGCCAAACGGAGGTGACCAACCGCACACTCTCCACTCTACTTCGCGTATTGATCAAGAAGAACATCAAGGAGTGGGAGGAGTGTCTAACCATCGCCGAGTACGCCTACAACCGAGCAAGACATTCGACTACTGGCAAGTCCCCCTTCGAGGTCGTCTATGGTTTCAACTTGTTGTCCCCATTGGACATTCTTCCCCTACCACTACAAGAGTGCTCAAACATGGACGCGAGTGCCCGAGTCAACTATCTCAAGAAGATGCATGAAGATACAAGGCACACCATTGAGCGCCAAGTACAACGACTCGCGACCAAGCTCAACCTCAACAAGCACCCCATGGTATTCAACATTGGAGATCTTGTGTGGCTACACCTTCGCAAGGACTGCTTCCCCAACGAAGGCAAGTCCAAACTTTTACCATGAGCGGATGGAGACTTCAAGGTGCTTGAACGCTACAACAACAATGCTTACAAGATCGACATTCCACGAGACAAGTACTACGTGAGCGACATCTTCAACGTCAAAGATCTCTCTCCCTACCATGGTGATGAAGATTTCGATCCGAGGTCGGATCTTTCCCAAGGGAGGGGAGATGATGCGGAGCATCCTATGGTCATCCCCATGGACCTATCATCGTCTCACCAAGTGCCAAGAGGACCTATGGCACGAGCTAGAGCTAGAGATCTCGAGACTGAGGTGACTTCCTTCCTTAGTGATATCACATATGATCCACTCGAGACATGGCTACTACCTAAGTCTGGAATGTTGTGCATGATTAGGTACAAAGAGGACCCTTCCAAAGATGCACGTGAAGACGGACAAGTCCCCAAGTTCACAGATGAGGAGAACCAATGGAAGGAGTCAAGAGCAACTTCCAGGACCCAGACATCCGGACATGACCCCGGACATCCGACCCCTGGAGCGTCCACAACGACAACCGCCAAGTACCTATAGGCCCCAGACATCCAGCCTCATCCCGGACATCCGGCCAAGCCTAGAAATCCGGCGTCCTCTGTCCCGAGTGCGTCAAGGCCGCCCCTGACAGCCCGGACATCCGGCCCCTCGCGAAAGCCCGGACATCCTGAAAGCACAAGTGCTCCCTGGGTGGTTTTGGTAATTAATGTCAACATATCTCTTGTCGGACTAACACTTTTACCTAGTATGTTTCAAATAAGTTCAACAATGGAGTGGCATTGACTAGAGGATGTGGAACCCCTTCAAGATGCTAAGGACAAAGGATTGGCTCAATCTTCAAGATCAAGACTCTACATTTTCTATTTTAGTGATCCAAGATCACATTGAGTCTATAGGAAAAGCCAATACTATCAAGAGGGGATGAGGTGTTGCTTAATGGCTTGCTTGCTCAAAGTTCTTAGTGATATGCTCCAAAACCCTCAACTACCTTCCCACATCCACATATGACCTAAACCAAAAGTCAAACTCGGCCCCACCGATTCTATCTATCTGGCGCCACCGAGTTTCAGATGTCATAGCCACTGCCACAAACCCTAGCAAATCGGTTTCACCGATAGGGATCTCGGTCTCACCGAGATGGGATTGTAATCTCTCTGTGTATGTCCATTACCAAAATCGGTCTCACCGAGTTTGAGCAATTGGTACTACCGAGATTACAATGCAAACCCTCTGGTTAGCTTATTACCAAAATCGGTCCCACCGAGTTTGTGTAATCGGTCACACCGAGATTACGTTATGCCCTAACCCTAACCATATCGGTCCTACCGAGTTGCATCTCAGTCCCACCGAATATCCTAACGGTCACTAGGTTTGCTGAATTGGTCCGACCGAGTTTAACCATTCGGTCCCACCGAGTTTGGCAACTTGTGTGTAACGGTTAGATTTTGTGTGGAGGCTATATATACCCCTCCACCCACGCTTCATTCGTGGAGAGAGCCATCAGAACATACCTACACTTCCAATACACATTTTCTGAGAGAGAACCACCTACACTTGTGTTGAGGTCAAGATATTCCATTCCAACCATATGAATCTTGATCTCTGGCCTTCCCCAAGTTGCTTTCCACTCAAATCTTCTTTCCACCAAATCCAAATCCTGTGAGAGAGAGTTGAGTGTTGGGGAGACTATCATTTGAAGCACAAGAGCAAGGAGTTCATCATCAACACACCATTTGTTACTTCTTGGAGAGTGGTGTCTCCTAGATTGGCTATGTGTCACTTGGGAGCCTCCAACAAGATTGTGGAGTTGAACCAAGGAGTTTGTAAGGGCAAGGAGATCGCCTACTTCGTGAAGATCTACCGCTAGTGAGGCAAGTCCTTCGTGGGCAACGGCCGTGATGGAATAGACAAGGTTGCTTCTTCGTGGACCCTTCGTGGGTGGAGCCCTCCGTGGACTCGCGCAATCGTTACCCTCCGTGGGTTGAAGTCTCCATCAACGTGGATGTACGATAGCACCACCTATCGGAACCAAGACAAAAACATCCGTGTCTCCAATTGCGTTTGAATACTCCAAACCCTTCCCTTTACATTCTTGCAAGTTGCATGCTTTACTTTTCGCTGCTCATATAATCATTGCATGCTTGCTTGATATGTATTGTGTTTGTTAAACTTGTGCTTAAACTCCACTTAAACTTAAGAATATTAAAAACTGCAACTTTTGGCACTTAGTGTCTAATCAGCCCCCCCCCTCTAGACACCTCTTCTCGATCCTTTCACATCCGGCCTTCCCTGTCTGCGCACAGTGTAGGGCCGAGGCCCATGTACCCCTTCGCCCCCCTAGACTATATATACTCATTCTCCTCCATCTTTCTAGGGTTAGCGTTGTGTTAGCTCATATGTGAGATAGAGCTTCGCTCATCCATCCAGATCTACTCCATTGCGAGGGACTGTCACCTCTTCAGAGAAGATCCACCTTGGATACAAGACCCCTCACAGGAAGATCCCTCGCGGATTCAAGGCCTCCTCACGGAGAAGAACCGGTTACCCTATGTATCATCCTTTGTTGCATTTGGATCGTGTATCTCTTTGTGTTTCGAGGATCTAGCATATGTGTGACCTAATCTTGTTGGTTTGAGTGATTCTCTTGTGTTTTCCCTCATGTGTCCCCTCGTGTTCTTCGTGTTCCTCGTGGGATCCGCTCCTTTCGTGAAAGATCGGTCGTATAGGGTTCCACTCTACATCAATTCTCATCCCTCTCGTCAGTGCCGCTCATGACCCTTCCTCTCCCTATTCCACTTCAAATATGAGGTCACCCGATGAGGGCGACACCATGGTCCATAGAAAGATTACCTACTATAGGCTCCTGATGCTGGAGCGTCAGGAAGAGGAGGAGGCATGCACCATGCATCATGCTGCATGCATTGCGACTGGCCTGCCTTCGGATAGTCCAGAGGAGGAGGCGCCAGAGTAGGAGGAGAAAGAGGCGGAGTAGGATGAGGTGGGTGCGGAGGGGAGGACGAGGAGACAGAAGAGGAACCATCTGACGAGGAGGAGCAGGCATCGGTGCCGGAGCAGGCCGAATTCAGCATGGAGGACGTGCTCACGAAGTTCGAGCTCTCCCAAGCGAAGTAGGCGGCAGAGCAGCATGCCATCATCGACTCCATCCACTCTGAGGTGGAGGCCAATCGTCTAGTCCTCAGCGAGCCTGACATGCAGCTCGACGAGGCCTTGGCGTCCGAGGACGATGACTACAAGGCGCCGCCATTTCCCAGGCCGCCACTGACCTCAAGGCCAGTGGTTTTGGCAAGAACATCATTGACATATAAGATTACAAGTAGTGTATGTGGTAGTTTCCTAGTTCCTACGCATATCATGGATGTTCCATATCTCGTATGGAAATGAAAATCGTCAAATGGGGAGTGGGATTGTGAAGTGTGAGATATGGGCGCTAACAGGGTGTTGTCGGCAAACGCAAACGGACGCGTCCGTGCACATTTGGAAGCTCACGTTTGCTATTTGTGGTTGCAGATGCTCTTAGTCGTCGTTGTGATGTGATAGGTACTAGAAAACTTCAAAATCAAAGATGCTACTACTTCCTCCGTTTGTTTTGGTTTGTATTTAAAATTTGTATGACTCAAACTTTGTAAAGTTTGATCAACTTTATAGGAAGGAATATCAGCATTGACAATACGAGATCGATGTCATTAGATGCATCAAGAAATTAATTTTTATATCGTATAACTTTAGTATTGCTGATGTTAGTATTTTCTAATATAAATTAGGTCAAACTTAGTGTTGTTTGACTTGAAACAAATCTTGTAGGCAATCAATGCAGAATGAGGAGAGTTGTAACGGTGAATATAAAATTTGTGTGAGAGAAAACATGGACCCACATATATTATTCACACATTAGACTGGACGACAAGATCTAACATGAGGAAAAAAGGAGTGGACATACAGGACACGAATCTGGTAAACCACGCGCAACCCTTATCTATACCTACCAATAAAGTGTGTGCATGTCTATAGTCATACGTTTAAGTTTTACAAAAAAAGCCCTTGATTTTTTCTTTATGTAACCCACGACCCAACATTAAGTGATTTTTCTCTGTTGGGATTTGGCCCAACTGCGGTAGCCACTATCTTGCGCTCCTGGGCGCGGATTAGTATTTCGTGTTTGCCTCGTTCGCTCCATTTTCGGCCCATTTAGGTCCCTGGCCTTCTATTATTTAGAAAGAATAGGTTAAACATGATAATGCTATAACTTTGCAACCATAACTCGGATTAAAATAATTTGTATATATAATTTGATCAGAAAATGCGTAATTTTGAACCGTGCTATTATTTGTTCTTGTTGACCACTTTAAGATTATGTTTAGGGCATAACGTTAATTAACCTAATTAATTGCAATGGTGTATTTTGGAAAATGCTAACACACAATATAACCTTTAATATGAAGTATGTTAGGAGGGCCTATATGGATTGGAGGGAGTATGAATGATCGGTTTCAATGGGCATATATGAGTAATAAATAAAGAAGGGAATAAAGGGTGTGGCAAGCGGGGATAAAAAAACAGGAGATTCAACAATATATGAAGGAGAGTATTCTTTTAATATAATCCTTTTATTGAGAATATTTCTGACGACTTGTTGCGAATTTCAAACATTGTTACAACTTACTAATAATGTCTTGGTATGAAAAAAAATAAAAATTAGGCTCTTTAAGATCAGAATCGCCGTATAAAAATCGTACCAAAATTATTCTCTGTGTGGAATGCTTCTTAATGTACTACTAATATTCTCCGCAAAAAAGTAATGTACTACTCATATGAATTTCTACTAGACCTCAGTGTGCGCCCCTCTGTCATGGACGAGCACATTCGGGTGTTGTTGGGCCATGCTGATGGATATTTTAGTGGACATTACAATTAGGTCTCCCATTGCAACGCACGGGCATACGTGCTAGTCAATAGTAAATTCAGAACTATACTAGAAAAAAATCTGAATATTTTTTGCAATGTACTAAGTCAACCGATATACCCCGCATAAGAAGTTTCATAAAGAAATTACATCCTTGTTATTCTAAGAGAGAAATGATAAAATCAAAGCTATATTAAAACAATGTTTAATGAATAATAAGGTCTCATTTGTATTTTCTTCACTAAGAATACCACTCATGTCAATACTTCATAATATTTCATATGTGAGTAAAATAGTCGACCAAGTTTGTTACACAAATTTTTAGATTTTTTTTCAATTTTTCTAGTATACTTCTTGAATTTACTATTCACATGGGTGCGCGTGGAGCCATGTTCACCTTTGTATTTTCGTGGAAATACACATGATTTATGACATGGAATACCGACCAAAATACTCATGCTTTCATGGATCTCAGAGCAGCTAAGTGGTCCAGATATAGAGAGCAGATGCGCTCGGAGCGATACTGGATTTCCCCATTGGAGGCCAACTAGAGTGATTAAAGTAAACATGACAAATCGATGGTGTACTCAGGGCGGACATACGTAATCCCACTGATAAAGTGATAAGTAGACCCACCGCTTATGAATTGTCAAGTTCATCCATGGCCCGTCGCATGGAACGGCTTCTTATACTATTGACGAAAAAATCGGGATATCATTTCGCACTGTGACTCAGGCAAAGATTCCATTGAAATATGCTTCACAAGTGGCAAGAATTGTATATATTATAAATAAGCATAGAATGTTTCCAAGTTGTTTTGGGTTGGTGATCAGCCACATCAACGTGGGCCTACAGTTAGGCCAAAAAGTGGCCATTTGGTTTATAGACCAAAAGGTTCCTTTGTTTTGGGTTGGGTAGGGGGGATTAACAACATGATTCAACAGCAAACGGGGTGTTGGTGGCGCACATCCTGCCACAAAAACTAAACAGCCAGCAATTCAATAGGGGTGGTTGAGCTTTCTGGCACGGAGCCACCATAACTGGCCGGATGCCTCATCGAAACAAAAACACAATAACACATTTATTGGATTTTTCATCAGGTATAATCTTTTGATGATTCAAGAGGGATAACACAGGAAGCAACAAAGAAGAATACACACCACATTTTTTTTTACGAGTAGCAATAGCAGCAACAAGTGATAGTGATTCGTATGGTCAACCTTTAACCAAAAAAAACGTGTTCCATAGAGCGAAAAATGAAGAGAAGTATCTAGTGCGAAAAGTTGTCGTAGTGCAAAGTCGTGAGAAACCAAGGATATGTGCCAATGGATTCTCATTTATAAAGTTTCGGCAAATTTGTGAAAGTAGGGTTCGATAAGGACCACGGTATGGCGAAGATTCATGTCTGACTACAATCATGAAAACGATGTACAAAAAGGACAACCGAACAAAATATCAGAAAATATTAATATTAGTATAATGGGCAAAGAAGCTTTGGCTAATTTAAGGGTCATGTTTCTCCACGTCATGAATAGATGCATTTTACACTAGGCACCAATCCAGTCAGAGGAGCATGTATAGGTTTGACTTTATTATTATTATTTTTGCATGGTAATGCGTGTCCCATTCATATCATAAAGAACAAAGCACAAGTCATGTAAGAACGACATGACAAAACTAAAAAGATAGTAAAACATCTCTGAGCTTAACACCAACGCCTGTCACCTGTCTCCGGTACCACCACAACAGCTATCGAAAAAAAAATGATGTATCACCTCCTCACCCGGTTTGACTTTATTAGCCCGCAGAAAGTTAAAAAGCAAATAAGAAGATTTGAGATTCTTCCATATACTCTCGAACACAAGCAAGAATCCCAACACATTCACAAAAACTAGAACAAGAAAAACTAACTTATATAGAAGTTTGAAACGGGTGAAAACTTGCACCAATTTCTCTAAACCGAAGGAATTATTATAACATAGGGGTAATTGCCGGCAGAAATGTGAAACTAAAGAGGTAAAAGATGAGATTAACTCTTCGTTCCATGTATTCACATCTATGAAACTTGACTAATGACTGGAAGACATGCATTACAAGAACCGATCCGAGCGGATTTGGTTTCAGGGCCAAGAAAAACATAGCGAGTTCAGTATTTATTTACTTCCTGTATTGCCTCTACACACCCACCTTGCGAACATTAGGAGAGGTAAAATAAAATATTGTTTTTTCTTTCCAAGGAACATAGCTACAAATATCATCGAAACTATAGACCACATATTTGGGTGTTATAAAATCTATAACCTCCTG
>NC_041392.1:351004442-351041022 GCF_002162155.2 Triticum dicoccoides
TCCAAAGTATTGTATTTACATATCTACCGTACAAAGAATTTACTTTCTCAAATGCCCTCTACATTCCATCGATGGCAATCGTTACGGTCGCTGGTAGCCCTTCCCTTCCCTCACCCCACCTTGGCAACGCCTCGTCTGCAACTAATGCGAGGCGGACGACAGCACGAGCGCTATCATGCTTCACGTTGCGCCACAATCGTTCAATGCTTGGCATAATTACTTCTCCGGCCCAGTCCTCAAACCTCTCATCAGTCAGCCAGACACTGCTAACCATATGGTCAATGGCATCTTCATCGATTCTGAATGAATTGATGCTCCCAATGACCAATTCAAATTTTGCTGATATGCAATCTCTAATAGTCTTCCGAAATGGATTGAAGTCAACTGGTCGAAACACAATGGCATCGTCAACGAGTTCCAATAGATCGCAGTCAGGGGCAGGCGTCGAACACAGTACTGCAAGCTGCCCTTTCTCTTGCTCTTGCTCCACTGAGACATCACTAGAATTATGTGAACTCTCGGTGTCATCCAAGGCACCAACTGCCAAATTGAGGTCAAGCGACAAACCATGGCTACTGGACAATTCTTTTGCTACCTTTGCAGGGCGAACATCATCACATAGCCAATCTGCTCGGTGCTTGGCCTGCTTGTCCCCAATCGAGAGCTCTAGCTGCCAACTAGAGCCTGCCATCTCCAACATTCTTAGTTCACCTTGTAGTAAAGACTCAACGTCCGGCCCTTTAAGTTCATCAGGTACCCAATTGGTGGTAAGAACAAAGATGACATTGCCAAGGCTGACCTCACGGCCACGAGAGTCCGGCAGACGACCAGTCTCCATTGCCCGCTTGATCTTTCCACGAACAACTATGTCCAATCGATCAATGCATTCCAGAACAATTACTGAGAATGGGTTCTGCCGAACTGCCTCAGTGACCCGATCAAGTGCAGTTTTCCCCCAGAGACCCATGTTCAGTCCATCATTCTTAGCCCTTCCCAATTCGGAGTCACCACCAAAGTTCACAATTACTGGTCTCGTGTTTGCCATCAGCTCAGACAACGCGTTCACCATTTTCCGCTTACCTGCCTTATCAGAGCCAACAAACATGAGCCACATGTCACCTCTTGTTCGAAGGGTCGGACGCTTCTCACTTCCAGATCGGCATTGTACAACAACAGCAGCAATGGCTGAAGCGGCATCAGACTGCCAGCTAACCTTCTCTGTCAGCCCCTTGATGAGCCTTTTGAAGGAATCAATATCTGAAATTCCAGCTATCTTAGCCTTCTGCAGGGCAGTTAGCCCCTCATAATTTTCCTTCCGCTCTTTATCCATAGTAGGATTGATGGCAGGGTCCAAGCGACCAAGCATAAGATCAGTTTTCACTGGGCTTCCTGGTGGGCTTTTGCGGAGGTCAACTATCGGGCTGGATGCTGGCTTATCCCGGTTAGTGTTCATCTTAAGAGTCTGAATAACAGCACCCCTTGCAATAGGCAATTTGACCTCAACACGTGGACATGTTCCGGACGAGGCCAATGGCACGGAGAGTGCTGGCGCTCCAGCATGGGTCAAGTGGATATGGGCACAGGTCTCACGCCATTTCTTCTCAAGCTCATCTGTGCTCCTTTTCCATTTCAACTCTTGTGCCTTAGACTGTACAAAAAGAGAAGGATTATACCAATCAGGTTTCGATAGAATAAGAGTTGGTTTTGTCGAGATTAAACATGGAAAAAACACAAACCTGATTTTGATCATTGGTCCGCTGCAGCCAGTGTGGCAAACTAGGGTTAGCAGCCTCAGGTACGGATACTGCCGTCCGCTCCGCTGCAAGTTTGGCGACCTCACTCTCATAACCACCCTTGCAGAGCATGCACATGGCTGGCTTCACCATCTGAGTATGGCCACCCCCTGGCGGCCATCTGAGAGGTGTTGGTGTCACCGGCAAAGGCCGGAGCATTGGTGATAACATCCCCACCGAGTTGCTGAGACTTCCACTGCTTCCAGGCCTAACAAAATTTAGTAACTCGTTAATCTGTGGAACTGAACTATAATGAGTGAGACTACAAGGCTACCACTGCTACACAAAAAAGCAACAACGTTTGTAGAGTAGCGCCGACTGCCCTAAACTAAAAACCTGTTTGTTTGTCATATCAAAGTTTTCCATCATCAAAAAAAAATCAGGCCTCCTTTGGTATGTAGGAATCCCATAGGATAGGATTTGTATAGGAAAAATTCCTTCAGAGCCCTTTGGTTTATAGGAATAGAATCCTATTCCTATGGAGGAATTCTTCCTATCCTCCACATATCATAGGAAAATAAACATTAGCCTAGACTCAATGGAAAAAATTCTATGATGTGAACCAAAGGGCATCTTCTTTTCTATTCCTATTCATAGGACTTCCGATACGGAGCTGGATCCTCTAACATTCGAAGGGAAGTCAGGTAAACTACAGTAACCTGACCTCCCTTCAGGCTTAGCCCATGAACAGTGCTCATTTCAAGTTTCAAAAGACAGGTTTCCATTTCTAATAGATCAATTTCAATTCGTGACATACCAAGTTCAATTTTAGAAGACTCATTTCAATTTTTGAAATACTCATTTCACTCTTTTCAAAAGAACTATTTCAATTTCATAAGCTTCCTGACTTTCCCTGTCTTTTTTACACAAGACGAACACTGTAGCTCTGTGACATCCCTTGAGCATGTTAGAGGATCCGGCTCCTTCAGATACATGTCATCTCATTTTCTATGACTTTCTTATTCCTATGACTTTCCTATCCTATGAACCAATTGCAACAACAACAACAACAACAACAACAATAAAGCCTTTAGTCCCAAACAAGTTGGGGTAGGCTAGAGGTGAAACCCATAAGATCTCGCAACCAACTCATGGCTCTGGCACATGGATAGCAAGCTTCCACGCACCCCTGTCCATAGCTAGCTCTTTGGTGATACTTCAATCCTTCAGGTCTCCCTTAACGGACTCCTCCCATGTCAAATTCGGTCTACCCCACCCTCTCTTGACATTCTCCGCACGCTTTAGCTGTCCGCTATGCACTGAAGCTTCTGGAGGCCTGCGCTGAATATGCCCAAACCATCTCAGACGATGTTGGACAAGCTTCTCTTCAATTGGTGCTACCCCAACTCTATCTCGTATATCATCATTCCGGACTCGATCCTTCCTCGTGTGGCCACACATCCATCTCAACATACGCATCTCCGCCACACCTAACTGTTGAACATGTCGCCTTTTAGTTGGCAAAATTATGCTCAAGTGCAGTTATCGAACCTGAGACCTCAAGTTTGATGAGCGAACAGGCTAACCAGCTACACCACTCTCACGTTATTCTCCATAAGAGTGGCTGAGTTTTTACGTTGGCTCGCCAAGCCTATCACAACCCTCCTCCTTTACCCGGGCTTGGGACCGGCTATGAACCAATTGCAGAGTAACTAATAATTTGGTTCGGCATGACTAAGCAGTAATCAAATGAACAAGGAAATTAACAAGACCAGACATGTTAGATCTAACAAAGAATCAGAACACGAACGCGGACGCACCTCAGAGCAGCTCCAGCAAGCGGTGTACTGCGGGCAATCGGCATGGCTTGGAGATCCCATTCATCCTCCATCCCTGGGTGATAGATCTTACACCTGAGGTATGTGGCGCACGCTGCAGTGGCCACGGCCCACACTTCACCGCGCCCGAAACGCCTGAGCAGACGCCCCATCTCAGCAATGGCCGCCTTGCCACCCTCAGAGGACGACGCGGCAGGGCCTTCCACCATCCACTTCAGGTCCCCGAGGTCAAGAACCACCCCGCCGTGCTCGCCGACGAGCCTCTCGACTACGGCGCCCAGCTTCCCGATCCTCTCCGCCATCGCCACCTTGTCGCCAGCAAGCTTGGTGAGTTCCGCCTCCAGATGCAGGATCTTGGCTGCAGCGAGGGCAGCAGAGCTGGCCGTTGGGATTATTCGAATGGCCTCCTTCAGCACCACGTCCGGTCCGGAGTCTCCGACGATCACCGGGTTGCGGCGCGCTGGCTTGAGCATGACGTCAAGCACCTTGCGCGCATCATCCCCGCAGCTGGCTCCAGCCGCCGCAGCCGCCAGACGAGGGTTGATGTATGCGTTGGCGGTGCCGGCGCGCAGAAGAGAGGAAGGGGATGGGGAGAAGAGGGTTGGCGTCGGTACAGGACTAGACGCTGCGGTGGAAGACGACGGGGAGGGTGAGGTGAGAGACTGTTCGATGGTGTTCTTCACGGCAGAAGATGAGAAGGACGCCTCGCGCATGACGCGGCTGACCGAAGGGTCGTCGAGGATGGAGAGCACGAGCTGCTCGAGCTCCACCTTAACGGCGAGGAGCGGCTGCTGTGCCGCCTCAGGGCAGCCCCGCCGCTGCTGGGCCTGCGCGCGCTTGAGAGCCGCAACGAGCGCGTTGGAAACGGGAGGAGCAGCGGCCCCGCCTCCAATCGCGCCCCCCGCAAAGGCAGGCAACCTGTCTAGCGCGACGGAGAAACAGAGCTCAAGAGCGCGGCAGTGGAGCGGGTGCGCGCCGGCGCTACCAGAGGCAGCGGCAGCGCCTCCCGCGGCCACGGCCCGCGCGCAGGCCTGGCGCAGCAGGCCAGCCGGCGCGGCGAGCAGCGCGGCGGCGACGTGGAGCGGCGTGGTGGAGACGTGCCTCCGTCGAGCCGCTTCGTCCATGGCTCGCGCCAGCGCCGCCGCCGCCTCTGGCGTGAGCGTCTGCTGGATGGTGCTGAGATCCGCCCTCATCGTCGTCCCCGCCGCCGCGGCCTTCCGCTCATCAATCGATCAAAGGGCACGAATTCTTCTGTGTTCTTCACCTAGGTTCCTCGCCGCCGTCTTGGGATGGTGCGGCACGCCGATGAACCGGGAGCGCGGAAAAGGGGGGTGTATCGGAGGGGAGGGGAGGGGAGGGGAGACGGTGGGAGGAGGCGGAAGTAACGAGACCACTACGAGGAAAAAGGGAAGAGAGAGAGAGAGAGGCGAATAGAATCTTCGTCTCCGATTTCGCTTCGTCTCAGCATTTTACACTAGACTAGTTAATTGCCAGTGTTACCAGGGAGACATGACATGTTCTACCGCTTCTATCAAGCCAACTCTGAAGGGCGACCCAAATACACATCCATTTTGTCTGAATTTCGTCCGTATAGAGATGGCAATGAAACGGTGTTCATCTAATTTTCCGTGATGTGCTGGTCGTGCTTTTAATGCACGGCCGCATATGGTCAACGGCTGGCCGGTGCCTTCATGTATAAATTTTTTTGCCATTATATTTCTTTATTTCATCAACGGAAATAAGAATCACCAATTCTTTGCTACGAGAGCAAAATTAAATAAAACAAGAATCACAATTAGACATTTTAAAAGATATTCAATTTCTATAACTGTTTTCACTAATTAGATTAATATTATCTATGTCTCCATTGTTGATATGCGACTTCTCAAGCTTGCACACTTCTTTCTTCTTCAATTCTAAAGAAGTAGGCGTTGCTTCACATATAATACCATCTCTAGTCTCATCTCCGACCTCTATTCTAGCTAGGAGTGCACGAGCATCTACCAATTTCCGTGATATTAATAGATCGATGTATCTTTCTTCCCAATACTAAGACTTGCATCCATCCTACACACAAGTTCAAATATAAGCTGCCGAACATGGGCCGAATCCAGGAGCAAAACCGAATTAAAAGAAGCATGCACCTTATCTTTTTTGCACTTGATGAACACCCATCCAGGATGTTTCGTCGTGGTCAAAACGCGGCGCACGGCCTGTCGCGAACAGTCGTCGCACTTTATAAGCGGCAACGGAGAATCGACTAGTCGTTGGGCCAGGTCCGAGCCCGGACGGAGGCCGGCCGTGTCTTTGCCGGCAAATCGTCGATGGGATAGATCTGAGCGGCCAGAGGTGGATTCAGGACCTGCATGCGACGCGCAGGCGTTGCCATGGTTGTGCGGCCCATTATCCGGCCAATCCATGGTAAGACGCAACCGCAGGCGGCCGGATGCGTCAAATCCAGCGGTCGTAGATATAGCGGTTGACCGTCGGCGCCGAGGTGAGAGAGGTATAGGTCCGACCGTCGTGCTGTGGTCAGCTGGGCTAGGCGGTGAGGCGGCGAGGGCTATGGCAAGGGTGGGGGCGAGGGGGAGAAGAAAAGGGGCGATTGTGTTCCCGATGGGCGGGCAAGGGAAGGACAAGGGCACGCGTCGCGCCCGTCCGCCTGTCTGTTTTGACACAAACACGACTCAAATTTGGACCGAAAATGAGTCAAAAGCGGACAGAAAACAGATATTTGTCCATCTGCCGGCGTGCGCTGGGCCGCATTTTGTGTCCGTTTAGTCCCAAACGAACGCGGCCGGACCATTTGGGTCGTACATTGGAGTTGGCCTTGACCTGTATGCCAAATATACAAGTATTTAACATGCATGTCCAAATCCGTACCACACCAATTTTAGTGAGCATACCTGATAAAAAGTAGACATCTTTAATGGCTCCTAAAAAGCATCCCAAGGGCATCTCCAAATGTTGTGACGCCCTCGATTCAATCATACACTAATCATACACGCAAATGTGTACGATCAAGATCAAGGACTCACGGAAAGATATCAGAACACAACTCTAGACATAAATTAAAAATACAAGCTTTATATTACAAATCAGGGGTCTCGATGGCTCGAATACATAAGCTCGAAAACACAAGAGTCAACGGAAAGGAACAATATCTGAGTACAGACATAAGTTAAATAAGTTTGCCTTAAGAAGGCTAGCACAAAAGTAGCAACGATCGAAAAGGCAAGGCCTCCTGCATGAGACCCTCCTGACTACTCCTTGAAGTCAAACTCCACGTAGAATCATCCTCGGGATCCTCTAACTCCTGGACTCCATCATATGATCTCAATAACCGAGAAAGGGAAAAAGAAGTAGCAAAGAAACCGTGAGTACTCATCCAAAGTACTAGCAAGCAAGGATTTACACTACATATGCATTGGTATCAATGAAATGGGTAGTATATATGGACTGAACTGCAGAATGCCAGAATAAAAGGGGGATAGCTAGTCCTATCGAAGAATACGCTTCTGGCAGCCTCCATCTTAAAGCAGTAGAAGAGAGTAGATGGTAAGTTAACCAAGTATCATCGCATAACATAATCCTACCCGGCGATCCTCCCCTCGTCACCCAGTGAGAGAGCGATCACCGGGTTGTATCTGGCACTTGGGATGGTGTATTTTATTATGTATCCGGTTCTAGTTGTCATAAGGTCAAGGTACAACGCTGGGTCGCCCTTTTACCGAGGGACACGACTATTCGAATAGATAAACTTACCTGCATGGGTGCACCACATAACCCAACACGCTCGATCCCCTTTGGCCGGACACACTTTCCTGGGTCATGCCCGGCCTTAAAAAATCAACACGTCGCAGCCCCACCTAGGCACAATAGAGAGGTCAGCATGCCGGTCTAAATCCTATGACGCAGGGGTCTGGGCCCATCGCTCATTGCACACCTGCACGTTGCGTGGCGGCTGTAAGCAGACCTAGCCTCCCTAATACAAGAGCAGGCGTTCCAGTCCAATCCGGCGCGCGCCGCTCAGTCGCTGACGTCAAGAAGGCTTCAGCTGATACCACGACGTCGAGCGCCCATGACTGTTCCCGCGTAGTTGCTTAGTGCGTATAGGACAGTGCCCAGACTCAGATCAAATATCAAGATCTCGTTAAGCGTGTTAATCGAAGTAACCGCGGACGTCGATCAGGGCCAGGCCCGCCTCTCTCCTAGGTGGTCTCAACCCGCCCTGTCGCTCCACCACAAAGGTCCACTTAGAGGGCCGTCAGGACAAACGTCCTTTCGGTCCCAATCCGTGAATCACTCGCAGGTACTCTACGAGCCGACCCGACTTTGGTCACCACAGATATCATGTATTATGTATATAAGTATATACCCGTGATCACCTCCCGAGTGATCACAGCCCGATAGTATAGCATGGCAGACGGATAAGAATGTGGGGCCACTGCTGGAATACTAGCATCCTATACTAAGCATTTAGGATTGTAGGTAAAGGTAACAACAGTAGCAGCAAGGACAGGCTATGCATCAAGATAGGATAAACGGAAAGCATTAACATGCTATACTACTCTAATGCAAGCAGTAGAGAGAAGAATAGGAGATATTTGGTGATCAGGGGGGGCTTACCTGGTTGCTCTGGCATGGAGGGGTCGTCGGTGACGTAGTCGTACTCGATGGCATCAGCGCCAGTCTCGGGGTCTATTGAAGAAGAAGAGGGAGGAAGAAACAGTAAATACAGGGCAAACAAAGCATCACAAACTATAACAAGGCAATACGCGGTGTCAGGGGTGATCTAACGCAGAGATAGGTGATATCGACGAAGGGGGAAAACATCCGGGAAAGTATTCCAGGTGTTTGGCATTTTCAGACAGTCGAACCGGAGGGGGAAAGTTGTGTGTTCGCTGTTCTAGGGATGTGTGGCGGACGAACGGGCTGTGTATTTGGATTTGTCTCATCGTTCTGAGCAACTTTCATGTACAAAGTTTTTCCAACCAAGCTACGGTTTATTTTATATTAATTTTTAAAGATTTAATCAATTTCTAAATTATTAATTTTAAATTAATTCAAAAATAGTGTTATTGCATCATCATGACGTCAGTATGACATCAGCTGTTAACTTTGACCGTTGACCAGCCAAACTGACAGATGGGCCCGTTTGTCATTGATTCAGCTAACTAAACAGGATTAGTTAGCTTAATTAAGTCATTAGGTTAATTTAACAAATTTAATTAAGTTAATTAATTATTATTATTCTAATTTTTTAATTCTCTTTTTTAGAAGGGGCGTGGGGCCCATATGTCATAGGCCTAGGGGCCAACCGGGCGGGACACTAGCGGGCGTGGCCGTGGGCACCCGATGGGCGTGAGCGCCGGTCGCAGCGTCACCCGAACGGCGTGCCGGGCGACGGCGGCGCGGTTGTGCGTGCGGCGAGGCACGAGCGAAGCGGTGGGGGCAGCGGTCGCGGCGCGGAGCAGGCGGTGCGGCGCGGGCAGCGGAGAGTCAGGCGGGTGGGCGTGAGCGGCGAGCAGTGGTGCGGGGTGGGCGTGGTGGCGCGGCTTGGCAAGGACGACGCTAGAGCAGGGGGCAGCAGCAGTGGAGTGTGGTCGCCGGCGGCGCGGCAGCAGCGGCGGGGCCGGAGCCGGAGCGTGCGGCCAGCGGGAACGGCGGGCACCAGCGGCAGCAGCAGGGGCGCAGGCGAGCCGGGACGCAGCGGGTCGGGCGGACTGGGCGGCTGTGGCGGCCGGAGGCAGCAACATCACATGGGGGCAGTGGCAGCAGGCGTGGATGCGCGCAGCGAGCATGTGAGTGCGGCCACGGCGCGGGCGAGTGCGAGGGAGCAGAGCAGCGGGCGGGCACGGGAGTGGGACTCCGGACGCGCCAACGGCGAGCACGCGATGGCACCGACGAACGCATGCGATGGGGGTGGCTCGGGCACGATGAGCCTGAGCAAATGGCCATGGATCGACCAAATGGAGGGGGTAGGTGGCATCTACACAGTTCCAGGAGCTCGCCAACGTCCTATGTTGGGCTTGTACGTTTCTACGGCGATGACGAGCATCGCAAATGGCGACGACAAGCTCGGCCTATAGCGGGAAGGGAGGAGCGGCGACGGAGTCATGCAAGAGAGGGAGAGGGGGGGGGGAACGGAAAGATGCTCACCGAGCAAGCACACGAAGGCTCGGCGTGGGTTTAGGAGCAGCAGGGGTGGAGGATTCAACGACGAACACCGATGGCAGCAGGAGGAAGAAGGCCTCGATCCGGCGTAGCAGGGGCTTCCCGGGTTGATCTGCTCCGTGTAGTCGAAGTAGAGGTGGCCGGAGGAGTCCCCGGTGTTGGCTCAGCCTGCGGGGACAACGGTGGCCGCGAGAACGAGCTTGGCCATGGCGATGGTGGCGGTTGCGGCTTCTATGGAGAAGGAGCTGAGCGAGAGAGGGGGGAAAGTGAGGGCACCTAGGGTTTCGCGGTGTGAGGCGACGCCTTGTTGGTGGACGGGGTGCGGGGATGGCCGGCATGTGGCCATGCGGCCATGGGCGACTGCCCGACGTCCACCTCCCCCCTGATGAACAGAGAAGTAGGAGGAGACAGTGGGGGTTGGGTCGGCTTAGCTTGTTGGGCCTAGTGGCCCAGTAGATTAGGCTTTCACCCATATCTTCTTTTACCTTTATCCTTTTCTGTTTCTTTTATTACTTCCATTTTACATTTTATTTGGTACCAATTGACTTTTGTAATAAGTGACACTTGACACATTAAATACCTTGCAATATTCTGAGTTGGTCCAAAAAGTCTCAAAGCGTTTGGGGAGTGTTTGACTATTTTGGAAAATTAAAAAGGCAAAAATAATTGTTGATGGTCCACTGTTTTGGTTGCTAGAGTCAAGTTGGAATTTCAAATAATGTTGTTTTTGTCTTTATAATGGCCTTGGAAATTCTTGCAATATTATGAACACTTTTGTTTTGCTGTTTGGATAATTTATATTTTGACTTTATTTTAAATTTAAATTTGAGGTTGAAATATTTCTTAATCATTTTTCTTAGGACAAAATGATGATGACTTGGCATCATTAGAGAGGAGTTACTTTAGCATGATTCTCAGGGTGTTACAAATCTCCTCTACTACAAGAAATCTCATCCCGAGATTTAAGAGGTGGAGTAAGGGGGGAAGTTCTATTTACGAATTTCTAACGGATCCTCTCGGTCTTGGTTGCTCTTCTCGAAGAAGTTGATCCATAGCGTTGATGTCTTCATTCCTATGCATCAATGCCTCATGATGAAGTTGTCGTCCTTCCTCCAGGATCTTCACTGCACTTACGAATAGGTAGTGGGCAGCTCGACAACGACAGAATGTTATAAGGCTAATAATCTGGGGGTTAACTCATGAATGAGCATAAGAGTACCTCTCGAGTTGGAACTCGGGAAATACATCGAGAGAATTAAAAGTAGGCATGAGAATCTTCACGCAGGTATGTAACAGTGATGCCTGAAATAGAGAATGAGAGGGGTTCAGAGTAACGAGATTAAGTATTGCGTCTAAAACCAGAATATGTCATCTCTAAGAAGGTGGCTCGTGATCTACATACGAAGCCAAGCATGAGGAATAACTTTGGAAACAGGGGAGTATAAGAGAGTCAGGTTTCGATCCTGTGGAACTGTGGGTTAAAAGAAGGAAGGGGTTGACATCTTGCACGGTCATGATAGTAAGGCATGTCAGAGAATAACCGATCAGTTATGTTGGCAGCATCGTTGGTACCAAGGGCGAGGAACGAAGAGAACCATTTTCCTGCTCGTTGAAAAGAGGCAGACCGATAGGCAAGGTTCTTGTCCATCGGTGGTTACCGGAATGTCATCAACAAAAGTAACAGGGTTACACTAGACAGGATGGTACATTGAGGTGTTTACATTAGCAGAAGAATATTACTGCTTAGATCATATAGATCACAAGAAGGGTTAAACAAAACAATGAAAAGTAAAATGTGATCATCAAATTAAACAGAACAATGGAAAGGAAAATGTGTTTAAACACATATTTCAGGGGTATATCCATCCCAAGGACAATTAGAGTATGATATCCATGACAGGATAGAAAGTAGTCAACCATTTATGTAATTGGGGAGGAATTTCATGACATTACCATACAAGGGTGTTAGGATAATTGATAAAGAGAATTTAGCATTGTGCTTCGAATGTTCTTATTGAAGATCGGAGTAACACAAACATGCTTCGAGATAGCGTTGACATGGTCTTCAAGCAAAGGTCAGACTTTGGACACGCAAAGGATTCACCAGGAACAACTTATAAAGCAAGTCATTCCATTTCCTCATGGAAGAATGGTTAACCTTGCTAAAAGGAAACTAAAACATTAGGTCCTCTGGCCAGGTGTGCTAGGCATGACATCACCTTATCGAGTCAAATACTAATGTTATAACTCTTGGGAATTTGTCCCATCCATCATATCTGACTGAGATTCAGATCTGATTGGTGTCAGGATACCTCAAACTGACCAGGATGCCTGAGAAGGAAGGGGTGCAACACAATTTGATGAGATGGCGTTGCAAGATTCTCAGGAAATGAACTATGGAAGAATGTTCCGAATCATGAGTTCATCATTAAACCAAGGAAAGGATGAGGAGATAGCTCATGAACTCAGCGACAATTCATCAAGATTTCCAAAAGATAGATTTCCACAACTATGTGAACAAGGAGGTAACATTTGTCAGATCACATGTTATAACGAGGTATGCTCGAGGAAAACGTACATAGTTAAACATTGGTTGAACAGTGCACCCGAAATATGGGCTTAGAGCATCTCCAACAGGCGCCCAAAAAGAGCTCTGCGCACTAAAAATTTGTTTTTTGGGCGCCGAACAGCTCCAGCAGATGTTGTAGCGCTAAAAGATTTAGGGCACGCGCTGAAAAACACAATCGTGCGCAGCATATTTTGGGCTTCGGATTGCGCGCGCTTCACAATTTGCACCATCTGCTTTTTGGGCGCGCGTCTTTGGGCGTTGTAGGATCGAAAGTATGTCTAGAGGGGGGGTGATTAGACTACTTGACCAAATAAAAATCTAGCCTTTTCCCAACTTTAGTTCTTGGCAGATTTTAGCAAGTTAGCACAAACAAATAATCAACCTACACATGCAATTCTAAGAGTATAGCAGCGAAATGTAAAATAATTGCATATGAAGGTAAAGGGAGGAGTTTGAGGGAGCAAACGCAATGTTGACACGGAGATTTTTGGCGTGGTTCCGATAGGTGGTGCTATCGTACATCCACGTTGATGGAGACTTCAACCCACGAAGGGTAACGGTTGCACGAGTCCATGGAGGGCTCCACCCATGAAGGGTCCACGAAGACGCAACCTTGTCTATCCCACCACGGTCGTCTCCCACGAAGGACTTGCCTCACTCGGGTAGATCTTCATGAAGTAGGCGATCTCCTTGCCCTTACAAACTCCTTGGTTCAACTCCACAATCTTGTCGGAGGCTCCCAAGTGACACCTAGCCAATCTAGGAGACACCACTCTCCAAGAAGTAACAAACGGTGTGTTGATGATGAACTCCTTGCTCTTGTGCTTCAAATGATAGTCTCCCCAACACTCAACTCTCTCTCATAGGATTGGATTTGGTAGAAAGAAGATTTGAGTGGAAAGCAACTTGGGGAAGGCTAGAGATCAAGATTTAAGTGGTTGGAATGGAATATCTTGACCTCAACACAAGTGTAGGTGGTTCTCTCTCAGAAAATGTGTATTGGAAGTGTAGGCATGTTCTGATTGCTCTCTCCTCAAATGAAGAGTGGGTGGAGGGGTATTTATAGCCTCCACACAAAATCTAACCGTTACACACAAATCACCAAAATCTGTGGGACCGAATCATGAAACTCGTTCAGACCAATTTAGTTCAAAATGTGAACGTTAGGATTCTCGGTGGGACCGACATGTCAACTCGGTGGGACCAATTTTGTTAGGGTTAGGGCATAACGTAATCTCGGTGAGACCGATTACACAAACTCGGTGAGACCGATTTTGGTAATGGACTAACAGAGAGTTGGTCAGGCAAACTCGGTGGGACCGATTCGCTCATCTCGGTTGGACCGAAGTGTTACGAAAGGGAAACAGAGAGTTTACGTTGCAATCTCGGTGGGACCGATCGCTCATCTCGGTTTGACTGAAATGTTACGAAGGGAAACAGAGAGATTACAATCCCATCTCGGTGAGACCGAGATCTCTATCGGTGAGACCGAAAAGATTAGGGTTTCTGGCAGTGGCTATGTTAACTGAACTCGGTGGCGCCGGATAGAAAGAATCGGTGGGGCCGAGTTGGATATATGGTGTGGGACATATGTGGAAGTGAGAAAGTAGTGGAGGGTTTTGGAGCATATCACTAAGCATTTTGAGCAAGCACCTCATTAAGCAACACCTCATCCCTTCTTAATAGTATTGGCTTTTCCTATAGACTCAATGTGATCTTGGATCACTAAAATAGAAAATGTAGAGTCTTGTACTTTGAGCTTGAGCCAATCTTTTATCCTTAGCATTTTTAAGGGTCCACTTTCTAATCCATGCCATGCCAACCATTGAGCTTTTCTGAAATATTCATCTTGGAATAGCATTAGCTGAATGAGCTATATGTTGTTAGGAATTACCAAAATCACCCAAGGATAGTTACACTTTCAATCTCCCCCTTTTTGGTAATTGATGACAACATATAGATCAAAGCTTCGACAAATGATAAATAAGATTGAAAAACATCGTCGCTTTGAGAAGTATGTGATAAGCAAGAGCTCCCCCTAAATTTGTGCATTATTTAAAATTTGCTTTTGAATGCAAATGCACAATCGATTAGGATCATGGGTTACTCTTCCATGTCACATACATCTTGGTGGAGCGCTCAAAATGATAGAGATTAAAAGCATGCACTCATCACCAAGCAAGTGAATGATCATATAAGAGATATAAAAGATAGCATCATTCAAACAAACATTAAGGGTAGCATA
This sequence comes from Triticum dicoccoides, assembly GCF_002162155.2. Lineage (NCBI taxonomy): Eukaryota > Viridiplantae > Streptophyta > Magnoliopsida > Poales > Poaceae > Triticum > Triticum dicoccoides. The sequence goes on from NC_041392.1 coordinate 351,019,005, forward strand.
TGATCAAACACATGATCAACAAGTATCTCACAAGTAGCTCACACAGACACACAATAAAGTTTCAAAAAAAATAGCAAGAGAGATAAAAAACAACACTGTCTCTCGAAGCCTATGATCTATACATTTTTCTCCCCCTTTGGCAACAAGTTACCAAAAAGTTCAAAATTGCATAGTGCTAAACGACTCTCAGACTTGATCTTCGGGAGGTGGTGTAGAGAGAACTCCAAGGACGAAGGCTTCCGATGAAGTAGTTGGGGCTGATGGAGTGGGTGCTGGAGGTGGAACTGGAGCTGTGGCTGCTCGTGCTGACACTAAAGCTCGAGTATATGTCACAGGCACTGCAACAGACCTTGAACCTCGTGGCACTCGCTTGAAAGCATCAGTAGTAGACTTGCCCTTCCTCTCCTCTGCTTCCTCCTATAGTTGCTCAAGTACAGTTTGGATCTCAGTTACCTTGACATCCAGATCATAGAACTTCTGCTCAACGATCCTCTCCAAACTCTCCTGGTTCTTAGTCAGGGTGACCAAGCCCTTCTCAATCCTCAGGGTGGATTGGATCAGATATCCAAGTTGATCTTGTTTGGATTTCAAGAACACTTGAGATGCCTCTTCAACAGTTGGCATCTTTGCAGCTTTCTCTGCCTTTGCCTTCTCTCTCTTCTCATGTGCTTGAGCTGAAGATGGTTCATTTTCATCCATCACCATAGTGTTGTCTTCAAATTCAGGATAGACGGGCAGGTGTTCCTTGTCCAAAAGATATGTGCTTGTGCCCATCTTTGAGTTAATGAGCTCCTGAATGTGTGAAGCATACCCACAACTCCTCTTCTGATCAGCAGCAGTCCTCTTGATTGTTTCAACAATCAGGCTCATGACTTTGAACTTCTGTGGAACATCAAATATGTGCAGCAAGTTTATAGCATGTCCTCTGATCATCTTATGATCACCTGACTTGGGTAGCAGTCTGTGCCTCAGAATCCAGTTTATGCTTGGCAGACCAGACAACAGGTAATGGACAGATCCAAATTTATGTGTGTCCAACGCAGCATCTGGGATCTCCTTGTACATGTTGGCCATAATGTTGTGGTCTTTCTTCTTCTCTGCATAAACATCCAAGTCATCCTCATGTTCCTCAGGAGAATTTATAAGCTTGGTCCACTCATCAACTGTGGATTGGTACCTAGTACCCTCAGACATCCATACAATCTTCCCATCTGGATAGAAGTGGGCAGTGGAGTAGAACTGCATGATCAGCTCATCATTCCACTTGGTGAGCTTTTGTGCAACGGATTCATCAACTCCACATGCCTTAAAACTGTCATACACTCCAGGATAGTGATCTTCATTCTTTTGGATGTACTCCCAGTCTACCCATTTCATGTCACACACAATGGGCTTCTTGTCAAGCAACACTGTCTCATAGAAGTCCTGTTGTTCCTTAGTGTGAAACCTGTAGTCCACAGCAGTTCTTCTCCTGGTAGCATATGGATCCGACTCTCTCCATATTCTCAATCCTGCATCCTTCCTGATTTTCATGTTTTCTGCAACTGAATGCCCATCATTGTGGTCAGGGATCTTGGGTTTCAGCTTCCTTAGCACTTGAGTTTCATCTTCTTCAGCAGCTTCAGGCACTTGGGCCTTATTCTTTTCCTCAGCAGAAATGTTTCTAGTGCTTCTCTTGGGTTTCTGAGCTGGAGCAGCTTTGGGCTTAGATGGAGCAGCCCCTGATCTGATTGCATCTCCCATGAGCTTTTGAGCTTTGGGTGCTGGTGCAGCATCCTCTTCCTCTTCATCATCATCTCTCATAATTGATGATCTGCCAAGCACTCTGGCAGTGGTCTTCTTGACCCTTTCCTTCCTTTTCTTGCCTTCTCCAACTGCCTCTTCAGATGGCTTGGAGGTTTCAGCAGTAGATGCTATGGCCTTAGACATGGGGACTCTCTTTGCTGGTGCCTTCTTATGCATCCCTGGCTTGACTGTAGCAGCTGAGCCATACTCCTTTTTCAGCACCTTTTTCTTGGAGCTGACTTCTTCCTCAACAGCTACATAATCCTCATCCTCTGAATCTGAGGTCTCCTTCTTTCTTGTTCTGGTGGCTGCCTTTGGCAAGTTACTTGGTGTGCTCCTGCTGCAATCATCAGATGAACTGGAGGGACTAGTGCCCTCACTCAGTTGAACCTGCTCCTCAGACTTGTTCTGGCTATCACTTTGGTCAGACATCATGCAGGCAAACTGTCAGCAGACCATGTGAATAGATTATAGATGAGGTAGAGTAGATGAGCATCACAAAGTACAAGAGTTTTGCAAAAATATTGACTCAAAAACTTAGTTTTAGTTCTTCATAGAAAGCATTTTGGATCTACCGATTTGTAAACTCGGTGATACCGAAGCAGTTTTTGGAACCTAAACTGGTGAACTCGGTCAGACCTAGTCACAGTTCGGTGGCACCGAGACTGCTAGGATTTCACAAAGAATTAAACTCAGTCACACTGGTTTGCAATTTTTGGTCAGACCGAAAACGCGTGTGCTCTGGCCTAAGCCAAAATCGATGAGACCGATTTCTATAACTCGGTCGGTCCGAGATGAATTCGGCGGAGACCTAACCCTAAATTTTCAAATCAAAACTAGTCTACGGGATGATTTTGCTGGACAGGATGATTTCATTCGTGGCAAGAATCATGGCAAAGCAATGTGCTAAGAATCGGAGTTAAGGATTAGCACAATGATCAAGTTCGTACCCTAGTTCGGTGGCGATCTTGCTACGGCGGCAACGACGGTGAAGATTTCCGTTGACGATGGCGGAGACCAGCGGTGGGAGGTCGCTAGCAACGAGTGGACGATCCGGAGACCCGAGGAGGCAGAGTAGGTTATGCGCGGGCGAGGAGGTTCAGAAAAATTTCCAAATTTTGGCCCGTCGGTATATATAACCTGACCCTGTCGATGTGACCAAGTGGAACGACTCGGTGGCACCAAGATGCAAAACTTCAGGCACATACCGCAACTCGATGTGACCGAAAGGTTCTAATCGATTGCACCGAGATTGAAAAACCCTAGATCAACTTAGTGACTCGGTTCGACCGAAAAGGATGAATCGGTCAGACCGAGATGCACAAAGAGGTTTTGGAGGTTTAAGTCTATGACGAATCGGGAACTCCGAGTGCTCCTCACACAGAGTGGTTCGAATCTGACTTGATCAAACTTTGTGATGTAGCATGAATAGAGTTTGAGATGAGAAAAGCATAGATAGCTAGAGGGAGTTCTTAGGCATTCTTGTCCATCCATTTGGCAAAAGAGAAAGATCCAAACAATCAAAACAACAAATGGATGTCCTCGAATGAGTAAAATATGCAACCAACATGCTCACACAATAAAATGGCAAATGAAATATGTGACAAAGCATGCACAAACACTCTAGCATCTATCAAGCAATTTGGCGATGACTATGTCATCTATATATGAGTATATTGACTTAGGAGTCAAATGAGAACATTTGATCATAGGTCATACTCATCGTTTAAGCACAAGTGGGGTTATCACTTTTACATAAAGCATTGTTGTGTTCACACCATTAGAGTTGCTTTAGCTCAATTGGTTAGAGTAAAGCTCCCCCTAGATGTGATATCCCCCCTAAGAGGGATGAACTAACCTTGGGTTTTGTCGATGATGACTTCATGTAGGTGTTGAAGATGTAGATGCTCAATGTTGATGTAGATCATTTGGAGCAATCCTTTGGAGTGAGTTGCACTTTCAATACCTACACGGGTTAGTCCCACAAGGAACAAACAAGGATATCCATAGACATAGAGTGATGCATACACAAGATGATGTCCATGAAAGCATTAGGTTACCTTGTCCCTTGTCTTACCAACAAGAGGGTTTGTGACTCCTTAAATTAGTGCAAGATATGGAAGTTGTTTGCACTTGTCCTCGCCAAAATGATAGGAGTGAAGTATGTTGGCGGAGTCACCCTCAAGAACTCTCTAGTTCTTCTTCTTCTGGATCCACACCATCTTGATGGGAACCCTTGGAGTTGTAGTTGTACTTGATGAAGTAGAACTTGATGTGGTCTTGGGAACCCACTTGACCAAGGCCTTGGGTGCTTCTTCAAATGCATCATTTTCCTCTTGAAGCTTGTCCTTGCCTTTTTGCTTGTGGTCTTGTGGTGGAAGATCATCTTGAGCTTATGTCCCCTTGAAACAAGTAGGATCATACTTCTCTTGTTGAGGAACAAACTTCATCTTGGGGTATTGATCTTCTTCCCACTCAACTCCATTGGCATTGAACTTTCATTCAAAACCAACACCTTGATTCTTCCGGTGTCTTTCTTGCTTGCGTACAATTTCCTCAAATTGCTTACTCCCGACAAGGCTCTTGTAAACACCTTTCTCTATAATTCCCTTCAATAAGCTATTTTCTTGCTCAAGTGTGACTTGGATAAGAGAATCATTAGTGGAATAAAGAGAACTACTAGAAGCAACCGTATTGGATTTAGCATGATTGTTGTTACTACTAGATGAAGAATCTTTCTTGCTCTTATTGCTAGATTTAACTTGTGGCATGTAAGTAGACAAGAGTAAACACTTGGCAATGTAAGAAGAACTTTTCTTGCGAAGATCATCATTGATTGCCTTTAAAAACTCATGCTCTTGCTCAAGGTTGAGCTTTTCAAAGTGTAGCTTATCATGAGTCTTCAAAAGTTCTCGATGATTTTCCAAGATAGTTTCATGAGCTAACTTAAGAGTGTTTAGTTCTTGAGTTAGACGCTCCATCTCCTTCTTATCATCATCATTCGTTTTATATTGATTAGCATGATTAATTGACGTTTCATCATAGTATTCATCACTAGAGTTGTCAACAAGTAAATCATCATCACCTAGCAAATCATCTGCATCACTATTGAAATCAACATACTTGGGATGTGTTACCTTTGGACCTTTGACCATGAAGCACCTTCCAATTCCTTCATTTGGTGAGTCAAATATGTCGTAGGAATTGGTTGACACAAGTGCTAGACCGGCAACACCTTCATCTTGAGTATATTCAGAGTCGGAGTGATAACTTCTTTCGGAGTGATTGTCGGAGTCCGAGCCGGATATTCATTCACCAACATGAGCTTGATGACTTTTCTTTCCTTTCCAAATCCTTGCTTCTCCGAGAGGGTTTTCGTTCATAACGATCATCTCTACTCCTCCTTTCTCTTGGTGGTGATTCTTCTCTTCTACTTCTTCTTTTGGGAGAATCTTCTCTTCTTTTGTAGGGAGCCGTACACTCATTGGAGTAGTGTCCGGTTCTTCCACAATTGTAGCAATTACGTTCACGACTAGAAGATCTTTTGTCATTGTAGGACCTTGACTTGGAACTTCTTTCTTTGCTTATACTCTTGTAGAACTTATTGAAGTTCTTTACCATTAGGCTCAATTCTTCATTGAAGGTTTGTTTCTCGCTTGATGATGTGGGAGCATCACATGAGGCTTTGTAAGCACCACTTGACTTGTTGTGAAGCTCTTCCTTATCCTTGAGTGTCATCTCATGAGCAACAATTCTTCCAATGACTTCCGTTGGCTTGAGATCTTTGTAATTGGGCATCAGTTGGATCAATGTGCACACGTATCATATTTTCCATCCAAGGCTCTTAGGATCTTCTTGATGATGAATTTGTCGGTCATTTCTTCACTTCCTAAGCCGGCAATCTCATTTGTGATGAGAGCAAGCCTAGAATACATTTCAGCGACACCTTCACCATCCTTCATTTTGAACTTGTCAAGTTGACTTTGAAGCACATCCAATTTGGATTCCTTGACGGAGTCGGTACCTTCGTGCATATCAATCAAAGTATCCCAAATTCCCTTTGCATTCTCAAGGCGGTTGATTTTGTTGAATTCTTCGGGGCACAATCCGTTGAAGAGAATATCACAAGCTTGAGCATTGTATTGTAGCATCTTCAACTCTTCCGCGGTAGCTTCACGGTTTGGTTCTCTCCCATCGAAGAATTCACCTTGCAAGCCAACACACACAATAGCCCAAACGGCGGGGTTATGTCCAAGAATATGCATTTTCATCTTATGCTTCCAACTAGCAAAATTTGTACTATCAAAGTAAGGACCTCTACGGTGGTAATTTCCCTCGCTAGACGCCATACTCTCCTAGGTTGTGAAACCAAGGCTATGACCACCAAAAGCTATGGAAATCAAAGCAAATGGAGACCAAAGCTCTGATACCACTTGTAGGATCGAAAGTATGTCTAGAGGGAGGTGATTAGACTACTTGACCAAATAAAAATCTAGCCTTTTCCCAATTTTAGTTCTTGGAAGATTTTATCAACTTAGCACAAACAAGTAATCAACCTACACATGCAATTCTAAGAGTATAGCAGCGGAATGTAAAACAATTGCATATGAAGGTAAAGGGAGGAGTTTGAGGGAGCAAACGCAATGTTGACACGGAGATTTTTGGCGTGGTTCCGATAGGTGGTGCTATCGTACATCCACATTGATGGAGACTTCAACCCACGAAGGGTAACGGTTGCGCGAGTCCACGGAGGGCTCCACCCACGAAGGGTCCAGGAAGAAGCAACCTTGTCTATCCCACCATGGCCGTCGCCCACGAAGTACTTGCCTCACTCGGGTAGATCTTCACGAAGTAGGCGATCTCCTTGCCCTTACAAACTCCTTGGTTCAACTCCACAATCTTGTCAGAGGCTCCCAAGTGACACCTAGCCAATATAGGAGACACCACTCTCCAAGAAGTAACAAATGGTGTGTTGATGATGAACTCCTTGCTCTTGTGCTTCAAATGATAGTCTCCCCAACACTCAACTCTCTCTCATAGGATTGGATTTGGTAGAAAGAAGATTTGAGTGGAAAGCAACTTGGGGAAGGCTAGAGATCAAGATTTAAGTGGTTGGAATGGAATATCTTGACCTCAACACAAGTGTAGGTGGTTCTCTCTCAGAAAATGTGTATTGGAAGTGTAGGCATGTTCTGATTGCTCTCTCCTCAAATGAAGAGTGGGTGGAGGGGTATTTATAGCCTCCACACAAAATCTAACTGTTACACACAAATCACCAAACTCGGTGGGATCGAATCATGACTCCGTCAGACCGATTTAGTTCAAAATGTGAACATTAGGATTCTTGGTGGGACCGACATGTCAACTCGGTGGGACCGATTTCATTAGGGTTAGGGCATAACGTAATCTCGGTGAGACCGATTACACAAACTCGGTGAGACCGATTTTGGTAATGGACTAACAGAGAGTTGGTCAGGCAAACTCGGTGGGACCGATTCGCTCATCTTGGTTGGACCGAAGTGTTAAGAAAGGGAAACAGAGAGTTTACATTTCAATATCGGTGGGACGGATCGCTCATCTCGGTTTGACCTAAACGTTACGAAGGGAAATAGAGAGATTACAATCCCATCTCGGTGAGACCGAGATCCCTATCAGTGAGACCGAAAATATTAGGGTTTCTGGCAGTGGCTATGTTAACTGAACTCGGTGGCGCTGTATAGAAAGAATCGGTGGGGCCGAGTTGGATATATGGTGTGGGACATATGTGGAAGTGAGAAAGTAGTGGAGGGTTTTGGAGCATATCACTAAGAATTTTGAGAAAGCACCTCATTAAGAAACACCTCATCCCTTCTTAATAGTATTGGCTTTTCCTATATACTCAATGTGATCTTGGATCACTAAAATAGAAAATGTAGAGTCTTGTACTTTGAGCTTGAGCTAATCTTTTATCCTTAGCATTTTTAAGGGTACACTTTCTAATCCATGCCATGCCAACCATCGAGCTTTCCTAAAATATTCATCTTGGAATAGCATTAGCTAAATGAGCTATATGTTGTTAGGAATTACCAAAACCACCCAGGGATAGTTGCACTTTCAGGCGTCTGCTAAAGCAATGTTGGACCCGGCGCATTAAAAGTGCTACAGTGGCGCGCTAAAACTTTTATTAGGCGCAGAATTTTTGTGCGACCGTTGGGGATGCTCTTAGGCAGCATGTTCAATGTTAAAATGGTCATTCAATAACAAATAGTCTAAGAATGAACTATCGACCATTAACTCCAAAGCAATAGGGTTGCTAGAAGTTTTGAATTTTACACATCACAGTCCATTTGTTGGTATTCCGGTTAGAAACAACGCGGGGACCAAGAAATGAATGTAGATGGCAAGAGGTATCACTTGTATCAAGAATTCTTAAGAGGTGGTGAAATTCTCACAACATTCTTGATATATAAGATGGTAATACTTCAAGGTAGAACACAATATAAGCTAGGTAGCAAGGAAATCAAGATACAACTGAAAACATGAACAAGCTTGTGTTGGGGGAAGGCAAGAATGTTGTCGATGATAACACAAATCATCGAGGGGCAAGGATGGTATTTCTCATCACAAATTCGATTGATATCCTGTAAGAGCTCGGAATTGTTGATGATGAGCACGACACAATTGTCGAGAGATTTTATGAAGATGTAATCGATCAGCGATGACATTAAGTCAAATAAATGATGAAGCGAAAGGTTATTGAAACCACGAGTATGACACAAACTCGAAATCAAGCTTGCTGTTCAAGGAGAAACGATATGATGAGGAAAATCGACGTAAGCTTAGCTCATTGTCGAAAGTGGTGCTTCGGGAATAAGGACCAGGTAGCACAGTTAAAATCATCACGATAATGATATAGCCAAACAGGATAGGAATGACATGATCGGGTACAAACTCGTAAGTAAAGAAGATTACTAAGAGTTGTTGAACTGTAATGCAGACTCGGTTCAGTTAACGGTGTCTTTGAGTGTTTAAAAACTCGGAGCCTGCAAAAAATAGGAATAAGTGAGGATGTAGTACTTGATGAAGAACTCATAAGAAGTTATGCAGTTCCATGATAATCTTGAGACACCAGGGGGTAATACTCGACGACAGATCAAAGTAGAGGCCAGCCTGGGGTATTGCTCTGCAGAAGACAAGTGCTTAAACTTGCACGAGAAATGGCATTTAAAGGAGAACATGGTTGGAACCATGATTGCAAAAGGCCAGATCCAAGATATAAGATGAACATATACCAAGGTAATAATTTAATTTAAGAGAAGCTTTAATCGTAAGATCTACATCGTGTCCATGGGCATGAACTCAAAGTTCAAGGTCGACTCCCACTTCTTCAATGCATAACCTTTCATTTACTGCTCTACTAAAAATGATTTGAGTGTGAAGATCTACCTGGTGAATTACCAGAGGAGTATGAACCTTGGTAAACTTTTGAGTTCACACAGGTTAAGGAATGCATAGGTTCAACCCATCGGGGCATCTTAGGAACATATACCACGAACTACAGGAGTAAATAACACAAGCTCAAAAGTAGATCATTGTTGTCAAAAGTAGAGGATACAATTTACCAAAGGCATTATGTATCAGGTAAAGAACTCACAAGAATTTTGGTTGTGAAGGACACTGTCAGATAATAACCCGGCAATGGGTATGGCGGTCCACAACGGGGTTGACATGAGTATCGGTACTCAATAAGAGGAAGAAGGAATGCAAAGGCATCAGATTATATAAACAACTGACTAATTCAAAGCTCAATGCAAAGAAATTTATGATTTTGAAATCAAGGGATCAGAAGCAATCGTTCTGATCGAAAATGAATAAGTTCAAAAGACTTAGAAGCACAACCGATCAAGGCATTGATTGGTCAAGAACCAGCTCATGTCCAAATGACGTCTGAGCCAGAAGGATAATCCTAGGATTCGACTGATGATTGTGAACATTCGCAACTTATTGAATCAATGGACTCAAAAATGATAGTGACAAAGGATGCCAATAAGATTTCTATACTTATGGGATTAACCATAATGCAGACAAAAATTTCAAGAACAACAGGCTGTTGAGGATTTTCAAAAGATCAAACAGTATTTCGAAGGCTTTGGTGAAACACATGAACAACTGGGGAGAAACAAATCCTTGGTGTGTGTGTGAGGATTAATTTGTAGGTGTATTCAGGTGACAATGAACTGCAAGGCAGTAAGCTCAAAGGATTCTTGGAACAATGGAGAGCAGTTCGGGGCATCTTGTAATAACAAGATCAGTGGGATTGAATGTAAGAATGGCAGGTGTACGTAGTTATCCATAAGTATATAACAGTGGTAGGGAATTTGCAAAGGTGGTGGGCACAAGTGTATTAGGACAACATCATAGAGTATCTTCAAAATCTTCTAGCACAGTAGGCAATTATCTGTAATAAGGGGCTCTCTGGGAGAAAGTAGTTACAAGAACCAAGAGTCAGATTTAGTAAAATCTTTTAACACGAATAGAAAAGAGATCAGAGTCCCAGAGTATAGACGAGGAGTAAAAGATCCTAATACCACCAAATGGCGACGTGGGCCCGTAAGACACACAGCCATGTTAGTAAAAGTTTTTCGATGACTAGACTCGACTTTGGCCAAGGAGTGTGGAAGGGGGATTCCTACAGGCAGTCGGCTCTGATACCAACTTGTGACGCCCTTGATTCAATCGTACACTAATCATACATGCAAATATGTACGATCAAGATCAAGGACTCACGGGAAGATATCAGAACACAACTCTAGACACAATTTAAATAATACAAGCTTTATATTACAAGCCAGGGGCCTCGAGGGCTCGAATACATAAGCTCAAAAACACATGAGTCAGCGGAAAGGAACAATATCTGAGTATACACATAAGTTAAACAAGTTTGCCTTAAGAAGGATAGCACAAAAGTAGCAACGATCGAAAAGGCAAGGCCTCCCGCCTGGGACCCAGCTAACTACTCCTCGAAGTCGAACTCCACATAGAATCATCCTCGGGATCCTCTGGCTCCTGGACTCCATCATATGATTGCAATAACGGAGAAAGGGGAAAAAGAAGTAGCAAAGCAACTGTGAGTACTCATCCAAAGTACTCGCAAGCAAGGATCTACACTACATATGCATTGGTATCAATGAAATGGGTAGTATATGTGGACTGAACTGCAGAATGCCAGAATGAGAGGGGAATAGCTAGTCCTATCGAAGACTACGCTTCTGGCAGCCTCCATCTTGAAGCAGTAGAAGAGAGTAGATGGTAAGTTAACCAAGTATCATCACATAGCATAATCCTACCCGGCGATCCTCCCCTCGTCACCCAGTGAGAGAGCGATCACTGGGTTGTATCTGGCACTTGGAAGGGTGTATTTTATTAAGTATCCGGTTCTAGTTGTCATAAGGTCAAGGTACATCTCCGGGTCATCCTTTTACCGAGGGACACGGCTATTCGAATAGATAAACTTACCTGCAGGGGTGCACCACATAACCCAACACACTTGATCCCCTTTGGCCAGACACACTTTCCTGGGTCATGCCCAGCCTCAGAAGATCAACACGTCACACAATAGAGAGGTCGGCATGCTGATCTAAATCCTATGGCGAAGGGGTCTGGGCCCATCGCCCATTGCACACCTGCACGTTGCGTGGGCGGCCGGAAGCAGACCTAGCCTCCCTAATACAAGAGCAGGCGTGCCAGTCCAATCCGGCGCACGCCGCTCAATCGCTGACGTCAAGAAGGCTTCGGCTGATACCACGACGTCGAGCGCCCATAACAGTTCCCGCATAGTTGGTTAGTGCGTATAGGCCAGTGCCCAGACTCAGATCAAATACCAAGATCTTGTTGTGTGTTAATTGAAGTAACCGCGGACGCCGATCAGGGCCACGCCCACCTCTCTCCTAGGTGGTCTCAACCTGCCCTATCGCTCCGCCACAAAGGTCCACTCAGAGGGCCGTCAGGACAAACTTCCTTTCGGTCCCAATCCGTGAATCACTTGCGGGTACTCTACGAGCCGACCCGACTTTAGTCGCCACATATATCATGTATTATGTATATAAGTATATACCCGTGATCACCTGCCGAGTGATCACGACCCGATAGTATAGCATGGCAGACAGACAAGAATGTAGGGCCACTGCAGGAATACTAGCATCCTATACTAAGCATTTAGGATTGCAGGTAAAGGTAACAATAGTAGTAGCAAGGACAGGCTATGCATCAGGATAGGATAAACGGAAAGCAGTAACATGCTACACTAATCTAATGCAAGCAGTAGAGAGAAGAATAAGCGATATCTGGTGATCAAGGGGGGGGGGGCTTGCTGATGTCTACTACACAACTTTGTTCTTCTAGACGTTGTTGGGCCTCCAAGTGCAGAGGTTTGTAGGACAGTAGCAAATTTCCCTCAAGTGAATGACCTAAGGTTTATCAATCCGTAGGAGGCGTAGGATGAAGATGGTCTCTCTCAAGCAACCCTGCAACGAAATAACAAAGAGTCTCTTGTGTCCTCAACACACCCAATACAATGGTAAATTGTATAGGTGCACTAGTTCGGCAAAGAGATGGTGATACAAGTGGTATATGGATAGTAGATAAAGGTATTTGAAATCTGAAATTATAAAAACAGCAAGGTAACTAATGATAAAAGTGAGTGTAAACGGTATTGCAATGCTAGGAAACAAGGCCTAGGGTTCATACTTTTGCTAGTGTAAGTCCTCTCAACAATACTAACATAATTGGATCACATAACTATCCCTCAACATGCAACAAAGAGTCACTCCAAATTCACTAATAGCGGAGAACGAACGAAGAGATTATGGTAGGGTACGAAACCACCTCAAAGTTATTATTTCCAATCAATCCGTTGGGCTATTCCTATAAGTGTCACAAACACCCTAGAGTTTGTAATAGAATAACACCTTAAGACACAAATCAACCAAAACCCTAATGTCACCTAGATACTCCAATGTCACCTCAAGTATCCGTGGGTATGATTATACGATATGCATCACACAATCTCAGATTCACCTATTCAACCAACACAAAGGACCTCAAAGAGTGCCCCAAAGTTTCTACCAGAGAATCACGACGAAAACGTGTGCCAACCCCTATGCATAGGTTCATGGGCGGAACCCGCAAGTTGATCACCAAAACATACATCAAGTGGATCAATAGAATACCCCATTGTCACCACGGGTATCCCACGCAAGACATACATCAAGTGTTCTCAAATCTTTAAAGACTCAATCCGATAAGATTACTTCAAAGGGGAAACTCAATTCATTACAAGAGAGAAGAGGGGGAGGAGAAACATAGGATCCAACTATAATAGCAAAGCTCGCGATACATCAAGATCGTGCCAAATCAAGAACACGAGAGAGAGAGATCAAACACATAGCTACTGGTACATACCCTCAACCCCGAGGGAGAACTACTCCCTCCTCGTCATGGAGAGCACCGGGATGATGAAGATGGCCACCGGAGAAGGATTCCCCCTCCGGCAGGGTGCCGGAACGGGTCTAGATTGGCTTTCGGTGGCTACGGAGGCTTCTGGCGGCGGAACTCCCGATCTATTGTGCTCCTCGATGTTTTTAGGGTATATGGAGATATATAGGCGGAAGAAGTGCGTCAAGGGGTCCACAAGGGGCTCACGAGGGTGGAGGGCGCGCCCAGGGGGGTGGGCACGCCCCCCTGCCTCGTGACCTCCTCGTAGGTTCCCCAACGTGCACTCCAAGTCTTCTGGGCTTCTTTCCTTCCAAAAATGAGTTCCGTGAAGTTTCAGGTCAATTGGACTCCGTTTGATTTTCCTTTTCTTCGAAACCCTAAAACAGGGTAAAAACAGAAACTGTCACTAGGCTTTGGGTTAATAGGTTAGTCCCAAAAAATGATATAAAAGTGTATAATAAAGCCCATAAACATTCAAAACAGTAGATAATATAGCATGGAGCAATAAAAAATTATAGATACGTTGGAGACGTATCAGCATGCCCAAGCTTAATTCCTGCACGTCCTCGAGTAGGTAAATGACAAAAACAGAATTTTTGATGCGGAGTGCTACTTGGCATAATTTCAATGTAATTCTTCTTAATTGTGGTATGAATATTCAGATCTGAAAGATTCAAGACAAAAGTTTAATATTGACATAAAAACAATAATACTTCAAGCATACTAACTAAGCAATTATGTTTTCTCAAAATAACATGGCCAAAGAAAGTTATCCCTACAAAATCATATAGTCTGGCTATGCTCTATCTTCACCACACAAAATATTTAAATCATGCACAACCCCGATGACAAGCCAAGCAATTGTTTCATACTTTTGATGTTCTCAAACTTTTTCAATCTTCACGCAATACATGAGCGTGAGCCATGGATATAGCACTATAGGTGGAATAGAATGGTGGTTGTGGAGAAGACAAAAAGGGAGAAGATAGTCTCACATCGACTAGGCGTATCAACAGGCTATGGAGATGCCCATCAATAGATATCAATGTGAGTGAGTAGGGATTGCCATGCAACGGATGCACTAGAGCTATAAGTATATGAAAGCTCAACAAAAGAAACTAGTGGGTGTGCATCCAACTCGCTTGCTCACGAAGACCTAGGGCATTTTGAGGAAGCCCATCATTGGTATATACAAGCCAAGTTCTATAATGAAAGATTCCCACTAGTATATGAAAGTGACAACATAGGAGACTCTCTATCATGAAGATCATGGTGCTACTTTGAAGCACAAGTGTGGTAAAAGGATAGTAGCATTGCCCCTTCTCTCTTTTTCTCTCATTTTTTATTTTTTTTAATTTTTTTATTTTTATTTGGGCCTTCTCTTTTTTATGGCCTCTTTTTTTATTTGGGCTTCTTTGGCCTCTTTTTTTATTTGGGCTTCTTTGGCCTCTTTTTTTATTTTTTGTCCGGAGTCTCATCCCGACTTGTGGGGGAATCATAATCTCCATCATCCTTTCCTCACTGGGACAATGCTCTAATAATGATGATCATCACACTTTTATTTTTCTTACAACTCAAGAATTACAACTCGATACTTAGAACAAGATATGACTCTATATGAATGCCTCCGGCGGTGTACCGGGATGTGCAATGATGCATGAGTGACATGTATGAAAGAATTATGAACGGTGGCCTTGCCACAAATACGATGTCACTACATGATCATTCAAAGCAATATGACAATGATGAAGCGTGTCATAATAATGGAATGGTGAAAAGTTTCATGGCAATATATCTCGTAATGGCTATGGAAATGCCATAATAGGTAGGTATGGTGGCTGTTTTGAGGAAGGTGTATGGTGGGTTTATGGTACCGGCGAAAGTTGCACGGTACTAGAGAGGCTAGCAATGGTGGAAGGGTGAGAGTGCGTATAATCCATGGACTCAACATTAGTCATAAAGAACTCACATACTTATTGCAAAAATCTATTAGTTATCGAAACAAAGTACTGCGTGCATGATCCTAGGGGGATAGATTGGTAGGAAAAGACCATCGCTCGTCCCCGACCGCCACTCATAAGGAAGGCAATCAATAAATAAATCATGCTCCGACTTCATCACATAACGGTTCACCATACGTGCATGCTACGGGAATCACAAACTTCAACACAAGTATTTCTCAAATTCACAACTACTCAACTAGCATGACTCTAATATTACCATCCTCATATCTCAAAACAATCATCAAGTATCAAACTTCTCTTAGTATTCAACACACTCATAAGAGAATTTTATTATTCTTGAATACCTAGCATATTAGGATTTTAAGCAAATTACCATGCTATTAAGACTCTCAAAATAATCTAAGTGAAGCATGAGAGTTCATCTATTTATTCAAAATAAAACTACCACCATGCTCTAAAAGATATAAGTGAAGCACTAGAGCAAATGACAAACTACTCCGAAGGATATAAGTGAAGATCAATGAGTAGTTGAATAATTATGCAACTATGTGAAGACTCTCTAACATTTAATAATTTCAGATCTTGGTATTTTATTCAAACAGAAAGCAAAGCAAAAGAAAATGACATTCTAAGAATAGCAAACATCATGTGAAGAAGCAAAAACTTAGGATCAACCGATACTAACCGATAGTTGTTGAAGAAGAAAGGTGGGATGCCAACCGGGGCATATCCAAGCTTAGACGCTTGAGACTTCTTGAAATATTTTCTTGGGGTGCCTTGGGCATCCCCAAGCTTGAGCTTTTGTGTCTCCTTAATTCCTCTCATATCACGGTCTCCCTAAATCTCAAAAGCTTCATCCACACAAAACTCAACAAGGACTCGTGAGATAAGTTAGTATAAACCGTTGCAAAAACCTTATCATACTCTACTGTAGCAAATCACTAAAATTATTATTAAACATTG
The DNA here is from genome assembly GCF_002162155.2 of Triticum dicoccoides. Lineage (NCBI taxonomy): Eukaryota > Viridiplantae > Streptophyta > Magnoliopsida > Poales > Poaceae > Triticum > Triticum dicoccoides. Next base: position 351,035,189 of record NC_041392.1, read on the forward strand.
CATACTAAATGCCTCTGCATATTTAATAGTCCTATCCTCAAATAGAATCATTAAAGAAGCAAACATATGCAAACAATGCAAACATAACAGCAATCTGCCTAAACAGGATAGTCTGTACAGAATGCAGCAACATCCATACTTCCCTATCTCCAAAAATTATGAAATAAAATTCCCAATGTAGTAAATTTATCAGAGATTAATATGCAAAAGGTTTCAACATTTTATCACATTCTGACTTTTCTAGGGAATTATTGCAACAGCGGTAAACCTTCTGTTTTCAAACAGCAACATGTATACTTGTAACATAGGCATAGTAAAGGCTATCAATGCCACTTTTATTGAAATAAAAGATGCAAAACATTTTTCTAAATAACAGCAAGAAAATATTAACAAAATAAATTGATGCTCCAAGCAAAACACATATCATGTGGTAAATAAAAATATAGCTCCAAGTAAAGTTACCGATGAACAAAGACGAAAGAGGGGATGCCTTCCGGGGCATCCCCAAGCTTAGACTCTTGGTTGTACTTGAATATTACCTTGGGGTGCCTTGGTAATCCACAAGCTTAGGCTCTTGCCACTCCTTATTCCATAGTCCATCGAATCTTTACCCAAAGCTTGAAAACTTCACAACACAAAACTTAACAGAAAACTCGTAAGCTCCGTTAGTATAAGAAAATAAATCACCACTTCAAGGTACTGTAATGAACTTATTATTTATTTATATTGGTGTTAAAACTACTTTATTCCAACTTCTCTATGGTTTATGAACTATTTTACTAGCCATAGATTCATCAAAATAAGTAAACAACATATGAAAAACAGAATCTGTCAAAAACAGAACAGTCTGTAGTAATATGGATCAAATGTATACTTATGGAACTAAAAAAATTCTCAAATAAATTTCTGGACATGAGTAATTTATCTATTAATCATATTCAAAAAGAATTAACTAAATAGCACTCTCCAAATAAAAATGGCAGCAATTCTCGTGAGCGCTAAAGTTTCTGTTTTTTCCAACATGATCGCAAAGACTTTCCCCAAGTCTTCCCAACGGTTCTACTTGGCACAAACACTAATTGACCACATAAAACCACATATAAACAGAGGCTAGATGGATTATCTATTATTAAACAGGAACAAAAAGCAAGGAGCTAAAATAAAATTGGGTTGCCTCCCAACAAGCGCTATCGTTTAACGCCCCTAGCTAGGCATGATGATTTCAATGATGCTCACATAAAAGATAGGAACTGAAACATAAAGAGAGCATCATGAAGAATATGACTACCACATTTAAGTCTAACCCACTTCCTATCCATAGGGATTTTGTGAGCAAATAACTTATGTGAACAATAATCAACTAGCATAGGAAGGCAAAACAAGCATAACTTCAAAACTTTAAGCACATAGAGAGGAAACTTGATATTATTGCAATATGTAGAAGCATATGATCCTCTCTCATAATAATTTTCAGTAGCATCACGAATGAATTCAACAATATAACCAGCACCTAAAACATTCTTTTCATGATCTACTAGCATAGAAAATTTACTACTCTCCACATAAGCAAAATTCTTCTCATTTGGAATAGTGGGAATATCATAAGAGACTTGAATACTATAAATTGTTTCCACATTAAAATAGTAATGTTCAGGGAAAGGGTATTCATAATCATGACAAGTTTTATAAATATAATCATCAATACTCTTTATAACATAAGTTTCATCACAATAATCATCATAAGTAGCAACTTTGTTCTCATCATAATCAATTAAAACCTCTTCCGAAATAGTGGATACATCACTAAATAAAGTCATGACCTCTCCAAATCCACTTTCATCAATATAATCATCATAGGTAGAAGGCATGCTATCATCATAACAACTTTGCATATCAAAACTTGGAAGACTAAAAATATCACCATTATTAAACATAGCATCCCCAAGCTTGGGCCTTTTCGTATCATAAGCAAAATCACTCTCATCATTAATAGTATGGATAGAAACAATGGTATAGCAATTATAATATTCTTCCAAGCAAGTGCCAAAAAGATTTTAAAGATCATAAGGAGTATCATTATCTTCCCAATCATAATCATCACAACAAGCAATAGGCATAACGAGATCATCATCAAGTGTATCATCTTCATTTTCATGAGGCACAACAATAATAGGAGCAACTTTATTTGGGAGAGATACCTTTTTACCTCTCTTCCTTTTTCTTTTCTTTTCTTCACCACATCATGTGTGGGTTCAATCCTCTTTTTGGAGCTCCTTATTAATGAGATTGGTTGAATAGAACGCTCCTCCTTGTTACCTGATTCACCATAAGAAATAATAGGAGGATATTGGGAAGTATCTTCCCTTTCATTAGTATTTTCTTCATCCTCTATTTGTTTTCTTTTCTTTATGTAATTGGCAATATAAGGATTTTCAATGCAATTCACCGCACAATACATATAAATTTCTTGTAGATCAATATCGAGGAATTTCTCAAGGTTATATTCTGGAATATGCCTTGTTTGACATTTCATTTCTTCATAACCCAAAAGCAAACTAAGTTCATTATAATGTGCAAGGGAAATCAAGTCATCACAATTTTTGGACACGATTCGATCATGAAACAATTGGCATTTGATATTTAAATGACCATGTTCATTGCAAAGTTCACAAGTATGGTAAAGATATTTTAAATTTTCAGCACTCACATTTAGCCTTTCTTGCAACCATTTAGTTTCTAAGTACTTATGCCTCTTGCAATATCTATCTTCCCTATTTGGTGTGTACTTACAAACCCAATGCACTCCACAAAAATTGACATGTTTATAGGAGGCATTTTCATCATAACTAGTGCAATCATCATTAGTACTATGGATATTCAAGGAGTTCACACTAAAAACATTGCAATCATGCTCATCATTCAAAGATTTAGTGCCAAACATTTTATAGATTTCTTCTTCTAGCACTTGAGCACAATTATCCTTTCCATCATACTCAGGAAAGATATTAAAAAGGTGAAGCGTATGAGACAAACTCAATTCCATTTTTATAGTTTTCTTTTATAAACTAAACTAGTGATAAAACAAGAAACTAAAAGACTCGATTGCAAGATCTAAAGATATACCTTCAAGCGCTAACCTCCCCGGTAACGGCGCCAGAAAAGAGCTTGATGTCTACTACACAACCTTGTTCTTGTAGACGTTGTTGGGCCTCCAAGTGCAGAGCTTTGTAGGACAGTAGCAAATTTCCCTCAAGTGAATGACCTAAGGTTTATCAATCCGTAGGAGGCGTAGGATGAAGATGGTCTCTCTCAAGCAACACTGCAACCAAATAACAAAGAGTCTCTTGTGTCCCCAACACACCCAATACAATGGTAAATTGTATAGGTGCACTAGTTCGGCGAAGAGATGGTGATACAAGTGGTATATGGATAGTAGATAAAGGTATTTGTAATCTGAAATTATAAAAACAGCAAGGTAACTAATGATAAAAGTGAGTGTAAACGGTATTGCAATGCTAGGAAACAAGGCCTAGGGTTCATACTTTCGCTAGTGTAAGTCCTCTCAACAATACTAACATAATTGGATCACATAACTATGCCTCAACATGCAACAAAGAGTCACTCCAAAGTCACTAATAGCGGAGAACGAACGAAGAGATTATGGTAGGGTACGAAACCACCTCAAAGTTATTCTTTCCAATCAATCCGTTGGGCTATTCCTATAAGTGTCACAAACAGCCCTAGAGTTCGTAATAGAATAACACCTTAAGACACAAATCAACCAAAACCCTAATGTCACCTAGATACTCCAATGTCACCTCAAGTATCCGTGGGTATGATTATACGATATGCATCACACAATCTCAGATTCACCTATTCAACCAACACAAAGGACCTCAAAGAGTGCCCCAAAGTTTCTACCGGAGAATCATGACAAAAACGTGTGCCAACCCCTATGCATAGGTTCATGGGCGGAACCCGCAAGTTGATCACCAAAACATACATCAAGTGGATCAATAGAATACCCCATTGTCACCACGGGTATCCCACGTAAGACATACATCAAGTGTTCTCAAATCTTTAAAGACTCAATCCGATAAGATTACTTCAAAGGGGAAACTCAATTCATTACAAGAGAGAAGAAGGGGAGGAGAAACATAGGATCCAACTATAATAGCAAAGCTCGCGATACATCAAGATCGTGCCAAATCAAGAACACGAGAGAGAGAGATCAAACACATAGCTACTGGTACATACCCTCAGCCCCGAGGGAGAACTACTCCCTCCTCGTCATGGAGAGCACCGGGATGATGAAGATGGCCACCAGAGAAGGATCCCCCCTCCAGCAGGGTGCCGGAATGGGTCTAGATTGGCTTTCGGTGGCTACGGAGGCTTCTGGCGGCGGAACTCCCGATCTATTGTGCTCCTCGATGTTTTTAGGGTATATGGAGATATATAGGCAGAAGAAGTACGTCAGGGGGTCCACAAGGGGCTCACGAGGGTGGAGGGCGCGCCCAGGGGGGTGGGCGCGCCCCCTGCCTCGTGACCTCCTTGTAGGTTCCCCAACATGCACTCCAAGTCTGCTAGGCTTCTTTCCTTCCAAAAATGAGTTCCGTGAAGTTTTAGGTCAATTGGACTCCGTTTGATTTTCCTTTACTTCAAAACCTTAAAACAGGGTAAAAACAGAAACTGGCACTGGGCTCTAGGTTAATAGTTTAGTCCCAAAAAATGATTTAAAAGTGTATAATAAAGCCCATAAACATTCAAAACAGTAGATAATATAGCATGGAGCAATCAAAAATTATAGATACATTGGAGACGTATCACTTGGCTGGTTGCTCTGGCAAGGAGCGGTCGTCGGTGACATAGTCATACTCGGTAGCATCGGCGCCGGTCTTGAGGTCTACCAGAGAAGAAGAGGGGGAAGAAACAGTAAATATAGGGCAAACAAAGCATCACGAACTATAACAAGGCAATACGCGGTGTTAGGGGTGATCTAACGCAGGGATAGGTGATATCGGCGAAGGGGGAAAACATCCGGGAAAGTATTCCCGGTGTTTGGCATTTTCGGACAGTCGAACCGGAGGGGGAAAGTTGCATGTTCGCTATTCTAGGGATGTGTGGCGGACGAACGGGCTGCGTATTCGGATTGGTCTTGTTGTTCTGAGCAACTTTCATGTACAAAGTTTTCCAACCGAGCTACGGTTTATATTATATTAATTTTTAAATATTTAATCATTTTTAAATTAATTCAAAAATAGTATTATTGCATCATCATGACGTCAGTATGACATCAGCAGTCAACTTTGACCGTTGACCAGTCAAACTAACAGATGGGCTCGTTTTTCATTGACTTAGCTAACTAAACAAGATTAGTTAGCTTAATTAAGTCACTAGGTTAATTTAACAGATTTAATTAAGTTAATTAATTATGTAACTAAATAATTAATTATTATTCTAATTTTGCAATTCCCTTTGTTAGAAGGGGCGTGGGGCCCATATGTCATAGGCCCAGGGGCCAACTGGGCAGGACGCTAGCGGGCCTGGCCGTGGGCACCCGATGGGCGTGAGCGCTGGGCACGGCATCGCCCGAATGGGTGCGGTGGCGAGCCGGGCGGCGTCGGTGCAATTGTGTGTGCGGCGAGGCACGAGCGAAGCGGTGGGGGTGACGGTTGTGGCGCGGAGCAGGCGGTGCAGCGTGGGCAGCGAAGAGTCAGGCGGGGGAGGGGGGCGAGCGGCGAGCAGCGGCGCGGGATGGGCGTGGTGGTGCGGCTTGTCGAGGACGGCGCCAGAGTAGGGGGCAACAACAGTGGAGAGTGGTGGCCGGAGCCGGA
>NC_041392.1:351041363-351044403 GCF_002162155.2 Triticum dicoccoides
GGAGCCGGAGCGTGCGGCCAGCGGAAGTGGCGGGCACCGGCGGCGGCAACAGGGGCGCAGGCGAGCCGGGACGCAATGGGCGGGGCGGACTGGGCGGCTGTGGCGGCAGGAGGCAGCAGCATCGCACGGGGGCAGCGGCAGCAGGCACGGATGCACGCAATGAGCATGCGAGTGCGGCCAAGGCGCGGTCGAGCGCGAGGGAGCAGAGCAGCGGGCGGGCACGGGCTTGGGACTCCGGACGCGGCAACGGCGAGCACACGATGGCACCGGCGAACGCGTGCAACGGGGGCGGCTCGGGCATGATGAGCCCGAGCAAATGGCCACGGATCAACCAAACGGAGGGGGTAGGTGGCGTCTACACAGCTCCAGGAGCTCAACAACGTCCTATGTTCGGCTCATACGTTTCTACGGCGACGACGAGCATCGCAAATGGAGACGACGAGCTCAGCCTACAGCGGGGAGGGAGTAGCGGCGACGGAGTCATGCAAGAGAGAGAGGGGAAACAGGAAGATGCTCACCGAGCAAGCACACGAAGGCTCGGCGTGGGTTTAGGAGCAGCGGGGGTGGAGGATTCGACGACGAATGCCGGTGGCAGCAGGAGGAAGAAGGCCTCGATCCGGCGTAGCAGGGGCTTCCCGGGTTGATATGCTCCATGTAGTCGAAGTATAGGTGGCCGAAGGAGTCCCCGGCGTTGGCTCAGCTTGCGGGGACAATGGTGGCTGCGAGAACGAGCTTGGCCATGGCGATGGTGGCGGCTGCGGCTTCTACGGAGAAGGAGCTGAGCAAGAGAGGGGGGAAAGTGAGGGCGCCTAGGGTTTCAGGGTGTGAGGTGACGCCTTGTAGGTCGACGGGGTGCGGTGATGGCCGGCACGTGGCCATCGCGGCCACGGGCGGCTGCCCGACGTCCACCTCCCCCTGATGAACAGAGAGGTAGGAGGAGACAGTGGGGGTTGGGTAGTGGCCTAGTAGATTAGGCTTTCCCCTATATCTTCTTTTACCTTTATCCTTTTTTGTTTCTTTTATTACTTCTGTTTTACATTTTTATTTGGTACCAAATGATTTTTGTAATAAGTGAAACTTGACACATTAAATACCTTGCAATATTCTGAGTTGGTCCAAAAATTCTCAAAGCGTTTGGGGAGTGTTTAACTATTTTGGAAAATTAATGAGGCAAAAATAATTGCTGATGGTCCACTGTTTTGGTTGCTAGAGTCAAGTTGGAATTTCAAATAATGTTGGTTTTGTTTTTATAATGGCCTTGGAAATTCTTGCAATATTATGAACACTTTTGTTTTGCTGTTTGGATAATTTATATTTTGACTTTATTTTAAATTTGAATTTGAGGTTGAAATATTTCTTAATCATTTTTCTTAGGACAAAATGATGATTACTTGGCATCATTAGAGAGGAGTTACTGTAGCATGATTCTCGGGGTGTTACAAATGTGGACCCTTAAACCGTTCGCATACGTTTAGACCATGTGGTCCGGACCATGGAAGCCATCCAACATGGATGGTATCGGTCCGCTCGGCGGTCTGGGCGCACTTTCTCCCGCGAAATGAAGATAAAGTGTGGTTTTACGGGAGTTCAGACAATAGCCACGTTGTACTCGACACCCCAGGCCCACTAAATCCGCCCTCCTAGTTTCATTTTCTTCCACTCCACCACTTCTCCCCCTTGCTTTGCATCTGCAACCTCCACCTCCGTCGTCGTCATTGTAGCTCTCCTTTTACGACGGCATTTGCAACCAACACTGATGCGCCCGTTCGCCTTTTACAATGGCGTTGTCCACCATGGAGCCATTTGTACCCAGATACACTCCGCCACCCAGTCGACGACCTCCATGGCAGCCACCACGCCTGGCAGGTGTTTGGTCAAACGCCATTAGGCCTATTTTGGGATGCCATGTCATTTTTTTCGGAGAAATAAAGATGGCGGGGTATTCGACCATAGAGGATGAGTTGTTGTGCGATGCGTGGTTGGTCGTATCCGCAGATTTCGTAGGCAGGAGTAGAGTGGGACCTTCTGGCAGCAAGGGCATGAATCATTTCACGTAAGAAAGCACATTGCGCCCTACGATGTGCACATCATCTATGATCACAATGTGAGGTCGTTATCGTCTCGATGGTATGCCATCCATACCATCGTCATGAAGTTTTGTCACGTAGTTGCTCAGCTGGAGGCAAGGTGGCCATTGCACACGACAGAGGAGGAAATCATAAGTTTTTCTTCTTCATCAACTTGTTGATTGAATCATTCATTCACTCACTCAATGTTGCTCTACACATTGTGTAGCCCATAGCGCTGCCATGATGTACCACCAGACAAAGGGGCGGTCATTTACGTACATACACTATTGGATGAAGCTAAAGGGGCAGTATGTGTGGGACGATATGATCCATTGAAAAACTTGTTGAGCATGGAATTTGAGATATTATTGTACTAGAATTATTTGCATGCTATGTATAGAAGATTTCTGCTATTTTCTTTCAGAACTTTGGTGAATATCAACCGGTTTACATGAATTTCGTCCGCTAAGTTGAAACCCGGTTTGAAATGTATGCGGGCAGCGTTGGATGGCGGCCTCCAGCATCAGTGTCCGTGGACTGGTCCCCCCCTATTCGTGGACAGATGCCACTACTGGAATCAGGAACTTTGCCATCAGCTAGCTGATGGCAAAGAGGGTCTTTGCCATCAGCTTGAAGAAACCTGACGGCAAAGAAGCAGCTGACGGCAAAGAGGCAGGGTGGGCCGATAGTGAGGGGCAGCTAGCGGCCACTTTCTTTGCCGTCCGCTAGCTGATGGCAAAGAAACTTTGCCATCCGCTAGCAGACGGCAAAGAAAGTGCCGTTGTAACGTCCGTTAGCTAGGCTCTTTGCCGCCAGCTAGCGGACTACAAAGAGCCTAGCCCTATATGTATGAAAACGCCCTCGCGCCCTGCCCCGCTCTCTCCCTCTCTCCTCATCCCAACCCCATGTTGCCACCCCGCCCCGGCCGCCCCCTCGCCGCACCGCCCCGGGCCGCGTCGCCGCCCCGGCCT
>NC_041392.1:351044997-351117545 GCF_002162155.2 Triticum dicoccoides
CGTTGCGCCCCACCCCGCCCCGGCCGCCCCGCCCGCACTGCCACGGTCGCCCCGACAGGCCACGCCGGCCCCGCACCTCCGCGCCGGACCACCCCGACGCGCCGCCTCGCCGCCCCGGCCGCTCCAAGATGAGACATTTTCATTTTTTTCTTCTGTTTTTAGATTTAGTTTAATTAGGTTTAGTATAATTTAGTTTAGGTTTTGTTTAGTTTAGATAGTTTACTTTAGGTTTAGTTTAGGTCAAGTTTCTGGTTTAGTTTAGGTTTCGTTTAGTTAGTTTAGTTTAGGTTTACTTTAGTTAGTTTAGTTTAGGTTTGGTTTAGTTTACTTTAGGTTAAGTTTCTAGTTTATTTTGAACATGTGAAATTTGTTGTTATTTTTATTAGTTCAAGCATTATTCCCGCTTCGACGTCGATGATGCCTATCCCGCATCCTCGTCGTCGACTCGGCGGAGGAGGCCTGCTTGATCAGAGGGGCCATGTCCGAGATTGGGCTCCGCCGGGCTGGTACTGGGAGGTTCTACCTTCCGGAGGGCACAGGTTGGTGACGAGTCAACCCGTCGTTGACCCAGACCTTGTTTGGTGGTGGTCGCATGGGCCAGTGACGGTGTCGAGGCTTTCGGACACCGCGGAGGTGGTATGTCACCGTGTCAGCGAGGAGGACGAGCACGTCCATCGCTACATGGTTGTGTTGGAGGGCAGGTTGGACAATACCTGAAAGGTTCTTTAGGGATCTCATTGGAGCTATGATCCTGTGATGGTTCCTTCTCTTTGGGTGTCCACCACCCGCGCCGATACCCATCATTCGCTATGGTTCTAGCAGTATTAGCGATGCTATAAGTATGATACTATTCGAGATGTATTAGTGATAATATTCGATGATGTACGGACGCAAGAGATTATGTAGTTTTGCTTATTGGATGCATGCTAATTTAGTTTACTCAGGGACGAGCGGGTTAGGGGGATTCCTCAGTGTCGATGGTACCCTAAATAGCAGGTATCGTCAGTGCGAGATACATGTGGCCGTCGGTGTCGAATACTACATCCACGTCCCACAAGTGACACAGGGGTCCTGCGTCCCGCAACAATAGTTCTCGGCGTCGATGGCGGTCGAACACCATTGCGAATTTGTCTGGCAGCCTCAGAGATGACGATTGAAAGCTAAGTGTTGAAACTTGAAACACCCAAACTGACTCAAGTCGATTTGGTTGTTTGAAATTTCAAAACTTGGCTGTAATCCTCATCACAGAGGCTGCCAGACAAATTTGCCAAGGTGTTCGACCGTCATCGGCCACTAGAACTATTGTTGCGGGACGCCGTGCGCTGGCGTCACTTGTGGGACGTGGATCTAGTGTTCAACGCCGAGCGCCACATGTATCTTGCACCGATGGTAGTTTCTATTTAGGGTTCTATCGATGCCGAGGAACCCCTAACCCACTCGTCCTGTTGTAAATATTTAGTTAGGTTGACGGAAAAAACAATATTGCTATGAAACTCATCTTTCGATTTAAATGTGCAGTTTTTTCGTCGCTGCGAAGGTCTAGTGTTCGACGAGCTCCGGCCCTGCGTTCGTGGGTTAGCACAAATGACATATCCTCCCCCCTTGATTTGCTTTGTTGCAGTCTTCGTGCCGATGAAACTTGCTAGCTATAGGTGTCTTCAATCATCAGTATGCGTGAACACTATGCGTCTCCCATTCGAAAGGGTTACATCTATAAATATGCATGCATTTGCATATTTATAACCGTGATTCTTTCAAATTGTCCAATGTTATCCATGGACAGCCCGAGTATGTGTAGATTGGGTTTGTTTTCCCATATGCTCTACTCCGGATCCGATGCAGAATTTCGTCAGTGCCTCCCTGTTGTTCTCCGGGTACACATCCTGTCTGCTTATTGTCGAGACATGTATCAGGAGAACAACGGGGAGGTGCTGCCGAAATTTTGCGTCGGATCCAGAGCAGAGCATGGGAAAACGAAACCAATCTACACATACTCGGGTGGGATTAGGACCTATCTTTACCTATTAGCATCTAGGTTGCATGGACGTAATAAAAGTGACAAACTCCATTAACTAATGAATATATACATGCTGATATATATATATATATATATATATATATAGTGTTACTATTCATCACCCAGGATGCAGAATAAATTATTCTTCACCCGAGGTAATCTTACGATCATTTCATAATTAAATTACGTTTGAAATTCAAATAGTTACATTCCTATTGATTCACTACGTAAAATTTGACATAAGAAAATAAAAATAGAAGTCATAAGACAAGAAAATTTGCAGTTTATATGTATTTTAGACTATATTTTTACGTTTATAATTTACATAACATAAAATATTTTTTACGGCGATTATATATTTTCTTATGGTCCCTTTTTGCGTCAGAAATAAGACAAACTTACGGAACATAAAAATTACGATGCATTGGTGGTAAAAAAGAGGGGGGTGAAGAATAACTATTCCTCACCCAGGGTGACGAATAGCACGACCCTATATATATATATATATGTTTCTTATGTGTCCATTAGCTAGGCAAGATGACTGATCGTGCATGGATGTACACTGACCACACTAGTCAGAAAGACATGACCACTGAATGGTTAACAAAAACCAAGGGGTTTCTGAGAGCCGCATTTGCAAATGGACAGAGGACAACATGGTGCCCCTGCGCCGGGTGCAACAATTGGCACAAGAGGACAGATGATGAAATGGGCAAACACCTACAGACGTGGGGTTTTACGCCAGATTGTATGATTTATATAGTTACTTGTATATTTTCTTACTTTGTATGATTGTTTCTTATACATAGTGCCATGGTCTTGATGTCCGTCCCCGTCGGCCCTCGCCTGCTTTATGATTCAGATGAGGTAAATTCTCTTTCATAACTATTTGTTGCATTTCTCATTTATGACAATTATGGCCATCAAGTTGACATAGAGATATTTTAATCGAGGAGGTATGTGAACCGGAATTTGAAACTGACCCTCTTGTCGAGAAGTTAAATTTAGTTGAAAAAGAAAATGAGTATTTGAAAGAAAAAATTAAAAGAATTGAAGAAGAGAAGATGACATTGGAGTTGTATGTTGCCGATGTCATCGATGATCACAAGATAAAGATGAATGCAATGCGGTTGAAGATGGATGCAATGCGCCTGAAGCTTAAGAAGATTAGAAAATATGCCATTGATAATGAGGCTTGGTATCATTATGCCGTTGGATCAGTCTTTACCTTAGTTGTGATCTTCATCGCATTTGTTGTGATGAGGGTAAGTTTTCTCTAGTGTTTTGCTTAACAAATGCATACTTAGCTTACTTTCCTCCTAAATGGCATAACTACCTAAGTTAGACAAAAAAGAGCTATACTTAGGTTTCTATCCTAAAAAATGTCATGATAATCTTTGTTACCTCCAAAATGATATAGACTTACCTTACTTTCCTAAAAAATGACATAATAACCTTAGTAAGCTCCAAAATGACCTATTTACCTAGCTTAGCTCTAAAATGACCTACACTTCACATTTTTACCTAGTTTAGCAATAAAATGGCATTTTTACCTACCTTAGTTAGAAGAAAAGATAAAATAGAGGAGAGGAGAAAAAGAAAGAGAAGAAAAAAAAATCTTCTTCTTCTTCTTCCTTTTCTTCCTGTTCTTCTTCTTCTTCTTCTTCTTTTTCTAGATAGTCTTCTTCTTCTAACTTGCTTCTTTCCCAATTTACAAATTTGCTTTAGATGAGGAAGCTTGCGTTGATGGAGTCTACTCTTCTCTTTTATGCTTCCTTCTTGTTTTGATTTTGTACAATGAACAATGTCAAACTTGCTACCTATATATGTATGTATGGATGAAACCATTATATGCTTGTTGTTGGATATGTTGGCTATGTATATGTGTTGGATGATCATATCTATATGGCAGGGATATGATTTGGTATGTATATGTGTTGGTATGCTTGTCGAAAGTAATTTCATATGTGTGTGTATATATATATGTGAAATTCTGTCAAATTGAATGATTTCAAGAAAAACAGAAAAAACATGGGCTATATAGACTCTTTGCCATCTGCTAGCGGACGGTAAAGAGCTTTGCCATCAGCTAGTGGATGGCAAACATGCCACATGTCAGCTACCTGTGCAACCCGGGGCAGTAGGCTGCCAATTTTGTTGCTTTGCCGTCCGCCAGCGGACGGCAAAGAACGTTTAATATTTGCCGTCAGCAAAGCTACCAAATAGGCCAGCCCCTCAGGTCCTGCCACATGGCACGCTTGGCCGTCCGCTGGGCGACGACAATGATTCAATGCCATTTGTCGTCCGCTGGCCGACGGTAAAGATATAAAGGTCTTTGCTGTCCGCCAGCCGACGGCAATGCACGCCGTTAACCCCTTAACGTGAAGGAAATATGCCCTAGAGGCAATTATAAAGTTGTTATTCATATTTCCTTATATCGTGATAAATGTTTATTATTCATGCTAGAATTGTATTAACTGGAAACTTAGTACATGTGTGAATACATAGACAAACAGATTGTCCCCAGTATGCCTCCACTTGACTAGCTCGTTAATCAAAGATGGTTAAGTTTCCTAGCCATGGACATCTGTTGTCATTTGATGAATGGGATCACATCATTAGAGAATTTTGTGGTGGACTAGACCCATCCGCTAGCTTAGCACTATGATCGTTTAGTTTATTGCTATTGCTTTCTTCATGATTAATACATGTTCCTATGACTATGAGATTATGCAACTCCCGAATACCGGAGGAGCACCTTGTGTGCTATCAAACATCACAATGTAACTGGGTGAATATAAAGATGCTCTATATGTGTCTCCAATGGTGTTTGTTGAGTTGGCATAGATCGAGATTAGGATTTGTCACTCTGTGTATCGAAGACGTATCTCTGGGCCCTCCAGGTAATGCACATCACTATAAGCCTTGCAAGCAATGTGACTAATGAGTTAGTTGCGGGATGTTGCATTACGGAAAAAGTAAAGAGACTTGCCGGTAACGAGATTGAACTAGGTATGATGATACCCACGATCGAATCTCGGGCAAGTAACATACCGATGACAAAGGGAACAACGTATGTTGTTGTGCGGTTTGACCGATAAAGATCTTCGTAGAATATGTAGGAACCAATATGAGCATCCAGGTTCCGCTATTGGTTATTGACCGGAGATGAGTCTCGGTCATGTCTACATAGTTCTCGAACCCGTAGGGTCCGCATGCTTAACGTTCGTTGACGATTGGTATTACGAGTTTATGTGATTTAATGTACCGAAGGTTGTTCGGAGTCCCGGATGTGATCACGGACATGACGAGGAGTCTCGAAATGGCCGAGACATGAAGATCAATATATTGGAAGGATATGTTTGGACACCGGAAAGGTTTCGGATTAGTTCGGGCATTTTTCGGAGTACCGGGGGGTTACCGGAACCCCCCCGGGGGCTTAATGGGCCTACATGGGCTTTAGTGGAAGAGAGGAGGATGCGGCCAAGAGGTGGGGCGTGCCCCCCAAGCCCAATCTGAATTTGGAAGGGGGACGGCCCCCCTTTCCTTTCTCTCCCTCTTCCCTTCCTTCCCCTCCTAGTTGGACTAGGAAAGGCGGGAACCTACTCCTAGTAGGAATAGGATTCCCCCCTTGGGGCGCGCCATAGGAGGCCGGCTGCCCCCCTCCTCCACTCCTTTATATATGGGGGAGGGGGCACCCCATAGAGACACAAGTTGATCTCTTAGCCGTGTGCGGTGCCCCCTCCACAGATCTCCACCTCGGTCATATTGTCGTAGTGCTTAGGCGAAGCCCTGCGTCGGTAACTTCATCATCACCGTCAACACTCCGTCATGCTGATGAAACTCTCCCTTGGCCTCAGCTGGATCTAGAGTTCGAGGTACGTCACCGAGCTGAACGTGTGCAGATCAGGGAGGTGCCGTGCGTTCGGTACTTGATCAGTTGGATCACGAAGACGTTCGACTACATCAACCGCGTTACTCAATGCTTCTGCTTTCGGTCTACGAGGGTACATAGACACACTCTCCCCTCTTGTTGCTATGCATCCCTAGATAGGTCTTGCATGATCGTAGAATTTTTTTTGAAATACTGCGTTCCCCAACAGTGGCATCTGAGCCAGGTCTATGCGTAGATGTTATATGCACGAGTAGAACACAAAGGAGTTGTGGGCGTGGGTATGTACATATTGCTTGCCGTCACTAGTTGTTTCTTGATTCGGTGGTATTGTTGGATGAAGCGGCCCGAAGCGACATTACATAACCGCGTTCATGAGACTAGTTCTACCAACGTGCTTTGCACACAGGTGGCTGGCGGGTGTCAGTTTCTCCAACTTTAGTTGAATCGAATTCAATGAACAGGGTTCTTTCTGAAGATAAAAAAGCAATCACTATACCGCGTTGTGGTTTTTGATGCGTAGGTAAGAACAGTTCTTGCTAAAATCGGCAACAACAGTTCTTGATAAAGTAAAGCAATCACTCAGCCTGTAGCAGCCGCGTAAAACTTGCAACAACAAAGTAGAGGACGTCTAACTTGTTTTTATAAGGCATGTTGTGATGTGATATGGACAAGAC
This sequence comes from Triticum dicoccoides, assembly GCF_002162155.2. Taxonomy (NCBI): domain Eukaryota; kingdom Viridiplantae; phylum Streptophyta; class Magnoliopsida; order Poales; family Poaceae; genus Triticum; species Triticum dicoccoides. The sequence continues at coordinate 351,051,584 of NC_041392.1, forward strand.
GTGATTATATAAATTGTTGTACGAGATGATCATGTTTTGTAACACAGTTATCGGCAACTGGCAGGAGCCATATAGTTGTCGCTTTATTGTATGAAATGCAATCGCCATGTAATTGCTTTACTTTATCGCTAAGCGGTAGTGATAGTCGTGGAAGCAATAGTTGGCGAGACGACAATGATGCTACGATGGAGATCAAGGTGTCAAGCCGGTGACGATGGTGATCATGATGGTGCTTTGGAGATGGAGATCAAAGGCACAAGATGATGATGGCCATATCATATCACTTATATTGATTGCATGTGATGTTTATCCTTTATGCATCTTATTTTGCTTAGTACGGCGGTAGCATTATAAGATGATCTCTCACTAAATTTCAAGGTACAAGTGTTCTCCATGAGTATGCACCGTTGCTACAGTTCGTCGTGCTGAGACACCACTTGATGATCGGGTGTGATAAGCTCTACGTTCACATACAACGGGTGCAAGCCAGTTTTGCACATGCAGAATACTCGGGTTAAACTTGACGAGCCTAGCATATGTAGATATGGCCTCAGAACACTGAGACCGAAAGGTCGAGCGTGAATCATATAGTAGATATGATCAACATAGTGATGTTCACCATTGAAAACTTCTCCATCTCACGTGATGATCGGACATGGTTTAGTTGATATGGATCACGTGATCATTTAGATGACTAGAGGATGTCTATCTAAGAGGGAGTTCTTAAGTAATATGATTAATTGAAATTAAATTTATCATGAACTTAGTCCTGATAGTATTTGCATACCTATGTTGTTGATCAATTGCTCGCGTATAGCTTCCCCCATTTATTTATGATATGTTCCTAGAGAAAACTATGTTGAAAGATGATAGTAGCAATGATGCGGATTTAATCCATGATCTGAGGATTATTCTCATTGCTGCACAGAAGAATTATGTCCTTGATGCACCGCTAGGTGACAGACCTATTGCTAGAGCAGAGGCGGACGTTATGAACGTTTGGCAGGTTCGGTATGATGACTACTTGATAGTTTAGTGCGTCATGCTTTACGGCTTAGAACCGGGACTTCAAAAATGTTTTGAACGCCATGGAGCATATGAGATGTTCCAAGAGCTGAAATTGGTATTTCAGACTCATGCCTGTGTCAAGAGGTATAGGACCTCTGACAAAGTACTTTGCCTACAAGTTGGAGGAGAATAGCTCAGCTAGTGAGCATGTGCTCATAATGTCTGGGTACTACAATCGCTTGAATCAAGTGGGAGTTAATCTTCCAGATAATATAGTGATTGACAGAGTTCTCTAGTCACTATCACTAAGTTAATAGAACTTCGTGATGAACTATAATATGCAAGGGATAACGAAAACGATTCCCAAGCTCTTCACGATGCTGAAATCGTTGAAGGTAGAAATCAAGAAAAGCATCAAGTGTTGATGGTTGACAAGACCACTAGTTTCAAGTAAAAGGGCAAGGGAAAGAAAGGGAACTTCAAGACGAATGCAAGTAAGTTGCCACTCCCATGAAGAAGCCCAAAGCTAGACCCAAACCTGAAACTGAGTGCTTCTAACTGCAAAGGAAATGATCACTAGAAGTGGAGCTACGCTAGATACTTGGTGGATAAAGAGGATGGCAAAAGTGAACAAACGTATATTTGATATACATGTTATTGATGTGTACTTTACTAGTGTTTATAGCAACCCCTCGGTATTTGATGTTGGTTCAGTTACTAAGAGTAGTAGCTCAAAAACAAGAGTTACAAGATAAATAGAGACTAGTTAAGGACGAGGTGACGATGTGTATTGGAAATGATTCCAAGGTTGATAAGATCACCACCGCACACTCCTTTTACCTTCGGGATTAGTGTTAAACCTAAAATAAATTTTATTTGGTGTTTGTGTTGAGCATGAATATGATTGGATCATGTTTATTGCAATACGATTATTCATTTAAGTCAAAGAATAATTGTTGTTCTCTTTACATGAATAAAATCTTCCGTGGTCATACACCCAAGGTGAATGGTTTATTGAATCTCTATCGTAGTAATAAACATATTCATAATATTGATGCCAAAAGATGCAAAGTTGATAATGATAGTGCAACGTACTAGTGGCACTGCCATTTAGGTCGTATTGGTGTAAAGTGCATGAAGAAACTCCATGCGGATGCACTTTTGGAATCACTTGATTATGAATCATTTGATGCTTGCGAACCATGTCTCATGGGCAAGATGACTAAGACCCCGTTCTCTGGAACAATGGAGCAAACCACTGACTTATTGGAAATAATACATACTGATGTATGCGATCTGATGAATGTTGAGGCTCGTGGCGGGTATCGTTATTTTCATACCTTCATAAATGATTTAAGCAGATATGGGTATATCTACTTAATGAAACATAAGTCTGGAACATTTGAAAAGTTCAAAGAAATTCAGAGTGAAGTTAAGAATCATCGTAATAAGAAAATAAAGTTTCTACGATCTGATCGTGGAGGCAAATATTTTAGTTACGAGTTTGGCCTTCATTTAAAAACAATGTGGAATAAGTTTCACAACTCATGCCACCTGGAACACCACGGAGTAATGGTGTGTCCGAACGTCGTGACCGTACTTTATTAGATATGGTGCGATCTATGATGTCTCTTACTGATTTAACTCTGTCATTTTGGGGTTATGCATTAGAGACAGCTGCATTCACGTTAAATAGGGCACCGTTTAAAAATCCATTGAGACGACACGGTATGAACTGTGGTTTAGCAAGAAACCTAAGCCGCCGTTTCTTAAACTTTGGGGTTGCGATGCTTATGTGAAAAAGTTTCAGCCTGATAAGCTCAAATCCAAATCGGAGAAGTGCTTCTTCATAGGATACCCAAAAGAAACTGTTGGGTACACCTTCTATCACAGATCCGAAGGCAAGATCTTTGTTGCTAAGAGTGGATCCTTTCTAGAGAAGGAGTTTCTCTCGAAAGAAGTGAGTGGGAGGAAAGTAGGACTTGATGAGGTAATTGTACCTTCTCTCGAATTGCAAAGTAGCTCATCACTGAAATTAGTTCCAGTGATGCCTACACCAATTAGTGAGGAACTTAATGATGATGATCATGAAACCTCAGATCATGTTACTACCGAACCTCGTAGATCAACCAGAGTACGATCCAAACCAGAGTGGTACGGTAATCCTGTTATGGAAGTCATGTTACTAGACCATGATGAACCTATGTACTATGAGGAAGCGATGATGAGCCCAGATTCCGACAGATGGCTTGAGGCCATGAAATCTGAGATAGAATCCATGTATGAGAACAAAGTATGGACTTTGGTTGACTTGCCCGATGATCGACAATCCATAGAGAATAAATGGATCTTCAAGAGGAAGACGGACGATGATGGTAGTGTTACTATCTACAAAGCTTGACTTATCGAAAAAGGTTTTTGAAAAGTTCAAGGTATTGACTACAATTAGATTTTCTCACTCGTAGCGATGCTTAAGTCTGTCCGAATCATGTTAGCAATTGTCACATTTTATGAAATCTGGCAAATGGATGTCAAAACTACATTCCTTAATGGATTTCTTAAGAAAAGTTGTATATGATACAACTAGAAGGTTTTGTCAATCCTAAAGGTGCTAACAAAGTGTGCAAGCTCCAACGATCCATCTATGGATTGGTGCAAGCATCTCGGAGTTGGAATATACGCTTTGATGAGTTGATCAAAGCATATAGTTTTATACAAACTTGTGGCGAAGCCTGTATTTACAAGAAAGTGACTGGGAGCACTACAACATTTCTGATAAGTATATGTGAATGACATATTGAGGGAGTCCTGGATTAGGGGGTATCCGGACAGCCAGACTATATCCTTTGGCCGGACTGTTGGACTATGAAGATACAAGATTGAAGACTTCGTCTTGTGTCCGGATGGGACTCTACTTGGTGTGAAAGGCAAGCTAGGCAATACGGATATGTATATCTCCCCTTTTGTAACTGACCTTGTGTAACCCTAGCCCTTTCCTATGTCTATATAAACCGGAGGGTTTTAGTCCGTAGGACAACATACAATCATACCATAGGCTTGCTTCTAGGGTTTAGCCTCTCCGATCTCGTGGTAGATCAACTCTTGTAATACTCATATCATCAAGAATAAATCAAGCAGGACGTAGGGTTTTACCTCCATCAAGAGGGCCCGAACCTGGGTAAAACATCGTGTCCCCTGCCTCCTGTTACCATCCGCCCTAGACGCACAGTTCGGGACCCCTACCCGAGATCCGTCGGTTTTGACACCGACATTGGTGCTTTCATTGAGAGTTCCTCTGTGACGTCGCCGTAAGGAAGGATGCATCGTCTCGTTGTTAAAAGCAACATTACCGCCGGGGGAGCTCTGGCTGTCGGCCAAACTCTCCAGCTAGGCAGTTTCGTCATGACTGCCCGTTCGGCCGCTGCACCGATGATGACTTCTCGGGTCATCAAAAACAGCCTCCACGCCGGCTCGGAAGTCGCCGAGCAGATGGATCCAATGGAGCTCTCTTCCCTAAACGAACTCTTGGATCGCATCGCCGCCTTGGGAGTCGCTATGGACTATGATTGGATTGGGCTTAAACCCGATCAAAGGGAGATTAACTCTCCATCGGTCACCCATCACGTTGCGGTGGTGGAGGAACAATGCGGCAACTCTTCCTCTACTTTGAGGACTAATTATGTCCGGATTCCTGAGCTCTTCGAGCCAGATACCCACTTACGGGAGGACATCACCCAAGCCCTGAACCTAGAATTAGGCAGCGGGCCAGACTTATCGGGTAACACTCCGGAACCCGAACTTCCAAGATCGGAAACTCCTCCGCCCGTGGGTCTCAGATCGGGTAGGGGTTCAGACTCAAATCCACCCACCCACCCAGACATAAACGATCTTTCCCACATCAGGCAAGAGCTCCATGAAACAGTACATCATTATTGGCCAGATTCCTCCTTGTGATGAACAAGGTTAAGGACTGTCGCGAGGAAGATGCAGTCTCACTTTTCTGCAATAATTGCACGGACAAGGGAATCCTTAACGCCTTAAGTCGCCGTGACATATCACGCTTCGCTGACTTGGCGTCCATAGTACGAAAGTACTGTGCGATGGAAAACGCCTGGAAAACGAAACAAAATTTTGGGATAATCCGGCTCCGAATACACACCCAGTCCAAAGTAAAAGGGTGCACTATCGTAAGACACCCGAGCTAGTTGCAAAGAAACAAACATCCTCTACATGGCATGGAACCGTACTGGAGGGATGGCTTAACAGACCCTGCAAAATTCATAGCACAACGGATACAATACCAACGCACAGCCTTAGAGCATGTTGGATACTCCGGCAGGTGGCCAAAAGTGGTGAGGATCTTCTTATCCCAAATGCCACAGAGCACCATCCCGTGGATAACAATACGGTGTTAACAGTCTTTGAGACCTTTGCGTCAAATAATATGCGCAAGCGAACACTCCGTAGCATGGCCGAAATCTGCCACGTAGTAGCAAGAAATCCATGGAGTGACACGGATATTACCTTCAATGCCAGTGATGAACCTAAATTCCGAACAACCCGAGCACCAGCCGCACTGGTCCTCAGTCCAATTGTGGATGACTTTTGACTCACCAAAGTACTCATGGATGGCGGCAGCGGATTAAACCTCATATATGAGGAAACTCTTCATAAAATGAAAATAGACTGGAACTGCATTGAGCAAAGTAGCACAACCTTCAGGGGAATCATACCCAGTCGGGAGGCACGACACGCTGGGAAAATCACACTAGATGTGGTATTCGGTACGCTAGAGAATTATAGGTCCGAATAAATTACATTTCAAGTGGCCCCGTTCAGCAATGGATACCATGCCCTTTTAGGACGTGAGGCGTTCATGATCTTCCAAGCCGTACCCCATTATGGGTACATGAAGCTCAAAATGCCCGGGCCCAACGGAATCATCACCCTCGCCAGTGATCCAGACACATCACTCCGGGCCAAAATCCGAGCTTTGTCACAGTTGGCTACCCCAACAGACCTCAAACAAATCCAGAAGTTAACTGGATGCGTGGCGGCTCTAAGCCGCTTTATCTCCCACTTAGGAGAAAAGGCTTTACCCCTTTATCGCCTCCTTCGGCGCACCGAACACTTTGAGTGGACGGATGCTGCCACAGCCGGATTGGAAGAAATAAAGGCCATTTTGGCAACCAACCCAATCATGGCCGCGCCAAACATCGGTGAACCAATGTTGTTGTACATTGCGGCAACTCATCAAGTTGTAAGCGCAGTGCTCGTCGTCGAACGAGAAGCTGACAGACATAAATTCCCTCTTCAAAAGCCGGTATACAATGTGTCCACTGTCCTCACTTCATGCAAATCACGGTACCCACATTATCAAAAGATAGCCTATGCGGTATTCATGGCATCATGGAAGCTGCGACACTACTTTCAAGAGTGTTCGATTATAGTAGCCTCGGAAGTGCCACTTAATGATATTATAAACAACCGCGACGCTACGGGCCTGATTGCTAAATGGGCCATTGAGCTCCTCCTGTTCGACATAACATACAAACCTCGATGGGCCATTAAGTCGCAAGTATTGGCCGACTTTGTCGCCGAATGGACGGAGGCCGAACTCCCTAAAGAGTACGGCGCATACTCCAATTGGATCATGCACTTCGACAGTTCTAAAATGCTGACTGGTCTAGGGGCTGGCGTCGTCCTGACGTCCCCAACCGGAGATATAGTTCAGTAGTACTGCAAATATTGTATAGAGACTCCAACAACGCAGCCGAATACGAAGCTCTGTTGCATGGTCTTCGGATGGCAGTCTCCATGGGCATTCAACGCCTGGAGGTGCATGGGGATTCAAACCTTGCAATATCCCAAATAAATGGATACTTTGATGCCAAGGATCCGAAAATGGCATCCTATCGAAATGCCATCCTAAAAATGTCAGCTCGGTTCAAGGGGCTCGAATTTCACCATGTGGCTCGGGAAAACAATCAAGCGGTGGATATCCTCGCCCGCATCGGTGCAAAACGCGATGCGGTCCCCCCCAACATATTTCTGGAAAGGCTGTTCAAGCCATCCGTAGTATGGGAAGGGGACACCGGTAACAATAGTCCGGACCCGACCAAAATACCCGATACCGAACACTCTGACACAATCGGAGGCTCCGCCACTGAAATAACACCTTCAGCCCATGTAATAATGGCCATTATAGCCCCATGGACAGAACCATTCCTGGCCTACCTCACTAGGCAGGAACTTCTAGAGGACCAAAATGAGGCACACTGCATAGTGCAGCGATCTAAGGCCTACAGGGTCCACGAGGGAGAATTGTATAAAAAAAGCACTACCGGAGTCCTTCAAAGGTGCATCTCCAAAGAGGAAGGGCGGAACTTGGTAGAAATCCACGCCGGACTCGATGGTCACCACGCCGCAGCCTGGGCTCTTGTAAGCAAGGCCTTCCATACAGGATTCTATTGGCCAACGGCCTGGGCAGATGCACAGGACTTGGTCCAACGTTGCGCCGGTTGCCAGCTCTTTGCAAATCAAAGCCACATGCCACCCACCACCCTCCAAACAATCCCCATTACGTGGCCCTTCGCAGTCTGGGGGCTTGACATGGTTGGACCCCTTAAAGGGGGAACCCACAAGAAAAAATACTTACTGGTCATGGTGGATAAATTCACCAAATGGATAGAGGCCAAACCTGTTAAAACACCCGAATCCGGACCAGTGATAGACTTCATATCTGGGGTCGTACACCATTATGGCGTCCCCCACAGCATCATCACTGACAACGACACAAACTTCACAGCCGATGAGGTAAAACTCTGGTGCAGCAAAATGGGCATCAAGCTTGATTATGCTTCAGTCTATCACCCACAAACCAACGGCCAAGTCGAGCAAGCAAACGGTCTTATAATGAGCAGCATTAAACCCAAATTAGTGCGTTCCTTAACGGAGTCTAACACGCACTGGGTAGAGGAGCTCGATTCCGTACTCTGGGGGCTGCAGACCACACCAAATCGTAGTACTGGATATACACCCTTCTTTATGGTGTACGGCGCAGAGGCAGTCTTGCCCTGTGACATAATTCATGACTCACCTCGAGTGCGCATGTACGAAGAAAGAGAAGCCGAGCTCGATCGGCAGGACAGTCTGGACACCCTGGAGGAGGAGCGCGATGTAGCCAAAGCCCATTCCGCATTCTATCAGCAACAGGCTCACAGATACCAAAGCAGAGAAGTACGGGCCAAAACTTATAACGTTGGCGAACTAGTTCTACGCCTGCCGGATAAGAAAAAGAACAAGCTCGAGCCCAAATGGGAAGGTCCCTTCATTATTGACCAAGTTCTGACCGGTGGAGCATACCGACTGTGGGATGCATCGACTAGTCGACTCGAGCCAAACCCATGGAACGCGGCCAGGCTCCAAAGATTCTACGCCTAGCACCGGACTCTATGTTCGTCCCCTTCCTTTGTCCATTTTTGCATATACATTATTTGTCTTGTTTTTCTTTCTTCCTTTCTTTTATTCTTTCTCTAGGCCTTCAAAGGCCAACTTGTGCCTCGCTTGCACATTATAGATGCGCTAGCCGCGCTCATCATACCTGGGCGCTTCTTTCACGGAAGCTTAATTATTTATCTGGACCTCAGGCCCCGCACATGTGTCATGCTTCCGCATGTACCTTTTTTCGCCATTATATGCATCGATATGACTTAAGTTTTGGCCAAGCTGGGTTGCCTGGCTCTTGTATTTATGCCTTACATTCCCGTTAATTCGGCTAGGGCATAAGGGGAGCACCTCTGCGACTGTTACTGCCTGGTCAGCCGGATGTGTACCTCAAACTGGGTGAATCCGAAAGCTAGCGTTCTTAAGGGAATATTCGGTCGGTGAACAAAAGATGATTTTTATTTATTGTCCATATCTGCCCCCAGATGTTTTTCCTGCGTTTCCTATCGCAGTCCGGACATGCACTGTAGGGCATGCTTACCCAGGGAAAGGAACCCTTAACGGAACTATTCTCCCTGGAAGATGTTTCTTACTACCCATGTAATATAACATAACTAGTTGGGCACTTGTCTGTTCAAGCACTAATGACCCCTACGCCTGGTCTCCACGCATACCCCGGTTCTTATATAACTGAGCGGGTATTCGGATACACTCCGGACTATCGGGTCCTGAGGTTGAAGAGAAAAGGTCCGCCAAGACAAATGATCTACAATCCGGCTAGAAGGCATTATACATGTCACTTTAATTACATAGTCATGCAGACTGACTAAATTCCTCTTCTATCTATACTACTATTAAACAATCCAACTAATTCTTTCTTAAAGCCACCCCGCAGATGTACACAACTTAATTAGCACCATTAGATTAGCCCCACTAATGGTTAGGATTAATTTAATTATGCGTCAAGTGTGCAATTAGCGATTTAGCAGGACTGAACGCACTCCACCCCGAGAGGAATATTCCACGCTACGTCCGCATACAACGCTTCCTCAACGCAAAAATTCGTACTAAACCAGAGGGGGAAAAAGCGCTCTCCACTCCAACTCGCGACCCGCGTCGTCTCCCTGATGCTCGGGGGAGAACCCTAGCCGCCGCTCCTGCCTTCCCCTCCTCCTCACGGGCGGATTCTTGGCCAGGGGAGGCGCGGGACCGATGGCGAATGTGAGCTCTCCTCACTGGCGGCGGCAACCTAGCTAGGAGGCCCCCGGTGCCGTGGCCTGTGCCTCTGCGCGCCCGGCCGATTGCTGTCCTTGGAGGCGCACACCACTACGCAGCAGCGCGCCAAGCGGACCCTATTAGCCGGACTGTTGCAGCCGCCCAGTCTGCCCAGGCGCTCCGGTGCCGTGGCCTGCCTCTGCCCGCCCGCCTGGCTGCTGTCGCACATGCGCGCACCACCGGCCAGCAGCGCGCCGAGCCGCCACTCTTTGCCGGACTGCTGGAGCCTCCCAGTCCGCTCAGGCGCGCTGCTGCGGCTGTGCCCGTTGCCTTCTTTCGAGAGACGTACCTCATGCCCTGATCCCCCATTCCCCCATGGGTGCTCACTTTCTCTGAATCTCTGGTTTAGATAAATTTACATCGAATTTGACAAGATTTTTGGTACAAATCTGAATTTGTCTAGACCCGGAAGCTCCTCCTGTTCTTCACCCTACTTCGATTCAGTGGAGTCTCGAGACTGCAGGCATGCGGCAGCCCCGGTTTCACAGGAGTCAGGCAGCCATGTAATTTTTTATTTGTACAGCACTACAGTACTACACCAGCACGTAGTATGTTCAAGTATCTACATATGGGCAGTAGTCACTAGATTAATTTTTACTGCAGAATTATTGAAGAATTTTTATAATTTTACAGCAACACAACTACAACTTCTAAAGGTTTTTAGTATGTTTGTACGACCACATTGATCTATTTCTATATGGTATTTGCAACCATGACACCATGTGCGCACACAGCCTGGTGGTGAGAAACTAGTTGTTTGGACATGTTCATGTATACCATGATTCCATCTTGCAGGTGCACGTCAACAGCGGCGCGTACAGCCGGTGGACGCTTGGGTCGTTCGTCAACAGTGAATCCCATAACCAATCTTCAAACATGATGAAACCATATCCAGGTAAAAAATAGGTGTTTTGTGAATTTTCATGTGTTTATTGCACCTCAACTTTTCTTAATTGCTCATTGGTGTGTAGTGATGCACTATGAAGTAAGTTATCCGCCCCCCACAAAGACCCGTCAAACCTGCAAAGGTAGTTTCACCGCCGAAACCACATTTTTTTTCTACCATATGCACTAAAATGTTTTGCATTTCCCTTGGCTTCAGACCCTTGGTTAGTGGTTCATGATTCGTTCGGCTGCTGATGTTCTGAAAAGACCATTGGTCATTACTCATTAGGTGTTGTCTCCATTGCTATTTTACTGTATGATAAAATAATTATGGATGTTTCTTACAAATACTTGGTCATTAGGTGTCACGGTTCTTAATTTACTGTTTGGAAGTGACCACGGATACTAAAATTATCATCAAGCGTTGTTTTCATTCTTTATTGTTCATATGAAACCCACCAGCCTTTTCTGATTTCCGAAAGTTTATGATGATTTTGGGCATACCAAGCTAAAAGAAGATATCTTGCAAGTAAGTTTGATATACTCGCGATACATCTTGATATATATGATATTCTTGCTGCTTTTAGGATGACAGTGTGGACTTGGGCTTTTTGGATGGAACAAAGAGTTGACCGAAACCGACACCATTTATTATTATGGATGTATGAGCCATCTTACTGTAGGCGGTGGACCTTTTCTCGGAAGCACAACTTACTTTATTTTATGATTTATGTGTGTGTGTAATCTCCAATTTCGTTTGCAGGTATACCATTACTCTTCTCACGGTCTTGCAGATGCACCACATGTAGCTTTTCAGCCTTGCAATTTAGAGATTTTGATTGATACATGCATATTGTTGGGCAGCCGCTCCTGATCTGTTGTTGGGTGGCTGGCATCCTTCATGTTCTTGCCCAAATTCAGATTGGGGTGGTTTGGTTGTGGTGATCAAGATCAGGTCGGCCGATGGTGGTAGTTGCAAACCTGTAGTGGCCCACCATGGCTCCACGATGTTGAAGGTCAGATGCGGCGGGGTTCATCCCTCCAGATCTAATGGTTGACTTCAGCATGAGATGCAGACTAAGAACGACCACTTGACGCAGAGGGATGGTTATGTGTAGCGGTGGCGGTTGCAAATCTCATGCAGCTACTGGGATCATGGAGAAGTCCTGGCAATAACACATGAGAGGCCCAGATGATGGTGATACTTGTGCATCCGGTCTCGAGTTTCGGGGTGAAGAGTCTAGGTCTGACCCAAGGTCGTCATACCTAGCAATGGCGGGGTGCAGACTAAGAACGACCACTTGACGCAGAGGGATGGTTGTCTCAAAAGAATGACATGATGTGGTCTCCACTCCGTGGGGTGAGAAATGAGACTTTGTTCCTTCCAGTTTCGAAAAAAGCTATTGGTCAATCCTTATTTACCAAACCTAGGTAGTTTCCACTTGCATTTGCATTCATAAAGACACAAGTACATAGTGCAATTGGCGATCAATTATTTGTCGATTACTTCGTTAAGAACAACCCTGCATAACTGTAAATTAATTTATGTGGGAGGGAGCCAAAATATATAGCACTTGGTGATTATCAGTTTGATTTGAGCAAGGATTATGCATCTTGACCACAGTCATTCTGAACTGAATTTTAACTCTATTTTCCCTTAGTGGCATTGGAAGTGTATTGATGTTGAGATGAAAGTGTTGCGGTGATCTTGGGCAGTGACTTTTATACCATGTTCTTCACAAACACTTGGTAGAACCCTTCATTCCCAGTTAATGATAATGCTTCACATGAAGGGTGCTTTTTTTTTCTCATAGCTCTATGGCTTGGCCGATGCTTCTATGTCTACCCATGCTCCGTGTGTTGATGGGCAAGGCGTACTAAGGATCTAGCGCCATCTTCATCCATAATGCATAATGATATTTTTTGTACTAGAGAATTACATGAACAACTTCTCATTATGATAGTATATATTGTACCTACTGGTACAAGTTTATCTTGCCCTCGCTTACTCAGGATGGTGTTGACAATTTGCATTCATCGTAAATTATGTTGTCTTATAGCATTTTTTGATTGACATACCAGCGGTTTTCACCAATATATGAGCCATCGTTGTCTTCATGGTTATAGGTAGGGCTAGCTTGGGCTTCAAGCCTGGGATCAAGCATGCAAACCCGTCGACGATATTCCAGAGGAATGAAGCAAGAGCTGCATGTGCTTGTTCTCTTGGGCCTTTTTTTGCCAAATAGCATAAGTAACCACTCTTAGTCACTACATATTCATTGGCATTTAACATGGTTCCTTCTTTCACTCCCTTTCCAAAACTTTGTCAAAATATGTGTGTTATTTAAGTTTATATTAATACGTGCATTGCACGTGCATGATTACTAGTACCATCCAATAGGCGGTCTAGCTTACAATCCCGTTGGGAATACTTTGTAGCTAATTCTACTTGCGCATAAACTAAGCTAACGGGGATCTCTTTTTCGTCGGGCCTCACAGGTCCGACCTCGGCCATGTGATTTGGGTCTGCCTTAGTATACCGCGTCTTCACCATGGCCCAGGCTTCTCTGGCACCCTGTCGATAGGCCGATATCTTCCATAATCGAAAGCGCCGCCGTGCTCCCTTGAGCTTCTCCGTAAGCTCTGCAACGCCCTCTGGCAGGGAGACGGATGGACACAAGGCCTGGGCAACACCTTGCATCACCTGCCGAACTTGTTCGTGCAGATGTGAGAGCTCGGATAGAAGATCACCTGCAGACCCAGTCATTTCCTCCGCAGGACGATCCGTCAGCATACCTACAGACATAACGTTGTTAGTCGGCTTCTTCGCTGAACTCCTTTAAAAGGATTCGTTCAAGCACTTACTGAAAATGCCGCGCCGAAGCCGCTTATTCTCCTTCTCGGAGTATGCAAGCTGGGCTCGAACGTCTTTTAGTTCCACGCTCAGCTTGATATTGGTGTCTTGGAGATTGTTTTTCTCCCGCCTAACCTCAGTCAGCACGCGTTTGCCAGCCTCTAGCTGTCGCATAACATGCTGGTCCTCCGAATTTTCTCCGGATTCATCTGCAACATCTATTGTTAGATCTGCAGCCACGCCGCACACTATATGGTAACCATCATTCTTTAAAGTAAATGTTACCAGCGGGTGACTTTTTCGGTTCCTGCAATGTGGCAACAGCAGAAATAATGTAGAATTTTCTGGAAAGCATAAAGGAGTGTTTGATAAGAATTTTTCAATGAAAGACCTCGGTGAAGTTGCTTACATATTGGGCATCAAGATCTATAAAGATAGATCAGGACACTTGATAAGACTTTTGATGAGTACATACCTTGATAAGATTTTGAAGGAGTTCAAAATGGATCAGTCAAACAAGGAGTTCTCGCCTGAGTTGTAAGGTGTGAAATTGAGTAAAGACTCAAAACCCAGCCATGGCAGAAAATAGAAAGAGAATGAAAAGTCATTCCCTATGACTCAGTCATAGGTTCTATAAAGTATGCTATGCTGTGTACCAGACTTATTGTATACCTTAGCATGATTTTGGCAAGGGAGTACAATAGTGATCTAGGAATAGATCACTGGACAGCGGTCAAAATTATCCTTAGAGGACTAAGGAAATATTTCTCGGTTATGGAGGTGATAAAAGAGTTCGTCGTAAAGAGTTACGTCGATGCAAGCTTTTTACACCGATCTAGATGACTCTAAGTCTCGATCTAGATACATATTGAAAGTGGAAGCAATTAGCTAGAGTAGCTCCATGCAGAGTATTGTAGACATAGAAATTTGCAAAATACATACGGATCTGAATGTTGCAGACCTGTAGACTAAACTTCTCTCACAAGCAAAACATGATCGCTCTTTGGGTGTTAATCACATAGCGATGTGAACTAGATTATTGACTCTAGTAAACCCTTTGGGTGTTAGTCACACGAAGATGTGAATAATCACATAAAGATGTGAACTATTGGTGTGAAATCACATGACGATGTCAACTAGATTATTGACTCTAGTGCAAGTGGGAGACTGAAGGAAATATGCCCTAGAGGCAATAATAAAGTTGTTAGTTATATTTCCTTATATCATGATAAATGTTTATTATTCATGCTAGAATTGTATTAATCGGAAACTTAGTACATGTGTGAATACAAAGACAAACAGAGTGTCCCTAGTATGCCTCTACTTGACTAGCTCGTTAATTAAAGATGGTTAAGTTTCCTAGCCATGGACATGTGTTGTCATTTGATGAGCGGGATCACATCATTAGCGAATGATGTGATGGACTAGACCCATCCAATAGCTTAGCACTATGATCGTTTAGTTTATTGCTATTGCTTTCTTCATGACTTATAAATGTTCCTATGACTATGAGATTATGCAACTCCCGAATACCGGAGGAACACCTTGTGTGCTATCAAACCTCTCAACGTAACTAGGTAATTATAAAGATGCTCTACAGGGGTCTCCAATGGTGTTTGTTGAGTTGGCATAGATCGAGATTAGGATTTGTCACTAATGCGGAGCATCCTATGGTCATCCCCATGGACCTACCATCGTCTCACGAGGTGCCACGAGGACTTATGACTCGAGCTAGAGCCAGAGCTCTCGAGACCGAGGTGACTTCTCTCCTTAGTGATATTACATATGATCCTCTCGAGACATGGCTACTACCTAAGTCCGAGATTTTGTGCATGATTAGGTACCAAGAGGACCCTCCCGAAGATGCATGTGAAGACGGACAAGCCGCCAAGTCCATGGATGAAGAGGAACACCGAAAGGAGAAGAAGGCAGCTCTAGGGCCCGGACATCCGGCCCCAGCCCCGGACACCGGCCGCTGAAGACATCCACTACAGCAGCATTCCAGCCGCCAAGCAACTACAGGCCCCGAAAATCCGGCCCCAGCCCGGACATCCGGCCCCAACACCCGCATATCCGGACAAACTCCATCTAGAGGACAGAAGAGAAGCCCCGTAGCCTGGACATCCGGCCCTAGCCCCGGACATCCAGCTCCTCCCGAAGGCCCGGACATCCGGCCTGATGCCCGGACGTCCGGCCCCGTCTGTCTGCGCACAGTAAAGGGCCGAGGCCCATGTACCCTTTCGCCCCTAAACTATATATACTCTCCTCCTACCAACATTTTAGGGTTAGCAAAGTAGTAGCTCATTAGAGATAGAGCTTTGCTCATCCATTACTGATCTACTCCACGAGAGAGATCACAACCCCTCTTCGGAGAAGATCCCCTTGGATTCAAGATCCCCTTTTGGGTGGCCCCATCAAGACCTCCTTTGGATAAGAACCGGTTACCATGTATCGTCCCTTGTTGATCGTGGATCATGTATCTCCTTTTGTGTTCATGGATCTAGCACATGTGTGATCATACTTGTTGGTTTGAGTGTTTCTCTAGTGTTTCCCTCGTGTTTCCCTTCGTGTTTCCCTTTGTGTTTCCCTTCGTGATTCCCCTCGTGTTCTTCGTGTTCCTCGCGGGATCCGCTCCTTTCGTGAAATATCGGCCATCTAGGGTTCCACCCTACATCATCTTGGTATATAGAGCCACGTTGATCACGATTTCGGAGCCTCCTTGTTGTGTTTTCTAGCCTTGTTTTGTTGATTTTGTCCCTAATTCGGAAATTCCCACAAAAATAGCCCCCAATTTTTTTTGTGATTTGTTGGTGTGATGAAGTTTTGTTTGATTTGATCCGCGGATTTCATGTGTTGCAGGTAGATCTAGCTTTCCTTCATCTTTTCCCCCAATTTCCATCCAAAAAATCCCCCGAATTTTGCCCCGATTTGCCACTTCCAGGCGGAGTTCGTCCACGGATCCAGAGCCCGGACATCCGGCCCGAACCCTCGGACATCCGGCCCACCCCGGACATCCGGCCATCAAGCCTGGACATCCGGCCCCTGGCAGCATCACTTCCATCCACCACCCCGTTTTCCGTCCAAATTTTGCCAAATTTTGTTCAGGTGCCCACATAGACTTCCGCATACCACCACCACTTCCGCATAGCACCGCCATATACCACATACACCACCATCGCTTACCACTACCAACTATGACAATTTTGTCATGTTTTGCTTTGAGAATTTGAGTTGCGGTTCCATGTCCTATTGTGTTTTGGCTATTTAGGTACGGTTCGACATCAACATCACCACAGCTCATCTTCGCCACAGACGTGTCATCGACAATGACCACTCCACCATTTTGACACCGTACAGTAAGCAAGAATGCTAACCTCGTCTTGGTATAGTGATACACCACTCTTGCCATTACATTGATAGCCATCATAGCCTTACTCTTTTGCGTCACTTACCCATCAAGACTAGCCTTTGAGTATTGCTGGCAACGTGACTTCTGCACATTAGTGATCATACTCCCCATAGCATACATACATATCATTGGTGCATGTCTTGGTATCATCTCTTGCGTCACAAGGTTTTCATCGCATACACAATTGCTATCTTCGTTCGTGAAGCATTGCATGAGAAAAGAGCTCAAACACAAAGAGACAAACAAGCTTTTAAGAAAAAGGGAAAGATAAGCAAAGAGCTTTTAAACAAGAACCATAGCATCATACAACATTAAGATTGTCATACTAGATCATCTTGGATCATATCATCGGAATAACGTACATAGAGCATACTTGGGATAGAAGTCATTGCATTTTTGCTTAGTAGGTTGTGCACAAGTCTTCGTATCCGCCTATTGTGCAATCGTGCTAGCGTCTCTCTAGTGTTGTGCAACAAGAGCATTTTGGTGGATTCCACATTTTGGCTCATCCTTGGTTGCACGACCCCACTTATCTCTTTGGGTGTGTGTTTCTGTGTACCATATTTTGCTTGGTCTACTTGTTGCATTGCAAACTTGCGAATCTTTTCCAACATTATTGAATCTCATTAACAATTGCATCAAATTTTGTGCCACCATCCTAACCAAGATCCACCATAAGCTTTTACTTGTGTAGGTGTGAGAAACTGACAAGAATTGGTACCAATTGTGTTATTTCCTTGTTTCATATTGGAGTGATCTTTGATCCATATTCAATATCGGTCAAGGTACATTTGGTATACGTTCTTCTCTTTCTCCCACTCACATATTTCCCTTGGAATGATGGATAGGACAAGTACTTCTACCAACCCACTCTTCATCGGGCAAGACGACGACATGAACTCCTACGTCACAGAGAGCCACCTCTTTGGTGCACAATGTGCTTTGCATCAAGAGCAACAAGCAATGAGCGAACGCATCGACAACCTCGCCACCGACTTGCGACTCTCCGAGAACCGTATACGAGACTACTTTGACCACAAGCTCGACGGCCACAAGCAAGAGAATGACGCAAGAATGGACGAGATTCGTGCTTTGTTTCTCAACCGCTCTTCTTCCAATTCGTCCTCATCAAGACGGAGCCGCTCTAGTCAACACCCCGACTACACCATCTCCGGCTCAAGTACACCGACATCCAATACTCTTCGTCATGCCACGCGCCAAGATCGTCAAGCCAACCGCAACCATCTACACGACAACAACTCTCAAGAACAACGACATCGTCAAAACCAAGCTACATCACGAGAACGGCAATGACAACGCCAACATGAAGGGGAAGAGCGAGCGCGACTACACCACGAAGCACAAGATGTCGAAGCACAACGTCAAGAGCAACAATTGCGAGAAGCTCAAGCACTTGAGGTGCAACAAGCCCTCCGAGAATCAAGTTGAGCCGTAGCCAACTGAGGCCGACAAGCTCACTAAGAAGTCCACGAACGAATATATCAAGCTCATGTGCAAAGTCAAGCTCGACAAGTTCCTCCACAAGCTCGCCAAGAACATCAAGTTCAACAAGAGCAAGAAGACATTGGAAATCCTCCAAGACAAGAGCGAGTTGTGAGAGATGATTCTCCTTGTCAAGGACGTCATCATCCCCGAACCAAACACAATGAAGAGCAACGCTACGGCAAGCTAAAGTTCACCATGCCCAAGTTCAATGGAAGCAATGATCCCGAATAGTATGTTTCATGGGCATTGAAGGTTGACAAAATCTTTCGCTTGCACAACTATTAAGAAGAGAAGAAGATCTCGATGGCATCCCTTGAGTTCCAAGACTATGTCCTCATTTGGTGGGAACAAGTCATTGAGCGTCGAGAGGCAAAAGGTAAACCACCCATCACTACTCGGGCGCAAATGAAGGATGTCATGAGAGCACGCTTCGTGCCTACCTACTACAACCGTGACCTCTTCAAGAAACTCCAACTACTCAAGCAAGGAACCAAGAGTGTTGAAGAATATTATATGGAAATGGAGATTTCAATGATACGAGACAATGTCACGAAAGATGATGAGAAAACTGTGGCACATTTCTTGAATGGACTCAATCATCCCATCAAGAAGATCGTTGACTTCCAACCATATTCGAACCTCATCGAGCTAGTGCATCAAGCTACCAAAGCGGAAGTCAAGTGCAAGATGACTTCAAGTATGCCTTGTTCTCATCCAAGTCATACGGCTTCTCCAACACCCAAGCTTCAACGACTCCAACACCTTCTACATCAACCAAGCCTTCTACAAGCAACAACAACAAGTCGAGTTACAAGAAAGCTCCGACAACCTCAAGTCATCATCCTACAACGAGTAACTTCAAGCCGAGAGCTTCATCATCATCAACCCAACCGATGAGACCGTCAAGACAAGTTTCTTCAAATGCTTCACGTGTGGAGGCTGATAACCCACAAGTATAGGGGATCGCAACAGTTTTCGAGGGTAGAGTATTCAACCCAAATTTATTGATTCTACACAAGGGGAGCCAAAGAATATTCTCAAGTATTAGCAGCTGAGTTGTCAATTCAACCACACCTGGATAACTTAATATGTGCAACAAGGTATTTAGTAGCAAAGTAAAATGATAGTAGTGGTAACGGTGGTAAAAGGTAATGGTAGCACAAGTAATATTTTTGGTATTTTGTAGTGATGATAACAATAGCAACAGAAAAGTAAATAAGCGAAGAACAATTTGTAGAAAGTCGTAGGCATTGGATCAGTGATGGAGAATTATGCCGGATGTGGTTCATCATGTAACAGTCATAACATAGGGTGACACAGAACTAGCTCCAATTCATCAATGTAATGTAGGCATGTATTCCGAATATAGTCATACGTGCTTATGGAAAAGAACTTGCATGCCATCTTTTGTCCTACCCTCCCGTGGTGGCGGGGTCCTAGCGAAAACTAAGGGATATTAAGGCCTCCTTTTAATAGAGTACCGGACCAAAGCATTAACACATGGTGAATACATGAACTCCTCAAACTATGGACATCACCGTGAGTGGTCCCGATTATTGTCACTTCGGGGTTGCCGGATCATAACACATAGTAGGTGACTATAGACTTGCAATATAGGATCAAGAACTCACATATATTCATGAAAACATAATAGGTTCAGATCTGAAATCATGGCACTCGGGCCCTAGTGACAAGCATTAAGCATAGCAAAGTCATAGCAACATCAATCTCAGAACATAGTGTATACTAGGGATCAAACCCTAACAAAACTAACTCGATTACATGATAACTCCCATACAACCCATCACCGTCCAGCAAGCCTATGATGGAATTAATCATGCAAGGCGGTGAGCATCATGAAATTGGTGATGGAGGATGGTTGATGATGATGAAGGCGATGGATTCCCCTCTCCGGAGCCCCGAACGAACTCCAGATCAGCCCTCCCGAGAGAGTTTAGGGCTTGGCGGCGGCCCCGTATCGTAAAACGCGATGAATCTTTCTCTCTGATTTTTTTCTCCCCGAACACCAATATATGGAGTTGGAGTTGAGGTCGGTGGAGCTCCAGGGGGCCCATGAGGTAGGGGGCGCGCCCAGGGGGGCAGGCGCGCCCCCACCCTCGTGGCTAGGGTGTGGCCCCCCTGGACTTGATTCTTTGCCAGTATTTTTTATTATTTCCAAAAATAATCTCCGTGGAGTTTCAGGTCATTCCGAGAACTTTTGTTTCTGCACATAAATAACACCACGGTAATTCTGCTAAAAATAGCGTCAGTCCGGGTTAGTTCCATTCAAATCATGCAAGTTAGAGTCCAAAACAAGGGCAAAAGTGTTTGGAAAAGTAGATACAACGGAGATGTATCAACTCCCCCAAGCTTAAACCTTTGCTTGTCCTCAAGCAATTCAGTTGACAAACTGAAAGTGATAAAGAAAAACTTAAAAACTCTGTTTGCTCTTGTTGTTGTAAATATGTAAAGCCAGCTTTCAAGTTTTTAGCAAGGATTACGAACTAACCACATTCACAATAACATTTAGGTCTCATGTTTACTCATATCAATGGCATAATCAACTAGCGAGCAATAATAATAAATCTTGGATGACAACACTTTCTCAAAACAATCATGATACGATATAACAGGGTGGTATCTTGCTAGCCCTTTCTGAGACCGCAAAACATAAATGCAGAGCACCTTTAAAGATCAATGACCGACTAGACATTGTAATTCATGAGGAAAGAGATCTAGTCAAGTCATACTCAATGTAAACTAACAGTAATGAATGCGAATGATAGCGGTGCTCTCCAACTGGTGCTTTTTAATAAGAGGATGATGACTCAACATAAAAGTAAATAGATAGGCCCTTCGTAGAGGGAAGTAGGGATTTGTAGAGGTGGCAGAGCTCGATTTTGAAATAGATATGAATAATATTTTGAGCGGCATACTTTCATTGTCAACATAACAAACCAAGAGATGGCGATATCTTCTATGCTACACACATTATAGGCGGTTCCCAAACAAAATGGTAAAGTTTATACCCCCCCTCCACCAACAAGCATCAATCCATGGCTTGCTCGAAACAACGAGTGCCTCCAACTAACAACAGTCCGGGGGAGTTTTGTTTGCAATTATTTTTATTTGATTTGCATAAAGCATGGGACTGGGCATCCCGGTGACCAGCCATTTTCTCGTGAGTGAGGAGCGGAGTCCACCCCTCTCGAGAATAACCCGCCTAACATGGAAGATACGGAGAACCCTAGTTGATACATGAGCTATTCGAGCATACATAATAGAATGTTTATTTGAAGGTTTAGAGTTTGGCACATACAAATTTACTTGGAACAGCAGGTAAATACCGCATATAGGTAGGTATGGTGGACTCATGTGGAACAACTTTGGGGTTTATGGAATTGGATGCACAAGCAGTATTCCCGCTTAGTACAGGTGAAGGCTACAAAAAGACTGGGAAGCGACCAACTAGAGAGCGACAACAGTCATGAACATGCATCAAAATTAATCAACACCGAATGCAAGCATGAGTAGGATATCAAGTTCAAGGCTACTGAGGATGTCATTCCCACTGAAGAATCTGCTGAAGAATTCATTCCAGAACATGAAGAACGTCGAGCTAATGCACCTGAAGAAAATACTGAAGAAAATGGTGCTGAAGAGAATCCTGATCAAATTCTTCAACGGCAACCAGCTCATCCTCGCATTGCAAAAGAAGTGCAAGTTGAAAAGATCATCAATGACATCAAAGGGCCAGGTCCTCTCACACACTCAAAAGCTTCACATTTGTCTAACTTTTGAGGGCACTATGCTTTTGTCTCTATTACAGAGCCCACTAAGGTAGATGAAGCATTTTTGGAGCCTGAGTGGATTCAGGCCATGCAAGAAGAATTACATCAGTTCGAGCTCAACAATGTCTGGGAACTGGTCAAACGTCCAGATCCTCGCAAGCACAATATCATTGGCACAAAGTGGATCTACCACAACAAGCAAGATGAAAATGGCCTTGTGGTGAGGAATAAGGCACGACTTGTAGCTCAAGGCTACACACAGGTTGAAGGAATTGATTTCAATGAAACTTTTGCACCTGTTGCTAGACTTGAGGCTATTCGCATATTACTTGCTTATGCTAACCATCATGATATCACTTTATATCAAATGGATGTGAAAAGTGCATTCCTCAATGGTAAGCTTGAGGAAGAAGTATATGTTGCTCAACCCCCAGGTTTTGAAGATCCAAAGAATCCTGACAAAGTCTTCAGACTCAACAAGGCCCTCTATGGCCTCAAGCAGGCCCCACGGGCGTGGTATGATACTTTGAAGGAATTCCTCATGACAAAAGGCTTCAAACCCGGTTCACTCGACCCTACTCTTTTCACTAAATCTTATGATGGTGAATTGTTTGTGTGCCAAATATATGTTGATGATATTATCTTTGGCTGTACTGACCAACGTTATAGTGATGAATTTGCCTATATGATCAGTGAAGAATATCAGATGTCTATGATGGGAGAGCTGAAATTCTTCTTAGGACTTCAAATTCGTCAACAACGCAATGTCATATTCATATCTCAGGAGAAATACCTCAAGGATGTACTGAGGACATTCGGCATGCAAGATTGCAAAGGCGTCAAAATTCCTATGCCCACAAATGGCCATCTGTGCGCTGCTGAAAATGGTATTGACTTCGATCATAAGGTATACCGCTCCATGATTGGTTCTTTATTGTACTTATGTGCATCTAGGCCAGATATAATGCTTAGTGTTTGCATGTGTGCCCGATTTCAAGCTGCACCGAAGGAATCACACCATAAGGTTGTGAAACATATTCTTCGATATCTAGCTCACACACCAACACTTGGATTATGGTACCCCAAGGGCTCGGCTTTTGATCTCATTGGATATTCTGACTCCGACTATGCTGGTGATCGTGTGGACCGCAAGTCAACATCTGGTACATGTCATTTCCTCGGACGATCTTTGGTTTGTTGGTCCTCGAAGAAACAGAACTGCGTATCACTATCTATTGCTGAACCTGAGTATATTGCCGCTGGTTCTTGCTGTGCCCAATTGCTATGGATGAAGCAAACTCTCAAGGACTACGGCGTCAACATGAAGAATGTGCCTCTCTACTGTGACAATGAGAGTGCCATCAAGATTGCTCACAACCCAGTTCAGCACTCGAAGACAAAGCACATTCGGATTCGTCATCATTTTCTTCGTGATCATGTGTTGAAGGGCGACATTTCTATTGAGCATGTGAAGACTGAAGAACAGCTAGCCGATATCTTCACAAAGCCCTTGGATGAGAAGAGATTTAGCAAGTTGTGGTGTGAGCTAAATATCCTAGAATCTTTGAATGTTCTTTGAAAAGGACACCCATCCTAACACTTATGCAAAATTGATGACTTAGATGTGCAACACATGAAGAAACGTTTTTCTTCAATTCAATGAAGAACAACACTCTTAGTGTGAAGAAATTAACAAAGAATTTGATTCTCAGAACCCTACGATAATTGTACGCGGTGTCTGAAATCATCATTCTTATACGGTGGGTCACGCCACCACCAAAAGTTGAAATTCCTCAATTATTCATATTCTTCAACTTTGCATTGTCTTCACTGCTTCTGTCATTTTTCTTCATTGACTATATATATATATAAGTTTATGTCCTCTACAACATTCACTTATTGCTAATTCTTCAAGTTGGTTTTTCTACTAAGTGAATGTGATCGGACCCTTCCCCCTCTATGCTATACTCTACCCAATCTATTCACAAATTCTTCATGTTCGTTCTATTTGATACTCGTTCAAAAACTTCACTGTGTCCTTGTTAGCTGAAGAAATTGCGAATGGAACTTTAAAACCTATCTTATCTAAATTTTCAGCTTTGCCGCTCAAACCATTCCGCATCCCAGGTTATACTTATCCACTCACCCACGATCTAACATGATCTCCACCTCTCACTACGTGGGTGACACCTATCATGCGAATGAGAAGGGTCAGGGGCACGTTCGTCCAATTTCTTCGGGCGAGCAGTTTTTCACCGTGGCTATAAATACCCCTCCGTCCCTTCCTCACTTCTTTTACTCCGCTCGACCTCTCTCTCCAGCTCGAGCTTCTCAAACCCTAGCACCGCTGCTACTTCATCGCCGCCGGTGAGGAAGAGCTTCACTGCCTCGACCTCGTCACCGACGTACTCGCGCCGATCGTGGAAATCTTCACTCCGTCGCCGCCGTAGCCGTCTTCCTCTGGCAAGTTAGGGCATGGAAGATCTGCACAGACGAACTTCACATCTCCTCACTCCAGTTCGTCGTGTTCTTCGTCCAGGGTAATTAAAAGTTAATTTAATGCCCTTGTTGATTCGAATGATTATCTTCAAAATCTTCAAAGGTGTTTTTCTTCATAGATTCACACACTAAACACCTCACAAGTCATCTGTTCTTGATTCGTTTCTCTAAGCCATGTTTTTCTTCAAGATTCCTCAAATGTGTGGATTTTTAATCTACACATCTCTGGAACCTAAGACAAAGAACGCTTAGTGAAATTCTTCAAGACTCATCTGGTCAAATTCCTCAAACTTGTTCTTTTTACAAAACCTTCTGAGAACGCATATGACCTCTCCAAATTCCTCGCAACTATACCCTGTTCACAGGTACACATGTCAGCTGCTGAATCACTAGGTTCTCATCAACTTAACTCATTTGCAGCGTTCCTCGAAGAAAAGTTGCATTCTTCTTCAGAGAATTCGATTGTTCAAATTCCCCAACTGAAGAAAATGGATGATGGTAAAAGGCCACAGAAAGGAGGAAAGAAGCCTGAGGTTATGACTGCTTTTGAGATCCCTGATGACATGTATGCAGGGTACTGCACAGCTGCTGAGGAAGATAAAAATCAGCGCAAGGTGCACATTTAGAAAATAGAAAGGAGATGGGCAAGAGAGTGGAGGGAGTACAGGTATGTAACTCCAAAGTACATGAAGAAATTCGCACTCAATCCTCCATGCCCAAGAGCTCCATTGGCACCTGGCCAAATCGCTGATCCCACCAGCCTCAAGCGCGGTGAGGACTATCCTGATGAATGGGCTAAGCGCCAAGCCAAGTTGGCTAAGCAAGCCAAAGAAGCAGTGAGGAAATTCAATGAAGACTCTGCTGCTGCTGCCTCTGCTGAGGCCTTTGCTGTCAAGCCAAAGAAGGCTATGTCAAAGAAGCCGGCGCGCAAGCCAAGTGCTTCACCAACAATGCCCTCAAGGCCAAGTTCCTTAGCAATGCCCTCACGGCCAGAATCCTCAAAGTCCTCACGGCCAATTCCTCATGCTGCTCCTGTTCCTCCAAAGTCCTCAGCTCCTCCGCCAAAGCCCTCAGCTGGTCCGACTAAATCCTCAGCACCTGTGCATCTCGCCTCGTGCCAAAGGACTGTAGGCATCTCATTGCCTCAGGTGTCTCAGCTAGTTCCTCAGCTGCACCAAGTTCCTCAGCTGGCCCCTCGCTGCTGAAGATAAAGGCCACTACTGGACGAGGTCCTCGCCCAAGTCCTCAGAAGAAACAAGTCACTTTCCAAGTGTCGTCTGAAGAAGACGAAGCTGATGATGATGAACTTGCAGAAATCATCAGAGACAGGCAAGTCAGGGCCGCTAGTGCGAAAGGAACAGAGGTGCCACTGCTTTTGGATCCCAAGTTGATCCTCGACTACATTGATGTTTGGCACAATGACCCCAAAACTCCCATGCATGACTTCAAGCTGACTCCTGGCCAAAGTCACATGCTGACCCACTTCATTCAAGAAGAAAAGTGGAAATTTGAGAAGGCCAGGCAGATCAAGAAAGCACAGTACAAGAAAGAGCGCTATCTGAAGAAAAACATTGTCTCTATGACAACTGAA
Organism: Triticum dicoccoides; assembly: GCF_002162155.2. Lineage (NCBI taxonomy): Eukaryota > Viridiplantae > Streptophyta > Magnoliopsida > Poales > Poaceae > Triticum > Triticum dicoccoides. Next base: position 351,077,848 of record NC_041392.1, read on the forward strand.
GAACTTTTCAGTATTTAGACTGAGATCAAGAAACTCAGTGATGACTTTGACACATATCGTGCTGATTGGCTTGGAGCCAAGGTTCGTTTTGTGAAACTTGCGGATAACTTCACTTCCAATGTTGCAGCCCCAATGCAACAGGAAATTCCTCAGGCTGAAGCATCTGCTCAGCCTACTGAAGAAAATGCCAGCACCGCTGATGACAATCAGGCTGCTGAAGAAAATGTGAGTTCCAGGGCTGATGACTGCATTCCAGCCGCTGAAGAAATTGCCAGGGCACCCACTAGTGGTGTGTTTGAAGAAAATGAAGAACTCAGGGCAACTGCATCAGTTGTTCCTGAAGAAAATCAACCAGATTCCTTAGCTGCTCCTGCACCAACTTCAACTCCAATCCTTCCATCTGCATCAGATGTGAAGAAGACCAAGGCTGCAGAGCGTGCTGCAGTGAAGAAAAGGAAAGCATCAGCTGCTTCAGATTCTTTAGCTCCGAAGAAAATGAAGCCTATGACAAGGTCATTTGCAAATCCCATTGATGCTGTTCCCATCTCAACCAGGCCATCAAAGGACCTTGTTCCTTTTGATGAAGAATATGTGATCCCCAGCGGATCAAATGAAGAAACTCCTTCTGCTGCTTCGTCAGAGCAGATTGATGATGAAATTGAAGTGGATGCGATCCCTTCAACACCTGTCATCTCCTCGCCCATGCCTTAGTTCACAGCTGAAGAGGCTGGCGTTGAAGAAATGGAAGATGAAGATGTGGACGTTGGCTGCTCCACACCCGTAATTAGTGATGAATTCTGGGATAGTAAACATTCAAACTCTCCAATGTTCACACCACTGCAGCAAATACCTCATTCGCCTGCACCAACTATTCAAATGGTCTCTGAAGAAACTCATACCACTGCATCTGTACATGAGGAAATTCCAGCCACTAGCGCTGAAGAAACTGCTGCTGCTGAACAACCAATGACACAGACTGCCACTGAGGAGGAACCAGAAATTCCTCAGCCTGAAGAACCTGCGATTGAGATTCCTGAGGTCGTGATGCAACTCATTGACACTCCTCTGCCGAAGCCAAAGGATCCATTCTCACGCAAGCAAAAGTTCAAGGCTGATGATTTCTTCAGCGAGCACGTATTCTTCGAAGATTACAACCCATATAACTCTGCTCGCATTAGGAAGAGGCGTTTCTGGACTGCTAGTCAAGCCAATTTCTATTCCTCATTGCTGTTCAACAAGGAGAAAATCTTCTACCATGAGCATATTCCTCACGTGGATATGGAATCTCTGCCGTGCTTCGCACCAGTCCTCAGTGTTCTTCATGACGCTGGACTGCTAAACTTTTGCTTTGACATCTGGATTGGAATGAAGAACTGATTCTTCAATTCTATGCAACGCTGCACATCACCGGAGATGCTAAGATGTGAATTCATGGGTGCTGGATTGGATGTGTGAAAACACTCACTATATTGCACCAGCCTCTGAATTGCTTCGTGCTCTACCACTCAGTCCTCCCCTTGAAGAAGCTCGCTGCATCTACACTGAACCTGAGCTCACACATCATTACATGCAGGTGCTGATGAAACCTTTGAAGCCAGGTCAAGCACCAAGAACCAAATTCCTTGTGAAGGAATTGCTGTACGTGCCCAGAACTGTCTATCGTATTCTTACGAGGACAATCAGTCCTATCAAAGGTCACGACTCATCTGATGAGGAAATTGTTGGCATCATGAAGAATCTGGTATTCAACATCGTTCATGGAATTCCTGTCAATTATCACGATTTCTTCATGAGGACTATGGAAAATGTTGCACTGTCTCCGTTTGAGTTGAAGCCTTATGCACCTTGGATTATGAGATTCCTCAGGACAAGGTCTTCACTCAACTACAAAGCTGATTTCCAGAATCACCTCAGCTACTTGCCCCCAATTGAAGTCCTCAAGCAGACATATTCCTTAGTTGATGGAAAGGGCAAGGCACCAGCTATAATAGATGAAGGCATTCGTCCATTGGATGGTCAGTTTCGCAAAGCTGCATCTTATTCCACCAATGATGACTCTGCCACACATGACTCTGCCAATGCACCCAAGTCCACTCCTCAAGCCACTGCTCCGCACGTGATGAATGACCGTGAACTTCTGCTTAGTCTTCACCAGAAGGTGGATCGAAATCACAAATGGGTTAAGCGTCAGTTTGGTTCACTTCTTCACAACATGACTGCCACACACAATGCAGTGAAGAAAAACCATTACTACCTCCATCAAGTCTTCGGTCGCACCTGGGCAATCCTGTCACATCTATATGGTGAAGACGATCTGAAGAAAATGGGTCACAAAGAAGATTTTGACTGGTCTGCACCTCCACCGAAGAAATTCAAGAAGGTCGAGGTTCCTTCTCTGGTGGCCAGCTCATATTCTTCATCGCGTGACACTGATGAACATGAAGACTTGGATGACACTACAGCAGGCCCTACTACAACAAACGACCCCAACAACGCTGGCGCTCCTTCATCAACATGAATGTCTTCAGGGGCGTTAGTCATCATATTCGATCCTTTTGGTCATTTGATGGCAAAGGGGAGAATTTTGAGTTAGTCTTCAAGCGGGTCTTTCTATATGGGCGTTTCTTTGTTAAGTTACAACTCTCGTTCTTCTGAGACTTTATTGGATCGAGTTGTAATCTTAAACCCGATGGTGCTTTGATACTTTTTAGACGTTTTTCTACATGCTTATTCCTCGTTAAATATTATTGCACGCATGCTGAATTACATCAGTCACCATATTTCATCATGCATTTCAAATTCTTCACTGTTATATGTCAAATGCGTGTATGAATTACAAGATATAGGGGGAGATCTCCATGATTCAATTCTTCAAGTGTGCATTGCTTCAAAAGCAAATTCCTCACTATGCACATCTTCAGGGGGAGTTCTTCTATATCTTGCAACCAAATTCCTCAATAACAGTACTAACACTTCATATGTTTATCCCCTTTGAAAACTTAACCTATATTGTCATCAATCACCAAAAAGGGGGAGATTGTAAGTGCATCTAGTGCCCCTTAGTGATTTTGGTGTATTGAAGACTTATAGGTTAAGGGACTAATGCGTTTGTGAGTGTACACAGGTTTATAAGTCTATAAGGAGTTTGATATTTACAGAGAAAGTCGACCCTAAAAATGAAGTTCTTCGACTGAAGACTTTGGATTTCTGAAGACTTTCTGAAGACTTTGAAAGTGAAGAAATTGGTGTGACCTTGAAGATTTGGTATTCATTCGAGGAACATGAAGCGTGAAGACTTTTGTTTTCATAGTTTCATTTTCTCTTTCTTGAGTCATAGGAAACACCATACTGTTAAAGGGGGTCGGGGAAATACTAAGGAAAAATTTCCATGTGATGCTCAACTCAAAATCCTACACGTACCAATCCCTTCGAGTGAAGCCATTGGAAATCTCATACGGTTCAGTCATTTTCTTCAGTGACAGAGACGAAGTTCTTCTGGTCTCTGAGGAATTTGTCCTGACTAAGGAGTTAGGAATTCGTTAGTGCGGATTGCCTACACAGTAAGGAACATGATAGCCCTGAGGATTTTGCTACTCAAAATTCCGACCGTTGCTGTGCTATGCGCCAGCTGTCCAAAAATATCTATCCACCTAACGGTCATATCATTGAAGGGCATTTATGTCTTATCATGTCGGGCTGCTCCCTAGGCTATAAATAGCTGCCCCCTACAACTACTAGTTGGTTGGCTGCTCCGAGAGAAACTGACACTTGTCATTTGAGAGCAACCGATCCTCTGAGGACTTTGAGCGAAAATCATCAAGTGAGGAAAACCCCCAAAACCCAAACACCTACAAACCCCAAGTGATTGAGCATCACTGAAGATATTGATCCTGCATGGATCCGACACTTGTTACCTTTGAAGACTGTGCTTCTTCCAGACGGTTAAGCATCATGGTTTGGAGCATCCAAGAGGAATTGTGGATCGCCGAGTGACCGAGTTTGTGAAGGTTTGGAAGTCGCCTGAAGACTTACCACGAGTGATTGGACGAGGTCTGTGTGACCTTAGTTCAAGGAGAATACGGTGAGGACTGGGTGTCCTGAGCTGCGTGTTCAGGACTGGGTGTCCGGGACTGTGTGTCCTCGAGTTTAAGTACTCAGCCGCTCCAACCAGACGTACAACTGAGACAGCAGTTGGAACTGGTCTACCAAATCATTGTCTTCACCAAGCTTACTAGTTCCATTTCCTCAACTCTTTCATTTCCTCATAATTGAGTTGTGTGCTTGTTCATATCTGTGTTTGAAGACTTTCTCAATTTCCTCAGTTCAATTTCTTCAGTCTATTTGTCTTCATCCTGTGTTATCCTGTGCTTACGCTTCCTGTACTCTGTGCATGTCTTCATTTCATCATGATGACTATGCTTGTATTCTGTTATGTTTACTTTTGAGTACTTATTCCGCTGCTAGTAGTTCTTCGCTAAGGAATTTCCTCACCGGAAAATTCCTTAGTGAAGAATTTCATAAAAATCGCCTATTCACCCCCCTCTAGTCGATATAACACACTTTCAAGGATCTGGTTGGATCTTTCACCATAGGTGAGGAGAGAGATAATGGCTACCACCCATCTTGTTTAGATCAGGAGAGGGTGAGAGCGTGTGAATGGAGGAACCCTAGCTATCAGCAAGCGTCGAAACTCTAGCCTACGTGTATAGTGATGATTTTCATTTTTTGCTCCATACCAGCCGTTCTAATAAATTGTATAATGCACATTGAAAGACGGAACCCGTACCTTGCTAAAACATGTATTTTTAAATGTGGCAGCTCGATCAGTATCGAGCCACCGCCCCCAGGTCGTTCACTTGTGGTCCCCGACCATCAACACCTGTGGATCAAATTATCTTGCGAGCTAACTCTTCGTACGAAAGTGCGCTCCATCACGTACCCAGTACCCACACATGCAGAAATCATGCAGCTACTGGTTTATTTTTTATGGTGCATTACGTAACTCTCATGTGTGTGAGATACCCAGAGACTGACTGTGTGTGCGCCTCTTCTCTTCATTACTCCAATGTTTGTGTGATGTACAAAACATAATAATAATACTCCAGTGTTCCTGTGAGGCCTATTAGATCATTGAGAAATGAACACAGGTAAAGGTCATAAAAATTTGTGGAAAACCCCTTAAAGAGTCTCGAAATTTTGCTCAGGTCCAGAGATTGTATCCATGATCCAACGGTCGGAGAGCTCTCGTATCATGGGAGCATGGGAGGCCTTGGAGCACCAGATATTTTCATACAAGGGATCGTCCTACAAACAAATGGTGCGTGCGAGTGAGAGCCAACATAGAGAGAGTAACCTAGAGAGAGGAGGGGAGCATGCATACACTACAAAAAAACCACTTCCGTGATGATACTTTTTTGTCCAAGTAGGTCACGTTTTTTGTCATGCATGTACGTCAATGACGATTTTATGACAGAATCAAGATAGTCATACCTGTGTTGTCGTAGAAGTGTTCCATGACAATACCAAAATTATCATCACGGAAGTGTCCACTTCCATGATGATAAATGACGCGTCATGGAAGTGCTTTCGTGAAGGGTAACCGACACGTGGCATCCACCATAACGGGTCGTCGTTAAGCTATCGGGTTCTGGTTTGGATCTGATAAACCGTTAACTGCCCGGACCAATGGGGTTTTCCACGTGTAAAATCATCATTGGCTGGAGGAAACACATGTCGCCTCCTTGGTGGGCCAAATGTCGTCCGTCCAATGGAGGAGACATGCCTATGATACGTCGACACGTGGCAGGGCCCAACAGAGGCCCATATAGGTTAAAAAGGCTAGCCCAATCAAAGGCCCGTAATATTTACTCAGGTACTAGTGGGTCAGCCCACTAACAGCCTGTTTAAACATGGCCCATCTATGGCCCAAAGCTAGATCTGGTCCGTTAATTGTTCACCAAATATTTGGGCCCAATTACGGCCGAGTGACATTTCGGCCTGTTAGAGGCCCTATTTATTCATGGGCCCATTTCAGCCCAGAGTGTCTTTTGGCCTAGGAATGGCCCGTGCTTCCCATGGGCCATATATGGTCCGATGCGACATCCAGCCCTCTAATGGCCCATGATCAATGTGGCAACAGTTCAGCCCAACGTGACTTTGGGCCTGTTAAAGGTTGGTCGTATAATTTGGCCCGTTGATGCCTCTACTAAGCTTTCAGCCTCTTAAAGGCCCATGATATCAGTGGGCCGACTAACGCCCGAGATTTGTTTTGGCCTGGTAATGGCCTGTCATATAACTGGGCCAATAATGGCCTGGTCTACATTTCGGCCTGTTGAAGGCCCGTAGACGACTAGTGAAAATTGAGGCCCAACATGCATTTTGGCCTGCTAAAGGCACATGATTTCTTCTGGGCTGTAACAGGCCAGCAGAATATTCAGCCTGTTAATGGCCCGAAGCTACTTGGGCCCAACTACGCGTTGGGTCCACTAAAGGCCCAACTAAACTTTGAGCCGAATATAGGCCCGTGTATGTTGTGGGCCTGGCGCAAAGTGTGAAGGCCCCAATGGCCTTTCAAGCCCAAGAAAGTTGTAGGCCGGCCCAATTGTGGCCCGCTAAAATGCAGGCCTGTTAGAGGCAAATGTTTCGGCCTGGTCGACTACATCATATTTTCGCCGTTTTTTTTCCAGATAGCGAATGATGGCATATACGGTAACTAGTAGGAATTAAGAACAAACCTACTCTATACAATAAATAAATTACGGCATAGTAACTTAGAATAAACCTACACTATACAATAAATATTTATGGTATATTACATCCATTGGGCATCAAAGTTCGCCACCAGTGATCATAAAGCGCAATGAAGAAGCAGATTACAAAAACTAGGTGCCATTGTAGTGTAACAAAATAATACTGAACCAAGACCACTTCAAAGACAGTTCAAGAAAGGTTAGCCTTGCACGGGAACTACTGCACAAGCTACTGAGCAAGGCTGTGAGACCGACCTAGCATGTCGGTCATAGCTTCCAGGTGTAGCTGTTTAGCAATGAGGTTCTCATCAGTGTTCTCCGCAATCTTTCTTAGAGATAGGACTTCAAGTTGAAGTTGAGTTGCAGAATACCTTTCTGCTAGAACTTGGGGCTGAAGAAGTGAACTGATTCAGACAATGAATTCTGTGAGCTTGTCTGACTGCTAGTCTCTAGTAACTTGAATACTACATCAAGACAAGACTTTGGGGTTGTCTCGCTATCTTCAAGATGTTTTGCCTTCTTTGCTGCAATATATGTTGGGTTTGTCTCACAACATTCAACAGACTTGTGCATGCCATCAGGCATATCACCCTGAAACAAGTAGAGAGATGAAAGGTTTTGCACGTGTATAAACAAAGATGGTAACTGTGCTTCAATTCCATCCAATTTCAAATTAGAAAATAAAGAGTAAGTTCAAAATATCAATAGCATAATTTGGCATTGTTCATAATGTGGGGAGCTTCACCACACTACTGGATTACCATGTCAACAAAACAATCATAGATGAAGGGCAAAGACAATCATTGTGTCTATTTTGGTTAATGTGCATGGCATGTTGTTCATATCATCAGCCACATCAGTAAGATAAAACAGGACATGACAAGGTGCAAACATGGGCTGCCTCACCACGCACTGGATTATAGATCCAAAAAACAAGCATACATATAGGGATTATTGAGTAATGTGCATGGTATGAATAAGGAATTTGGTTTTACAAGTAAAACTTGGAACTTACAGTTGTTGCGAACATGCATTTTGATAGAAATAGCAAACTAAATGGCAGTTGATGATAGGGAGTATGCGCAAATTAAACAACAGTTGAGGATAAAGGCTTTAGAAGGACGGACTTACATTAACAGTTAACACCGGCTTTATAATGCCTTTCTCCATGTTAAGGGAAGGATAACTAAATAATTTCATCACATAATCTTCTTCATAAGCATTGCCTATACTCTACATTTTGTAGAGAGTAATTATAGATATGATAATACTTGAAGGGATAGAAGATAATGAAGATAAGATGTAGATTGATACTACATAATCAACTACCAATCCCCGGAAGTACAAGCGTTATAGGACAAAATGTACTGACAAGAGCAATGGGCTACACTTCTGCACTGGCATTGTCTGTGTATTAAACTTTTTGGTAATATTAAATATAGATCTGATATTTTTTAGTAAATGGTGGGCGAGGGAGATAAGATGCAGAATGCTACACAATGAACCAATCCCTCTTTCTAGAATATAAGAGTGTTTTGAACACTGGTGTACTGTACAAAACACTCTTATATTATGGGACAGAGAGAGTAGCTGTTAATGTAAGTAAAGTGACAAACGATGTTCAGTCCTTACAAGAGGACTGCAGAGCTAAACCTCTTCAAAAGTATTGGGTTGATCCTAAATTTATGTAAGAGTCGATACAGATCTTATAATGTCCACCAAATGCAGGATAACAAGGCTAACATGTGCAGTGATGCTACATAATCAACCAGCTATGAAAGTAAGTATGGTCATACAGGGCAAGAGATACTCACAAGAGCAATGAAGTGTGCAGTATAGTTGTGAGATTCTATGGTCCCTTGAGAATGAATGTTCTTCTGCAAACAGTTTTTGTACAAGTGAGACATTAAGGCACATGTAGAAATGGAGTTCAAATTGTGATGTGATATCATAGACAGTACCTTACGCTGTAGACGAGACCAATGTGTAACAAGATTATTCTAGTCACTGTCTGATAAATGTAGCACCAGAGACTTTACAAAAAAATTGTTTAGAGGCTTGCCATCGAAGTACGCTTGCCTCAGGTAGGAATGATACTTCATCAATGAGTGCTTGAAAAGCGCAACCAACGCTTGCTTGTCTTGACTATTCAGTTTGGTCCTCGCCTATTTAAAAGAATGAAATCTTGTGTCTTTTTGTTAGCAGAAACATATGCAGTAATTACCATGAATAACATTAGTACATTACTTACGCGTAATTTGTAGAGGAAGATTGGAAATTGTTCTTTGTTTGTGGTATAATCTTTCCTTGAAGGAAAGATGCGCACAAAGTTCCTGACAACAATATAAGCTTCATCTTCTAAACTGGGAAGAAGTGGATTAGAAGTCCTGTTTTCTGCAATTGGGGCTCTCTCTCATTCGAAAAGGGATCTGGCAACTGGATTTGGTGTACTCTTGATGGAATGGGGGTTTTGCATCGTAGAGCTGGTGCTATGTCAACTAGCATCATCATACTGTTTGCTGCAGCTAGGGTCTGCTGAGTTGGGGCATTAGAGATGACCAGTGTAGTAGGGCTAGAGTCTGCCAGAGTTGTGGCCGTGTTTTCTAGGTCTGGTGATATTGCAACTACACCTAATGGGATATTTGATTTATCAGGTGTCACTACCTTTTCCAAATACTTTGTCCGTGCTCCTCCGTGATCAGCAATCGCCCTCTTCCTTTTGAACATCTGATACACAAGAACATCATTTGAATGGATAAATATGGTATGATGAGAGATGGAATATGTACTGAAAATGGATAGGCAGGGCGTATTCACATACATGATGTGTAAACTAAGCTAATGGCAGTGCAACAAAGTAGAAGCAATGCAAAGCATCAGTTGCAAGATATGTGCGACCAGTATAACCTTGAAAAGTTAGAGCAAGCACCTTGATGGGTGAATAAGATAGGGCATCTGCCTCTGACTACTCCACTAGGGAGCTATATTGACTTAGGTCTACCTTTAGCTCAGAATCATTGTTAGGATCATATTCTGAGCATGAATCTTTAGTTAGAGAGCATTTGCATTGCATTGCATCTAGACTTGATTTCAGTCCCTTAATGCCAAGTTTGACAGACATGGCATTGTTCTGATTTATTCTTTTCATGTGCACAAGCTCATAATCATTATGATGTTGTTTAGTATCTGAGATTCATGAAAACATAAAAAGTAGTCAGATTATCTATGGAATGCATTGTGGATTCAACTCAACGAGTGTCTCCCTACAAACCCCTGCATATACAAAGTTCACCCCAACTGTGCTGACCAGACCACACACAGAAATACAAATCTCTTATGTCTCTATAACAGGAAAACTCACATTTCAAAACCAAAGTAGGAACATTAGAATCATATCAAATTCGTATTTGAACAAATAAACTAAGGAATTATGAGTGGAATAATGTTTAGCTTCAAGGGTGGAGTGCTGGTAGTGCGACACAAAGCAAGTAGGCAGATTGTATTCCATGTAAAAGATCGCAGTCTATGTAAAAGGTGGATATGACACTTTCTTACAAAGCAGTGTTCCTTGCCCACACATGATGGAAGATATCACACAGAGAAATACTATTGAGTCATGTCTGTGGTTCCAGTATTTTGAAACAGGTTGGTCCACCCTAAAAGAATATTGACAACAAATATGACAAGGCAAGCATAAAGGTAGTGAATCAATCATTACTTGTGAGCTTACTAGGACAAGTATGCAGAATTGTAACCGCAGTAAGAGACCGTCCAAAATCTGAATCAAGAAGTTGGTCTAGCACTTATTGTTTGCAACTAATCGACATGAATAGTTGGATATTGATGAGGACATCAATACCATTGTTACACCCACAACCCCTACTGCTACATATACTGGACCAATTACTAGAGCTCGCGCACACCAATTAAATTATCAGGTATTTTGGTTTCTTGGTAATGATTCTAATGTTCATGAGAATATGATGCTGGCTAAATTGGATACATTTGTTTTGCTTACAAATGAAGGGCCTGGCATGGATAAGAGGGATGGACACTGGAACAAGACCAAGCATGAAGATGATGGCATGCGCAAGGGGAACAAGAACAGAGTTACAAATGATGATTTCAGGACTTTGAAGTCACCATAAGGAGTGCATGAAGCCTTGGACAAAATATACAAGATGCCACTTCATAAATTTCGTCCAGAGGCTATTCTAGGTGCTGCGTCACCTTATTATTGGGTCAGACCCATGAGATTTTGAAATACTTAAGTATAGGCTGTTTTTAGAGTCTGTATGTGTGGGGAAACAAGAGTTAGGCTTGGTTTCGGACCCCTCCTCCAAGGGCCATGAAATTCCCCCCTCTTCCTCCATATATACAGCCCTTAGGGCGTCATTTAGACTTTGGGATTTTGTTTAGATTAGAAGTTCGCCATAGCTGCAACTTCGCGTACTTCGTTTGTGTTCAACGACCAGACCAAGACGTCACAGAACACCACCTTATTCAATAAAGCTTTCATGTTATATTCGAAATATTCAGATTGCAATCTTAGTTTCTTGCTCGTTCTTCGTTTGCTTGCAGGAAGTAGACATTTGTGGTCAGATTGATCATGCTCCGGCGTGGTCAATAACCTCTCGGAGTTGGTTTAGCGATTGCTAAGGCATGACGTCCTCGCACGTTCGTAGTCGGATCATCAAAGTCTACTCCTCCGAAACGATAATCACCATCTCATCGAAAGACGGGACACCTTTGCCTCTATCAGATATCATATCAAATGAGTAAGAAAGACAAGTCATCGGGGAGGCAGGCGGCTGGGGTCGAGTAGAGATCGGAAGCGCAACAGAACAGAGGGGAATCGGAGTCTGGGCCGACCCAAAATCCCAGGGTGGGCCGTGGCCCACTGTGGGCACCCTGTAGATCCACACCCGAGCTGCGTACATGCATTGTCGAAACTAAATTAGGAAAATTTAGCTGACCAATTAAATGAATCTGTTATAACAATATCAAATTCGTATTTGAACAACTAAGCTTGTTTAGCTTGATGGGTGGAGCAATGCTATTATGACACGAAGCACATATGTTGATCGTATAGTGATCATAAAAGGGGGGAACCCTAAGCATGATCAATTAAACCCTATTATGACTGTGCCATGGCAGATTTGAAGCTGCAAACAGCAGAAATGCTACTTAGCAACCATTGTTTGTTTCGGACTAAGAACTAAATTCTAAAAGCTGAAAAGAAAGTACAGTAACCAAGTTACAATCTATTTTCTGGTTGAGATCAAAAAGTTGAGCAAATATGAAGTAGTGCCACCTTTCTTGCGGCGCCGTGTAGGCATTGGGGGTACGATGGCTGTCGGTGGCATTGAAGCCGATCTGCAACGGTAGATGGGTGCATTGGGGGATAAGTCCCGTTATGGTGAATGAGAAGGTCGTGGGAGCGGCCCCGAAAAGGTGGACGGCGCTGCCGATGAAGCGAGATGATGCGATGCAAGGCTCCTGGTCCGTCACCGTGGATGAGAAACGTCCACCTCTCGTAGTGGATGATGTGGTCTTGGTACGTGCTCCAACATGGTGGAGGACGGCGGCGATGGATGGGGTGTAGGACGGCATGGATGGATGGGGTGGCGGATGGAGGAGGCTGGTGTGGGGATGGTGTTCTAGCGCGAATGGTGTATGAATGGGAAAATGAAGGGAGAGGTACGGGGAACCATGTTTTTGGGACGCACCCGTCTGAAATATGGGAAAGTTACGAACTTAGCCCCCATTTAAAATTTGGACGTCTCGTCGGTTGGGGATAGGACGATAATCTCGCATCTCCCTAATATTTGCCCAGAGAGATTTCGGGCGACGAGAGGGTGTTTTGGCACCGACGGTTGGCGCCCATGGTGTATGAATGGGGCTGATAGGTAGGGCGGCTGTGTCACGTCTGAGTGAAGTTACAAACCTGCCCCTATTGAAAATATTTGCCTACATCGATTTCGGCCGAGTCAAGTTTGTTTTGCTGCCCACCGTGTATGAATGGGGAAATGGAGGGAGAGACAGAGGTCTTTCGGATGAGCTTGAATCAAATGTGTTTTGCCGCCCACATTTGGCGCCCACCATCTCTGAATGGACTCAGACACGGTCGTGTCACGTCTAACTGAAGTTACTAACCTTGCCGCTTCTTTCAAATTTTGTGACAATAAGCATCAACGTTTACCCTGGCAACTAAATTCGAATCCATTTTGTATTATTATACGAATCTTTATAAATCTTTCTATGTGCTTTTATATATCTTCAAAAGCACAAAAAGATGTATTCCACTGTCATATGTGAATATGATTTACAAATGACGATACTCAAATTCAGAAGCTAGAATCCAGTTTAAGGTGAATTCGAATATTTGAAACCACTTTATGTCCAACTCAGGTGTCACACGCAGCATAATGTGTACTCCCATTTAGATATGTACACAAGCGGTGTCTCAAGATTAAAAATACTGAGTCAATCAACCAATAATGTACAAAACTAACAAATATAGAAACACGTATAGAGTATATGGATCAATAATGTCAACAAACATACATAAGCCAGGTCGTCGTACTTTTTTTTGCTAGAAGATCATCATTTTTTAGCGAAGCTAGTACAACATCTTGGCCCTTTAAGATCCGTGCCACTTAAGGACCATCTATACTACTATTATTGCTGAATGCACATTCAGCCCGATTGGCATATTTGTAGGTCTGGCACAACAATCAAAATGAAATGTCTCAGAGTCTTATCAACTAATACAGGCTCGTGCTAAAAAAATTACAAACCAAAAAACAAAAAAAACTATTACATGATCTCTAAAACAAATGGTTTGATTGATTACATGAACAAACAACACAAAGGTTATTCAATAATGGAAAAAACATTTCACCTATGATTTACCAAGTGGGAATTTAATTCCCCTTTTTCCTTCAGGACCTTAACAATGAGGCCAGTCTCAACTTGATTCGTTTTGAAATCCACCAAATATGTAATGGTTGTCTTGAGTACTGCTTGTGATTGTGTTGTTTGCTTCCTCAACATGTCAACTTCATCTCTAAGTGGAGAAGAAGAATCTCTTTCTACCAATAGTTTAGCCTCTAGAGTATCAGCAGTTGGCAATTCATGATGCACAATTGGGTCGGTGCCACTGTTGTGGGATGATACAACGTCCATGGGGACCTCGCTCTTTGATCTTGGGCTAACCTGTTTTGCCATTAAAGTTCTGATTGGATTCCAAAAGGTTGAACTTAGCAAAACATATCAACTGGGAGATAGAACAGTAAACAAGTTAAACAAACAATGAATTAAAGAGTTTCAATTGGATGCTGAAAAGTAGTTATTAACATCATTGTAACTGGTTACAGCAGCAAAGCAGTTAAGCAAACAAGTTTTGCAAAAGGTACCTGTTGTGGCATTGGAGTTTCTCTTGGATCCTGAAATTTTGAGTAGCCAGTAACGTGATTAGAGCAACCGGTTGCAGCAGCAAAGCGATTAAACAAACAAGTTTTGCAAAAGGAACCTATTGTGGCATTGGAGTTTCTCTCGGATCCTGAAAAGTTGAGTAGTCAGTAACTTGATTAGAGCAACAAGTTATAGCAGCAAACCTGTTAGACAAATATATTTTTGAAAATGTACCTACTGTGCAATTGGACTTCCAATTGGATCCTGAAAACTTGAAGTTGGTAAGATGATTACAGCTACAAGTTACAACAGCAAACCAGGTAAACAAGGAAGTTTTTGAAAACATACCTGTTGTGCCAATGGAGTTTAAGTTGGATCCTGCAAACTTGAATGTTAACAATCATAAATAAAGTGTTGCAAGAGACATAAGAAACTAACTTGAAACTAGTAAAACTAACCAGTTTTGCCAACGTATTTAATTACACATGAACTAGTAAAACTAACAAGTTCTTGGCAACGTATTAAAGTAACAAGTCGGTACTGTTTACCAGCAACACAGACATCTATAAATTTCTTTGATGTATATATATAAGTTAAAAATACGGTGTCCCTCATATAAACCTGACAATTGTCTATCTATGAACATGCAAACATTACTAGTGCTACAAGTGATAACAGCAAACCATTGAAGAAAACAGGGTATCAAAACATAACTTACACGTGAATTTTGCTGCACCCTAGAAGTACATATGACCAGCTATCTACGTGCTTAAGTAGCTATTAAGTTCAGGCAAATAGGTGCTACCTCTTGAGCATGTGTTGGTTTCCCCTTGAAGAGGAAAGGGTGATGCAGCAAAGTAGCATAAGTATTTCCCTCAGTTTTGAGAACCAAGGTATCAATCCAGTAGGAGACAACGCACAAGTCACCTAGTACCTGCACAAACAATCAAGAACCTTGCAACCATCACGATAAAGGGGTTGTCAATACCTTCATGGTCACTCGCAAAAGTGAGATCTAATAGAGATAGTAAAGTAAATATTTTTGGTATTTTTGTTGTATAGATCGGAAAGTAAAGATTGCAAAATAATAAATGAGATGCGACGTAAATAAAAGATATGTAATATAATAGGAAAGAGATCCGGGGGCCATAGGTTTCACTAGTGGCTTCTCTCAAGATAGCATGTATTACGGTGGGTGAACAAATTACTACCAAGCAATTGATTAAAAAGCACATAGTTATGAAGATATCTAAGGCAATGATCATGAATATAGGCATCACGTTCGTGTCAAGTTGATCTAAACGATTCTGCATCTACTACTATTACTCCACACATTGACCGCTATCCAGCATGCATCTAGAGTATTAAGTTCATAAGAACGGAGTAACGCATTAAGCAAGATGACATGATGTAGAGGGATAAACTCAAGCAATATGATATAAACCCCATCCTTTTATCCTCGATGGCAACAATACAATACGTGCCTTGCTGCCCCTACTGTCACTGGGAAAGGACACCGCAAGATTGAACCCAAATCTAAGCACTTCTCCCATTGCAAGAAAGATCAATCTAGTAGGCCAAACTAAACCGATAATTCGAAGAGACTTGCAAAGATATCAAATCATGCATATAAGAATTCAGAGAAGAACCAAATAATATTCATAGATAATCTTGTTCATAAATCCACAATTCATCGGATCTCGACAAACACACCGCAAAAGAGTATTACATCGAATAGATCTCCAAGAACATCAAGGAGAACTTTGTATTGAGAATCAAAGAGAGAGAAGAAGCCATCTAGCTAATTACAATGGACCCGAAGGTCTGTGGTAAACTACTCACGCTTCATCAAAGAGGCAATAGTGTTGATGTAGAAGCCCTCCGTGATCGATTCCCCCTCCGGCAGATTGCCGGAAAAGACCCGAAGATGGGATCTCACGGGTGCAGAAGGTTGTGGCGGTGGAAAAGTGGTTTCGTGGCTCTCCCTGATGTTTCTAGGGTATAAGAGTATATATAGGCGAAAGAAGTACGTCGGTGGAGCTACGAAGGCCCACGAGGGTGGGGGGCGCCTACCCCCCTGAGCGCGCCCTCCTGCCTCGTGGCTTCCTTGTGGAGTTCCAGACTTCGACTCCAAGTCTTTTGGATTGCTTTCGGTCGAAGAAAGATCATCGCGAATGTTTCATTCCGTTTGGACTCCGTTTAGTATTCTTTTTCTGCAAAACTCTAAAATAGGCAAAAAACAGATACTGGCGCTGGGCCTCCGGTTAATAGGTTAGTCCCAAAAATAATATAAAAGAGCATATTAAAGCCCATTAAACATCCAAAACAGATGATATAAGAGCATGGAACAATCAAAAATTATAGATACATTGGGGACGTATCAATAGGTAATTCTTAACAGTAAGTATCAAACACATAGATAAGCGTAGTCTATAATAGGACTAATAGGCTATGGCACTATGTAATCAGTAGCAAATTAAATTAAGCCAACCAACATAATTGGACAATTTTGCAATAAGTGGCTAACTAAAATTTCAAGAAGCAGATAACTGAACTTACACTAGCTCTTTGTACATGCACACTGCAACTTTTTTTCACTTACAAGGTTCTATGAAGGAGTCCATGGCATCAATTGCTTGGATACGCAGTCCCAATACTTCTTTCTTCCCACACTGCACTGATAAGTCGTATGGTTAATCTGATAAGATGGTGCGCCCTTGATATGTTATATGAGGACTAGTTGTCAGTCTAGTTGTAGTAACACACATCACACTGGCTTTTGCTGTGTATTTCATGTGATTACATTTGGCATATCGAGATCTAAGCAATCTACAATAGGGTCAAAAGACTGGTGTCGGTGTCAAAACCGGCAGATCTCGGGTAGGGGGTCCCGAACTGTGCGTCTAAGGCGGATGGTAACAGGAGGCAGGGCACATGATGTTTACCCAGGTTTGGGCCCTCTCGATGGAGGTAATACCCTATGTCTTGCTTGATTGATCTTGATGATATGAGTATTACAAGAGTTGATCTACCACAAGATCGTAGAGGCTAAACCCTAGAAGCTAGCCTATGGTATGATTGTTGTTGTCCTACGGACTAAACCCTCTGGTTTATATAGACACCGAGGGGGGCTAGGGTTACATAGAGTCGGTTACAAGGGAGGAGATCCACATATCTGTATTTCCAAGCTTGGCTTGCATGCCAAGGAAAGTCCCATCTGGACACAGGACGAAGTCTTCAATCTTCATAGTCCAACAGTCCGGCCAAAGGATATAGTCCGGCTGTCCGGAGACCCCCTAATCCAGGACTCCCTCAGTAGCCCCTGAACCAGGCTGTAATGACGATGAGTCCGGCGCGCAGATTTGTCTTCGGCATTGCAAGGCGTGTTCTTCCTCCGAATACTCCATAGAAGATATTGAACACGAGGACAGTGTCCGGCTCTGCAAAACAAATTCCACATACCACCGTAGAGAGAATAATATTTCCACAAATCTAATCTGCTGACACGCTTGACAACATGACATCATACTGCGGCCCAGTCATTATTCGAACCATTTTTCTCAACCAGCACTGCACATATTGTGAGGCGGTTTTATTGACACGTCTTGTCAAAGAAGAGATCGTGTCCCCTTATCATGGGATTCTCATCAATACGGGTATGGGTAACCCAACCGTGCCATCAATTATGGCGTTCGAGGAATAAGTGATTTTACTTGGTAAGTGGGGAGGCGCATCGCCTCTTCCGCCCTTATAAAGGGACAGAGATTCACCCTTTTTACCCACGCCTTCTTCCTCCTTGCTTATCCATTCTTGCACACTCGAGCTCCAGCGCCCAAGTTCCCGTCTTTCTTCTCAAACCACTCCAAGCATGTCTGGAGTGGGAGGCAAGTGGATGGTCTCCTCTGCCACGGAGGAGAACATCACAAAGCTATGGGAAATTGGATATCTGGCCGCGGCTATCGCGCACCGGCTGCCAGATGCGGGGCAGATCATCCCTACACCGAACCCCATGAGAGGGTAGTTTTCCTTACCCACTTTGTCCGCAGACTGGGATTTCCCCTTCACCCGTTTATCCGCGGGCTCATGTTCTACTAAGGGCTGGATTTTCATGATCTAGCCCCCAATTTTATCCTCAACATCTCAGCGTTTATCGTCGCGTGCGAGGCCTTCCTCCGCATCAGGCCCCACTTCGGCCTGTGGCTGAAGACCTTCAATGTTAAACCGAAGGTGGTGGTCAGCCAGCAAGCAGAGTGCGGAGGCGCCATGGTGGGCAAAATGCCTAATGTCACATGGCTCGAAGGCTCCTATGTGGAGACCATAAAGGGGTGGCAATCGGGGTGGTTCTACATCACCGAGCCGCGCAACACCAACTGGGTGGTGGCCCCCAAATTTCGATCCAGAATCCCTACGCGGCTCACTTCCTGAAAGAGAAGGGCCTGTCCTGGGGTTCCCTGGTAGAGCTGACCGGACTCCAGACCTGCATCAGGAACATAATGAGCAAGAAAATCAAGCTCGTCAACGTGGTCCAGGTCATGCTCTTCCGCCAGATTCTCCCGTGTCAACGACGGGCATTCAATTTGTGTGAGTTCGACCCGACCAAGCACCAGACGCTGCGAGAGCTCTTCGACACGACGCACAAGGACGTCTGGAGGGTGCTGTTCAAGGGCGCCGAGGTGCCTCCTTCCCTTACCAAGGACCGCGGACTCAGCGCAAAGCGCCATGCCAATCAGGTAAGTTTTTATATCTCACTGGATATTTATTTGCCCTAGTTTAATCATGTGTGGAATCTAAGCTTCCATGCCATTAACAGGACTGGGTAGAGACAGCGGAGCAGATCGATTGTCCAGCCCCCCTGCCTGAAAGTCCTACAGATGCTCTCCTAATGGAGATGCAGGTTCCGGTGCCTTACGAGGTGCCGGGGAAGAAGGCCAAGGGGAAGTCCACGGGGACCCGAAAGGGTCTCCGGCGCAAGGTTATATCGGACTCATCGTCCGATAACTCCGACGAGCACTCCTCCCACGAAAACGAGGAGGAGGAAGAGGAAAGTTCTCCCCCGTTAGTTGGGGGAGACAAGAAAAGGAAGGCCGACCCAACCGGGGAGGCCGAAGGGTCCAAGAAGGGAAGGACCCTCCTTCCGGACTGCTCCACAACGGCCGCCTACAGCGGCGACAAGTGGTTACCCAGGGAGAAGCCCCTGGCGAAGTCGTAAGTATCCGGATACCATAGTAATTCACGGTATGTTTTATTGCACTGCTTCTCATTACGCCGAATATGATTATGCAGTCCGTCCTGAGCCCGTCTCAACGTATCATCGTCGGACGGTTCATTGGATTCGTCGGATATGAATAGCGATTCACTTCCGATCGCCTCCACCCCTTGCCCTATGGAGAACGTCGAGGTGTTGTCCCAAAAGGCACCGAGCCGAGGGGAGGTAGTCCTGGGGGCGCCTCGAGGCGACCTTCCAGACCCTAGGCGCAAAGGGAGCAAGACTCCCACGGGCTCCAACTTCGCCCCCTAGCCGAACACAGCCCCGAATCCTTTGGTGGTTCCGGACTCCGGCAGGCGATCCCTCGTTAAGGGGGGAAAGCCACCTGTGCCGGTGGCCTCTGTCCATCCAGAGGCACCGGACAACTTGCTGGAAGCGCTTCGCGGCGCTTCCACGGACGAAGAGCACCGCACTATCATGAGTGCGGTGATCAATAAAGTTCATTCCACCAAAAACGGACTGACCGAAGCTTGTGCCAGCCTCCTAACAAGCTTTGAGGTAAGCACTCAAAATATAGGAAAATATTACCACATAGACAGTAGCCCCTGATGCTCTGTATGGCGTTCGCGAAGAAAGGCCGAATAGAGGATCAAATAATGACTCAGGAGTCTAATCAGAATATGTCTGTTTGCATGTGCAGGCTTCGCTGCTGGCCGCTGCCGCATGTACTGCGGAGGTTGCTGCACTGAAGCAGGACATGGAGCGGTCCGAGGACGAGCTCGGCCTTATGAAGAGGCAGCTCGAGGAGAGCAATTGTAAGCAATACCTTGTCTATACATTAAAAAGAAGCTCGGTTTGTAAAGTAATAGGATCATCATGAATTTGCCAGGGGCCACGACCGAGGTGGCGACCCTGAAGAAGGCGTTGTCCGAGGCCGAAGACAAAGTGGCCAAGGAGTGCATTGAGCGGGAAAAGCAAGAAGCCCGGTTAGGCAAGGTGTAGCAAGAGCTCAAGGCTCTCGCCAAAAACACGTGTCCTTGGAGCTTGACTCTAAGACGCGAGAGTCCGAGCTTGTGAAGGCACTTGAAAGCGCACAGAGCGCCAAGGCTGTAGCCCAGAAGGCCCCCCAGGAGATTGATGCGGTGAAGAAGATAGTAGCGGGTAAGGCATTCATTATGCAAAGCAAGCATGTGAAGGAAAGTTTCCTTTTATTTACCTGAGTTTGGAGCTCTCCAGGAGCATTCTCAGATCTTCCCCGCAGTGTACTAGATGTCGCGGAGTTTTTCTGAGCTGAGGAGGGGAGCTCGACAGAAAAGTTGTTCTGGTCTCAGTATACTGGGACCGAATACCCAATGCCCTTGAGCGACCAGCTGAAGCAACTGGTCGAGCTTCACAAGGCGGCCGAACAGGCCATGAAGGGTCTTATAGTCCGGATGTGGCCTGGCGATCCCCTGCCTAGCAGCTACTTCGGTTTGGTAAGGCGGCTTGTGGATGCCTCTCCACGGCTTGAAGTCATAAAGCGGTCCGTCTGCATCGAGGGTGCGCGCAGGGCATTTGCCCGGGCGAAGGTGCACTTGGCGAAGCTAGACGCCATAAAGCTGGTGAAGGAGGGGCCGCCGGAGGGCAAGGAGCATCGCTGCCCCGAAATGTATTATGACAGTGTCCTGAAGGGTTCTTGCCTTGTGGCAGAGGAATGTGCTAGAGATGTAATTTTTGAATGAACATGCGCATGTGATCCTGTAATATGAAACGAGTTCATTTCATTATGCAACGCTTTTTGAATTTAAAATATTACCTTCTGTGCGCCCGTTTATAAAATCTGAGAGTTGGCTAGTCGTCGGATTCTGCCCCCATGTAACTAGTACTGGGGTGTTCGGGATAAACTGAGCACTCTTTATCCCAATTTTGGGTCATTCGAGGGAGGTGTTCAGCACAACGAACCTGGCAATCAGACTATAAGGCTTTATCATTCTCACTTAGCCATAGAAGTCTACAATTTTAAATTTTGGTGAAGCCCCTAGAATTCGGAAGGCCAAATTTGGGGCGCTATATATGCCTAAGTCGGGCAAGGCCGACTCCTCGCCCGAAGCAGAAAAAGTCTTTAAGGACTTGAGACCTCTCGAACAGCGATCAGCTCTCGCCTTATCATGACAGTCAGTTTTCGGCTTTCTCTACTAAGGTGCTCGTCCGGAAGAACCGGGACACAACCACAGTAGTTCTCCCAGCGCTACCTTAGCCGATATAGCGGAACGTAAGGTACCAAAGCATGGGAGTCGGGCAAACCCAACTATTGACCCAAGGCATGATTCGGAGCTGATGCATATAATGCTATAAGTTCGGGGTGCCGCACTGTCAAAAGTGCTCGGATTTCTCATGCCGTATTATGGGGTAAAGGAAAGCCCCTGGCATACTGACCGTACCAGAATGTACGGGTGCAAGTTGTTGTAAATGAACATATAACTCAAAAGGGATGGATAATGCAATAATAGACTAATGCTATGCATTGTTATTTAAATAGTACGTCGAAGCGTACTGATACACTTTGTGCAATAAGCAAAAAATAGGACTATTTGACATGTCCTATCCAAGGGCAAGCTGCGTAAGGATAGTGAAAAGTGGTTATATCAATTATTATTAGAGACCACCTGGGGGTTCCATTGTACGTCTTAGTTTCTTGCCTCCTTGGTTGTTGCTTCCCGTAATGTGTCTGGCAATCCTACTGCCGGAGAGGGCTTCCAGAGAGTAAGGTCCTGAAAGAGAAAAAATGATAAAGGTATGCAGCCCCTAGGGTGGTTAAGCCGCATTGCGGGACGCACCCTGATCGTGCCCCCGCCTATGCCCATGGTATTTTCAATGCGTAATTATGTACGCGCGGCACGGATTTCATCGCTTAAATGAGACTAGGACAGGGGCCGAATTGCTAGGCGAGCTCTGAACGTGCCAGGCGATCCTGTTGTAGGTTACTCCGGACTCGCTTGACAGTGTCTGGGGGCTGTACCGCCGAATTGGCGGTTTGCCTTAGAAGGCTACTTTGTGCTTCTGCTGCGAGGGCCGTAGTGTGCTCTTCCATGCGGAGCGAGCGTTCTATATTTCCATTGACTGTTATGACCCCCTAGGTCCTGGCATCTTGAGCTTGAGATATGCGTAATGCGGTACCGCATTGAATTTTGCAAATGCGGTTCGCCCGAGCAGTGCGTGATAGCCACTGCAAAACAGGACGATATTGAAGATTAACTCCTTGCTTCGGAAGTTGTCCGGAGATCCGAAGACCACTTCCAGTATGATTGAGCCCATGCAACGGGCCTCTACACCTAGGATGACGCCCTTAAAGGTGGTTTTGGTGGGTTTGATCCTCGAGGGATCTATACCCATTTTGCGCACTATATCTTGATAGAGCAGGTTCAGGCTACTGCCGCCATCCATAAGGACTCGAGTGAGGTGAAATCCGTCGATGATGGGGTCTAGGACCAATGTGGCGGATCCGCCATGACGGATACTAGTGGGGTGGTCCCTGCGATCGAAAGTGATCGAACAAGAGGACCATGGGTTGAACTTTGGGGCGACGGGCTCTATCGCATAGATGTCCCTTAGTGCACGCTTCCGTTCCCTCTTGGAAATGTGGGTTGCGTGTATCATGTTCACCATCTTCACTTGTGGGGGGAACCTCTTCTGTCCTCCAGTGTTCGACGGCTGGGGCTCCTCCTCGTCATCACTATGCAGCCCATTGTCCTTGTTTTCGGCATTCAACTTGCCGACCTGCTTGAACACCCAACATTCTCTATTGGTGTGATTGGCTAGCTTATCGAGGGTGCCGTGGATTTGACACGAGCGATCGAGTATGCGGTCCAAACTGGACGGGCCTGGAGTACTTCTTTTGAATGGCTTTTTCTGCTGACCGGATCTAGAGCCTCTGAATCCGGCATTGACTACCGTATCATCGGTGTTATCGCCGTTGTTGTGGCGCTTTTGTCTGTTACGACGTGGTCTGCCGTTGGCATCTTTGGTATCCGAAGTGCCTGGATTCCTTGATGTGTTGTTGCTGCGAGCTAGCCAACTATCCTCACCCGCGCAAAAGCGGGTCATGAGTGTCGTGAGGGCTGCCATAGACTTCGGCTTCTCCTGGCCGAGGTGCCGGGCGAGCCACTCATCACGGATGTTATGCTTGAATGCCGCTAAGGCCTCTGCATCCGGACAGTCGACAATTTGATTTTTCTTAGTTAGGAACCGTGTCCAGAATTGCCTGGCTGATTCCCCTGGTTGCTAAGTTATATTTCTAAGTCATCAGCATCTGGTGGTCGCACATAAGTGCCCTGGTAGTTGTCAAGGAATGTGTCTTCCAAATCCTCCCAACTACCATGGAGTCTGTTGGCAAGCTATTCAGACAATGTCGAGCTGGTCCTTTGAGTTTTAGTGGGACGTATTTGATGGCATGCAGATCATCACCGCGAGCCATGTGGATGTGAAGGAGGAAATCCTCAATCCATACAGCGGGGTCTGTTGTACCATCATACGATTCGATGTTTATGGGTTTAAAACCCTCCGGGAATTCGTGATCCATAACTTCATCAGTGAAGCATAGGGGGTGTGCGGCGCCTCTGTCCTGGGATATGTCACGACGCGGTTCATATGAGTCTTGTCTGTTGTATTCGGCCCAGCCGGATTTACTTTTAGTGTATCTGGCGCGACGGTCATCGTCCCGCGTTGGCGCGCGCCCCCGTGACCCGTATATCGACCTTGCATGTTTTGCCCTGCTGTCCAATACATCTCGCAGGTCTCGTTTGTTGCCCTGAGCCTTGGTATTTTTGTTTGAGTGGCGGCGGGGTGCGGGCTGAAATTTAGGCTGAAACGCCTCTCTGGCTCGGCCACGAGGTGGCCGGTCAGCCGTATCGTACACTGGTGATGTAGGTTTCAATGCTTCCTCCTCGAGGTGAGGTAGCAACCTGCGCTTTGGGTAATTCTTGGAGGGGCGCTTGAGTTCGTATTCCTCGGCCGCAAGGACTTCGGTCCATCTGTCTGCTAGCAGATCTTGATTAGCTTGAAGCTATTGTTGCTTTTTCTTCAAGCAATTTGCTGTGGCCACAAGCCGGCGCTTGAAGCGCTCCTGCTCGACGGGATCCTCAGGCACGATAAATTCTTCGTCGCCGAGGCGCACCTCGTCTTCGGAGAGAGGCATGTAATCGTCCTCCTCCGATTCTCCATCTGCTACCCGCTCTGGAGGGCTAGCTTGTTCACCTTACCGCTCTAAATCGTGCTGGAGGGGATTGTTGTCGTCTTCGGCACTATCTGGAGTGTTATTGTCTCTTGTGCCGGTATCACTACTTTTGCTATGGCGGGACTTAGAGCGGCGCCGCTGACGTCGGCGCTTGGGTTGCTTCTTGGAGGGGTCATCCTCCGCTGTCTCGTCACCATTACCTTCTTTGGGGGTGTCCACCATGTATATATAATATGATGAGGTGGCGGTCTAGCGCCCTGTGGGCGGTGGTTCCTGTCCGTCTCCTGCATCGTCGTCCATACCATCGATGTCTTCGGAGTCGAAGTCGAGCATGTCGGTTAAATCGTCAATAGTGGCTACTAAGTGGGTGGTGGGTGGGCAACGAATTTCTTCATCGTCTGCATCCCATTCTAGCCGGACATAGTTCGGCCAAGGTTCTCCTGACAAGGAGAGAGACCTTAATGAATTTAGCATGTCGCTGAAAGGCGAGTGCTGAAAGATATCCGTGGAGGTGGACTCCATGATCGACGCCCAATCTGATTTGATAATCACGGACGTAGGCGGTTCGGAGCCCGTGGCCGGAGATGAATCCAGTGGTTCGGCAACACGGCTCTCGTAAGGGGTGAAGTCAGTATCTGGCTCCATCGCCACTGAGAGTGCGGCCTCCATGGCGGGGTCTATCCCCCCATCCTCGGATGGCGCGATTTGCTCTGGACTGAGGGCCGGAGTAGTTGCAGGTGTGATCTCCCGAACACTATCAGATGGTAGAGTTACGTCATGCTCATCGTGATTGTGCGGCGCACCTGACGTGGGCTCGAATCCGTCGAAGATCAAGTCTCCGCAGATGTCGGCAGTGTAGTTTAAGTTACCGAACCTGACCTGATGGCCAGGGGCGTAGCTCTCGATCTGCTCCAGATGGCCAAGCGAATTGGCCCGCAGTGCGAAGCCGCCGAATACCAAGATCTGTCCGGGGAGGAAAACCTCACCCTGGACTGCATCGTTACCGATGATCGAGGGGGCCATCGAGCCTTACAGTGATGGCACAATGGAACTCTCAATGAAAGCACCAATGTCAGTGTCAAAACTGGCAGATCTCGGGTAGGGGGTCCTGAACTGTGCGTCTAAGGCGGATGGTAACAGGAGGCAGGGGACACGATGTTTACCCAGGTTCGGGCCCTCTCGATGGAGGTAATACCCTACGTCCTGCTTGATTGATCTTGATGATATGAGTATTACAAGAGTTGATCTACCACGAGATCGTAGAGGCTAAACCCTAGAAGCTAGCCTATGGTATGCTTGTTGTTGTCCTACGAACTAAACCCTCCGGTTTACATAGACACCGGAGGGGGCTAGGGTTACATAGAGTCGGTCACAAGGGAGGAGATC
Source organism: Triticum dicoccoides (assembly GCF_002162155.2). NCBI lineage: Eukaryota > Viridiplantae > Streptophyta > Magnoliopsida > Poales > Poaceae > Triticum > Triticum dicoccoides. Next base: position 351,103,817 of record NC_041392.1, read on the forward strand.
CACATATCCATATTGCCAAGCTTGCCTTCCACGCCAAGGAAAGTCCCATCCGGACACGGGACGAAGTCTTCAATCTTGTATCTTCATAGTCCAACAGTCCGACCAAAGGATATAGTCCGGCTGTCCGGAGACCCCCTAATCCAGGACTCCCTCAACTGGCATCCTTCACATTATCGGCGAACTCAGTTCATAGAAACAAGCAATTCAACCATTCTATGGGTAAACCAAAGTTCCACTAGAATATTTTTCACTACCCCAATCATACATGCAAAAAGGGGCGACGCCACCGTAGGGCCTGGTATGGGTAGCCGCCTTGGGTGGATGGAAAGTGTGCACCTAGCTTGAGTCGTCCAGGTTGGCCCAGGCTAGTTTTGTTTGTCCCAGTGCATGAGCAGGAAATGTAAAAAATGAAGAAAAATGTTTCAATTTGGATGGGCCAATCACATGAGTGCAAGGCAGGCCCTATAGCAGGCTCGTGGCCCAAACGAGCGCCTCCCATATTGATCAACAGCCGGAGAAATCCCAATTCGTTCGCTCCAGCCTCCAGTCTGGTTTGCTCCTATCCTAGCCGTCGTTGGACAGACCAACACAGGAATTCCTCGCGCCCTCGTTGGAGTCTGGTCGCCAGGCTTCAAGCGAATGGAAGGACATGAAGATGAAGATCCAAACCTGGGTGTAGCCTGCGTGGGAGGCAACGACAGCAACACAGGCATGGCATCGAGCTTGCGCAAACGGACAGTCACAACTTGCAAGAGTTGCATGCGGAACAAGCAGATACATCACATCCCTGATTATATCTAATTCAACTATTCAATTTCTAGTCAATAGTTAAACCCGATGGTGGTCTAAAACTACTTGTATGTATGGAATCTATAAGAAAATGAAACCAATTTCTACTTATTTTATAACTCCCCCAATCAGTACTGAACTGACTGAACCTGATGTGTCTAATCAAGTTTCCGGTGTAAACATACAAGCTCATGTTGTTCTTGAGCCTGAAGTGTCTAATGAACATACTGCTAATGAAGGATTTGATGCAAACATTTTACATGCTCCTGGTGATGAACATATAGTGTCTAATGAGGGATCTAATGCAAGCATTTTGCAAGCTCCCATTGAAGGATTTAGTGTCTAATGATAATCTGCTATGTTGAGACTGTCGGTGTCAAAACCGGCGGATCTCGGGTAGGGGGTCCCGAACTGCGCGTCTAGGATTGATGGTAACAGGAGGCGGGGGACACAATGTTTACCCAGGTTCGGGCCCTCTCTATGGAGGTAAAACCCTACGTCCTGCTTGATTGATATTGATGAATATGAGTGTTACAAGAGTGGATCTACCACGAGATCGTAATGGCTAAACCCTAGAAGTCTAGCCTATGTGGGTATGGTAATGAGTATATATGATGTCCTTTCCGGACTACCCCCTTCGGTTTATATAGACACCGAGGGGATCTAGGGTTTACATGGAGTCGGTTACATAAGAAGGAATCTTCGATCGCCAAGCTTGCCTTCCACGCCAAGTAGAGTCCAATCCGGACACGGTGCAGTCTTCGGCCTTCATGTCTTCACAGCCCATCAGTCCGGCCCATGGATAACAGGCCGGACGCTCGAGGACCCCTTAGTCCAGGACTCCCTCGGTAGCCCCCAAACCAGTCTTCAATAACGAGGTGCTCGGCACACATACTCTCTTCGGCATTGCAAGGCGGGTTCTCCCTTCAACTATCTCCAAGTATGTATTCGGCCATTGATCCAATGCCGCCTCCTTGGCTTCCGTGTGTTGAATAGCCTTTGTCCTCCACGTGTCGAGTGAATGTGGAAAGTCAAGGTAATTTTGCGAATAACACCCCCTTCGTGCGAGGAAGAGCGCCTATTTAAAGAGATTGGACCCCAGATCCATTCAGCGCTACACAGAAGAAATCCCCAGAGACTGCTTTAGGAGAAACCATTCCGGCATGGCTAATGCTCCCAGCTCCTCCGCTCGTCCCGACCGAGAGAAAGGCGAGTGGGAGAGGTGTTCCGTGTCCAATAGCCATTTGATGAAGTTGCAAATGCAGGGGTTCCTTCCCCATGCAGATCTAGTCCCTGTTCGATCGGGGCTAGCTTCCTTCAATGAGGGGACTCAGGCAGTGGACTTCCCAAATTCGTCTAGGGGGAGCGAGTGTGTTTTGTCCCCTACCTGCTAAGAGGCGTCAGATTTCCAATCCATCCGTTCCTCCGACGGCTTCTGGAATATTACGGCCTCCAGCTGCGCAACTTCACTCTGGCCTCTATTCTGGACATTGCGGGTTACGTCGCTTTATGTGAACTTTTCCTAGGCATCGAGGCTCACTTCGAGTTGTTGAGGAAGCTGTTTTGTCTCGTCCCACGCAATCACGAAGGGTCAATATTTGAAGTGGGCGGAGCCGAAGTCTGGCACGTCGCCGATACCGGATATCCATCCGGCACACCAAGGAAGGCACCTGATGAATGGCCCTCCGAATGGTTTTATATAGAGGACGTTGCGCTTCCTGACCCGATTCGAAAGGGTCTTCCCGAATTTGCTCGTGTCCCGCTGAAGAAACGCCACAGTTGGCATCCCCGGAGTCTTGAAGAGGAAGATGGCACGGAGGTTCATCAGCTGATGAGCAGGATAAGAGAGCTCACTCAGTCCTGACTCACAGTAATCGAGGTTATGGCAATTTCCATAGCGCGAGGGGTTCAACCACTCCAATACAGAGGGCTTCCCATGTGGCACTATAATGGGGAGGACGACGCTTCTTGCTGCAGCCGGAAAGGTCCGGATGCCCCTGCCGCTTTGGCTAAGATATTAGCCGAACTGTTCAAAGGGGAGGAAAAGGAATTTCTCCGCATCAAATCTAGAGATGGGTACTCTATGTATAACACTCCCAGCTGGGTAAGGCCCGACCCCTCCGTTTTTACTTCTTCCATCTCGAAATTGCTTTTGATAAAGTTCTAGCTTGCTTGCTTATGACAACACTGGCGAAAGGTCATCGAGGAATTTTATAGTCCCGCCCCATAGCCGGAGGACCACAACCGGGAGTTAGATCCCGGGTTCAAAGAGGACACGGATATATTTGTGGTGCTTGCAGAGGGAGTGTTCTACCAGACCAGCTGCGACGACACAGAAGTGGCCATTACCGCAGACTATCCAGGCCTTCTTCCTGCTTCTCGGGTAAATAATTAAGAAATCACCTTCTCTAAAAGAGTGCTCTTACGCCGTCTCACCGATCGCACTGTATCGTGCTTCATAGGGGAGACGTTCGACGGCTTCGAAGAGACCGGCTCCCGTGCCGGACAATCCTTCCAAGAGGAAAGCAAATGAAGACACGGCCACGCCTTCATCGAAGAGGTATGAATTCGCCAACCTACCCCTGAGCAGTCACGTCCAACCGTGACCTTCCCGTTTTCCATTTGCCAGGAGGAAGGTGCGCCGGATTGTATCCAGGGGTCCGAGCGGCCGTACTTCCCACAGCCAGGATTCAAATCCTGCCGTGAAGACGGGGGCTGATGCAGGGGCGACGCTGGACTATCCTCCAGCCGAGGATTCGGATGATGTATCGGTCACCAACTTGGAAGTGGAGAGTGCTATGAATCATTGGCACCGCCGGGCCATTTTACAAGATCCAGGCTTTTCGGAAGAGTCGTTTAACGCCTTCAACACAGCCGATGCGTACATCCGGGCTGCTCGAGACGGGATTAGCAGGGCCACAAAGCAACATCTGAAAGATGTGCAGGTAAATTCGCTTTGTCTGACTATGACAACCATACGCCAGTAGCCCCCGAGACTTAAAGGAGTTGAATCAACTGATTTAAGGATCAATGTACCACCAGGTTCTTACGGAGAAAAATTCCCAGCTAGCTTAGGAACTAGAAAAGTGTCAGCGTCAGGTGCTTGCTGCTAATGCCGAACTGGAGAAATACAAGGCATCTCCAGGTAATATTTTCCTCCATCGAAAATTCATAAGGCTACACCGATAGTGTGAATCTGGGTTCTAATTTTCGTGTTGGGTCGTTTAGACCAAGTTCAAGAGCAGCTGGATGCCGCTCGAAGCGAAGAACACGGAGCCAAAAAACTGCTAGCAGCTGGCGAGTGTGTATTGACAAAGGTCGTTGAAGAGAAAAAGAAACTTCGGGATTCGAACATCGACCTAGGCAAAGAACTGAAAGATGTGCGAGCGCAGCTAGCCGACTCTGTGAAGGAGGACAAGAAGCTCCGAGGCGGCATATTCAGTATGTGGCCGCTTTTATTTACAATAGTTTGGAGCTAGCGGTAGCTGATATAGCTGTAATTGCAGGTTTGTTGACAAACGGCCCCGAAGAGGAAGTGTCCGGATCATCAAATGATCTTCTACAGGAGCTGTCGCAGTTGCACGAGGAAGCTCGGCAGGCTATGCAGCGTGTAGCCAAGGCTTTATGGCCATCCGACGCCCCTCCAGGAAGCATGGAGAAGCTGGTAGAGATGTTCAAGGGAGCGCGGCGGCTTATCTGGCTGTGGAAGATATCTGCCTGCCGAGAGGATGCACGAGAGGCCTGGTCCATGGTGAAGACGTGCTATACCAAGCTGGATCCTAATCACATGGCTCGTGTCGGGCCGGTAGGGCCGAATGGGGAAGAAATTCCTGTTAGTATAGTATATGACCAAGTAGAGGTGGTCGCCAAATATTCTCAACAGGATTGTAAGTTAGACTGCCTATTGGAAGGTCTAGAGGAAGAGGTGTTCGAGTCCAAGTGAATGTCCTCATCTAGCTGAATTGTATAACATTTGTCATGGCAGACATTTTCGCTTCAACCTCCGGACTTTAAGGTGTGGAGTGTTTCCAAATACCGTCGCGGCCGAATAGGCCGGGGTATGCTTGGAAAACTAGGCGTAGGGGTCATAGTTGCTTGAACAGACAAGTTGTATCCAGCTAGCTATGTTATATTACATGGATATCGTAAGAAACATCTTCCGGAGAGAATAGTTCCGTTAAGGGTTCCTTTCCCTGGGTGTGCATGCATTTAATGTACATGTTAGAATTGTGATGCGAGCACCACAGTTCGTATAACTTTTGGGGGTGCACAATGGAGTGAGTTTAGAAAACATCTTTAATTCACCGACTGAATATTCCCTTAAGAACGCTAGCTTTCGGCTTCACCCAGTCTGAGGTACACATTCGGATGACCTGGCAGCAACAATCGCAGAGGTGCTCCCTTTATGCCCTAGCCGAACTAACAGGCACGTAGGGCATAAGCACAGGAGCCAGGCAACCCAGCTTGGCCAAAACTTAAGTCATATCCATGCATATAGTGGCGAAGAAAAGGTACATATGGAAAAAAACTCATATGTGAGGAGCTTGATGCTCAAGGAATGACAAGAACTTCTGTCCGAGAAGCCCCCAGGTACAAGTGGCGTACATGTTTAAAGATGTATCTGCCGATAATGTGCAATGCCCTCGATGCGGCTATATCTCCCATGTGTCGAAGCACGACTTAGAGGCATAACCGCATTGAAAGCAATGAAGCAAGTGAGGTAATCTTCACACAACCCATGTAATACATAAGGGAAAGAGATACATAGTTGGCTTACAATCGCCACTTCACACAGTTACATGAATAAAGCAATACATCAACCAGTTACAATCAAGGTCCGACTATGGAACCAAAATAAAAGAAGACTACCCCAAAAGCTACGCAGATCCCCGATCGACCCCAACTGGGCTCCACTACTGATCAACTGGAAATGAAACAACACAAAGGACAAGATCTTCATCGAGCTCCTCCTTGAGCTTGGTTGCGTCACCTGCTCGGTATCATCGGCATCTGCAAACTGGTTTTGGAAGTATCTATGAGTCACGGGGACTCAGGAATCTCACACCCTCGCGATCAAGACTATTTAAGCTCATGGGTAAGGTAAAGGTATGAGGTGGAGCTGCAGCAAGCGACTAGCATATATGGTGGCTAACATACGCAAAAGAGCGCGAGAAGAGAAGGCAAAGCACGATCGAGAAACTATGATCAAGAAGTGAGCCTAGAACAACCTACGTCAAGCATTACTCCAACACCGTATTCACTTCCCGGACTCCGCTTAGAAGAGACCATCACGGTTACACACGCGGTTGATGTATTTTAATTAAGATAAACTTCAGGTTTTCTATAACCGGACATTAACAAATTCCCATCTGCCCATAACCGCGGGCACAACTTTCGAAAGTTCATATCCCTGCAGGGGTGTGTCCTAACTTAGCCCATCACAAGCTCTCATGGTCAACGAAGTTTATTCCTTCTAGTGGGAAGACCCGATCATGATCGGAATCCCGGTTACAAGACATTTCGACAATGGTAAAACAAGACCAGCAAAGCCACCCAGATGTGCCGACAAATCCCGATAGGAGGTGCACATATCTCGTTCTTAGGGCACACCGGATGAGCAAGACGTCGGGTAAGCCAGCCCAGAGTTGCCCCTGGTAGCCTCGGACATCGCTCTGTTGGACCAACACTTAGAAAAGCACTGGCCCGGGGGGGTTAAATAAAGATGACCCTTGAGCCGGCCGACTCAAGGGAAAGAAAAGGCTATGTGGCAAATGATAAAACCAATGTTGGGCCTTGCTGGAGGAGTTTTATTCAAGGCGAACTGTCAAGGGGTTCCCATTATAACCCAGCTGCGTAAGGAATGCAAAATCCGAGAACATAACGTCGATATGACGGAAACTAGGGCGGCAAGAGTGGAACAAAACACCAGGCATAAGGCCGAGCCTTCCACCATTTACCTAGTACATAGATGCATTAATTAAATAAGAGATATTATGATATCCCAACAAAATATCCATGTTCCAACATGGAAGAAACTCCAATCCTCACCTGCAACTAACAACGCTATAAGAGGGGCTGAGCAAAGCGGTAACATAGCCAAACAACGGTTTGCTAGGACAAGGTGGGTTAGAGGCTTGGCTTAACAATATGGGAGGCATGATAAGCAAGTGGTAGGTATCGTAGCATAGGCATAGCAAAAGAGCGAGCAACTAGCAGGCAAAGATAGAAGTGATTTCGAGGGTATGGTCATCTTGCCTGAGATCCCGCAAGGAAGAAGAACGAGTCATGAAGAAGATAAACGGACGTAGACAACGGATCCTCACAAACGCAACGTTATCGGAACCACCCCGAAGAAGCAACACCGGAAAGAAGCAAACAACATAGTAAACAACCAACACATGAATATGGCATGATGCAAAACCAAGTATGATGCATGTCCGGTTTAATGAAGCATGTCATGGCAAAAGTGCACAAGCAATCCTACAAATTAAGTGGAGCTCAATATGCAACGGTGGATATTGACGAAACACCACGACAAGTTATTTAGTTCGATCTCGTTTATGTACCCAACAATATTAAATGTTGATTAACATGGCAAGGGGTGAAGCACAACAAAACTACCTATCTAGGCAAGTTTAAATGAGGCCGGAAACAACGAACAACAATTCCGGTAAAACCCCATATGCATATTTTAAGGTTTGGTACTGTTCTGCCCTAAAACATATTTTAGAGTTGTTAAACATGCAAAGTAAGGCCACCATGTTAAACTAGGCATTTTTCCACCCCATTTACATATAAAGTTTATTAAATTCGGAGTTACAGTTATTTAGTTATGAAATAAAGCATTTTAACATTGCATAGGAGCAAATTTAAGCAAACAACATTTTAAGCATTTTAAACATGGATGAAAAAGACATATTATGAAACTAGACAAAATTCTAAGCAACTTCCATATTAAGTTTGTTTGAATCCGATGCACGGTTTGTGAGTTATTATATGCACGTTGTCTAGGGACTTTTCTGTAAAACAGTCATCTCTGGAATATTGGCAAAAATCGCAGGACTAGGGAAAAAACCATAGCGGGCCGAATCTGGAACAGTGCATGGGCGCATAACAGCAAAACTGTAGCACCAAGCGAGGGGTAGATGGAAGTGCTCACTTTGGGCCTTCGGCCAAAAGTGGAGGTGGGCTTGGAACACTACAACTGGGCCGGCTAGGCGTTTGATCCGTGGAGCTATTCTCCTTTGCGGGCTGGAGTGGAGATGGGCCGGGCCTCACGGGGACGCGGCCTGCCTGCGTGGATGAGGCCAGCGTAGTAGATGGCGTCGTCCTCCTCCCGACAAGGACGAGCGGCGGCGGCTTGCAGACTCCGGCGACGGGACGAAGCGGGAAGGACGGGATCCCTCGGATCCGGCGGGGAGGAGGCCGTAGTGACCGAATCCGAGGTCGGCGCGCCCATCGATGATCGACGGCGGCAGCGGAAGCTCCAAATGACGCCGGTGGTTCCCTGCGGCAACAGAGGGAGGGAGAGAGCTAGTGAGGGAAGGAAAGGAAAGGGAAAGGAGAGAGAGGGCCATGCGGCATCGCGACCTGGCCGAAGGTGGTCGCCGGCGGCGACTCCGGCGTCTTGCCGGCCAGTGGCGGGGCTGGACGGGGAGAGGATCTCCTGCGCGAGGCTCGGGAACCAGGGCGTGGGGCTCACGAAAGCGGCGGCGGGATCCGGGCTTCGATGGGCTTGGCGGGCCCCACATGGGCCTGACAGGGCCGCGGGAGGTGGGAGGAGGCCAGGGGTGACGTGGCATCGTTCCGTTGGCTGCGGGTGACCACGCGGTGGCGGCTGGCCACTAGGAGCGCGCCATGTGGCGCCGGCGAGGTGGCGGTGTGGGAAGAGACCAAGGGTGGCGGCGACAAGTGGAGGCCAGGGAGGGGTTCGGCGCTGAAATTGAGGGGAGGGGGCTAGAGGTAGGTGGAAGGCTAGGGATGCCAAAAAATGGCATGGAGGGGGTCTATGTAAGGCAAGGGGGCTAGGGTTAGGGGGTTTGAGGCCGTTTCGGAGCCGTTCGATCTCGATCAGACGACCCGGAGCGGAGGGGGGTTAGATAGGTGGGCTAGTGGGCTTTGCTAGAGAGAGATGGGCTGAGAAGAAAGGAGAGAGAGGCCCGACAACAGTTTTCAGAGACCAAAAACGTCCGACGATGGACCGGCTACTATTGCCGCTATAGTTATCCGTTGGGGCGTCAGACGGACTCCGAATGCGATGAAACTTGGCAGGCAGCCTACCTACACTATAATAAGACCGCACGCCAACTCTCATCCCATTCTAAGAACATTCTCCGGCCACTTAGAAAATAATATTTTGGACGTGCCGCGGGCGCGTGCAAGTGTGGTTGGGCTCAGAACAGATAACGGAGAGAACTGGGGGAACCCGGACGGATGCAAGTTTTGAAAACATGATGATGCAATGCGGATGATGACATGGCAAGATGCAACACGCAAGCAAATGACAAGGCAACAACAGCGAATAACTGGAGGACACCTGGCACATCGGACTCGGGGCGTTACATAATGGCCCCAAGAATGGTAATGGGAATGGAGGAAGCAACGGCCAGAACCGCACCAACCCATCAACCCCAGCCAAGAGAGACCTGAGCCAAGTCACTTGCTTTAAGTACCAGAAGACCATACATTACGCTAATGAATGTCCTGAAGCCCATAATGGAAATGGCAATGGAAACTCTGGGAAGAAGCCGAACCCTTTCAACAGGGGACAGGTGAACCACATAAATGTGGAGGAGGTTGAAGCCCAGGCCGATGTAGTAATAGGTAAGTTTTTGGTTAAGTCATTTACTGCACTCTTTCTTTTTGATACTGGTGCATCGCATTCATACATATCAAGGGGATTTGTGGATAAGTATAAACTGCCAACCCAAGCCCTTAGGTCACCCATGTTAGTAACCTCGCCTGGAGCAGAGTATATGGCTAGTCTATGGTGTGATCAGTTACCATTAAGGATTGGTAACTATGTATTTCCCTCGGACCTAATAGTATTGGAATCCCAAGGATTGGATGTGATATTAGGCATGGATTGGTTATCAAAGTATGAAGGGAACATTGAATGTGCCAGTAAGTCAATTTTGCTTACCACCCCAGAAGGGAGAAAGGCTCAAGTATGTATCCCGGCATGTGCCGAAAGGGACTCAAGTAAATTGCCTAACAGGAGTTGTGCAGGAGGAAGTACCAGTAGTGAAGGAGTTCCCCGATGTATTTCCAGATGAGTTGCCAGGCATGCCACCGGATAGATATATTGAGTTTTTGATTGAGCTTTTGCCAGGCACCGGGCCAATATCTAAGAGATCTTATAGGATGCCCGCAAAGGATTTGGAAGAGATTAAGAAGCAAATTAAGGAGTTACTGGATAAAGGATATATCTGCCCAAGTTCTTCACCTTGGGGATCGCCAGTACTTCTAGTAGAGAAGAAGGATGGATCGTTAAGGATGGTCGTTGATTATCGAGGATTGAATGAAGTAACCATCAAGAACAAGTACCCACTACCGATGATCAATAATCTGTTTGATCGATTCCAAGGAGCTAAGGTATTTTCCAAGATCGATCTGCGGTCAGGATACCATCAGTTGAAAATTCGAGAACAGGATATACCTAAAATGGCTTTTACCACCAGGTATGGGCTGTACGAGTATACCGTTATTTCATTTGGCCTGACTAACACACCCGCATATTTTATGAACATGATGAACAAAGTGTTTATGGAGTTTTTGGATAAGTTCGTCGTAGTGTTCATTGATGATATCCTGGTTTACTCGAAGAATGAAGAGGAGCATAAGGAGCATTTGTGTTTGGTACTTGGTAAGCTCAGAGAACATCAGTTATATGCCAAGTTTAGCAAATGTGAGTTTTGGTTGAAGGAAGTTGGATTTCTCGGACACGTCATATCCGAAGAAGGTATAGCAGTAGATCCCACCAAGGTTGACACTGTGACAAATTGGGAAGCGCCAACAACAGTTGGAGAGATCCGGAGTTTTCTTGGACTTGCAGGATACTACTGGAGATTCATTGAAAATTTCTCGAAGATTGCGAAACCTATGACGGAATTGTTGAAGAAGGATACCAAGTTCATATGGACTGAGGAATGTGAGGCTAGTTTCCAGTAGTTGAAGAAACGTTTGGTTACATCACCAGTGTTGATTTTGCCAGATCAGACCAAGGATTATGAGGTGTATTGCAACGCTTCACGTCGAGGACTTGGAGCAGTGCTTATGCAAGAAGGAAGAGTTGTTTCCTATGCCTCATGACAACTTAAGCCTCATGAGTTGAATTATGCTACGCATGATTTGGAGTTAGCAGCCACAGTGCATGCATTGAAGACTTGCAGACATTTTCTCATTGGAAACCATTGTGAGGTGTACACAGATCACAAGAGTTTGAAGTACATTTTCACGCAGAAGGAGTTGAATCTCAGACAAAGGAGATGGTTGGAACTCATCAAGGATTATGATATGAGATTGCATTATCACCTTGGAAAGGCTAACGTAGTAGCTGACGCGTTGAGCCGTAAAAGTCATGTCAACACCTTAATGACGAGAGATTTACCAAAGGAGTTAGCCGAGAATCTTCGTGAGCTATGTTTGGAGATAGTTCCGAGAGGCTATGTAGCAGCATTGGTGATTCAGTCTACGTTGATGGATAAGATCAGAGAAGCTCAAAGGACTGACAAGGAGATTGCTTCTATTAATGAGAAAATGAGCAAAGGAAAAGTTAAAGGATTTCGTGAGGATGAGCACGTTACCTTATGGTTTGAAGACCGTATTTATGTGCCTAATGACTCGGAGATTAGGAAATTGATTCTGCAAGAGGCCCATGATTCACCATATTCGATTCACCCAGGAAATACCAAGATGTATTTGGATTTGAAGGATATTTTCTGGTGGACGGGAATGAAGAAGGATATTGCTGAGTATGTAGCCGTTTGTGATGTATGTCAGAGAGTAAAGGCAGAGCATCAGAAGACAGCAGGATTGCTACAGCCATTGCCAATACCTGAATGGAAGTGGGATAAGTTAGGCATGGATTTTATCACAGGATTGCCCAGAACTCGTTCAGGCTATGACTCGATATTGGTTGTAGTCGATCGTTTGACAAAGGTAGCTCATTTCATCCCAGTGAAGACTACCTATACTAGTGCCAAGTTAGCAAAGATATACATGACCAGAATCGTATGTCTGCATGGAGTTCCAAGGAGCATTGTATCAGATAGAGGAACCAAGTTTACCTCAAAGTTCTGGAATCAGATGCACGAAACTTTGGGTACCAGGCTAGAGTTCAGTACATCTTTCCATCCACAGACAGATGGACAGACCGAGAGAGTCAATCAGATTTTGGAGGATATGCTGAGAGCTTGTGCGCTAGATTATGGATCTAGTTGGGACGACAATTTTCCATATGCAGAGTTCTCTTACAACAACAGTTATCAATCCAGTTTGAAGATGGCCCGTTTCGAAGCCTTGTACAGAAGGAGGTGCAGGACCCCGTTGTCACGGGATGAAGTTGGAGACCGCCAGTTGTTTGGACCAGATCTGATTAAGGAGTCTGAACAGAAAGTAAATTTGATTCGCGATAGGCTCAAGGTAGCCCAGTCCAGACAGAAGAGCTACGCAGATTCAAAACGCAAGGAGACAGTTTACGAAGTCGGAGACCGAGTTTATCTTCGAGTATCTCCACTTCGAGGAGTTAAGCACTTTGGAGTTAAGGGAAAGTTAGCGCCACGTTTTGTAGGACCATACAAAGTTGTGGAGCGTATGGCAGAAGTGGCCTACAAATTGGAATTTCCCGAAGGATTGTCAGGAGTTCACGATGTGTTCCACGTTTCCCGAAGGATTGTCAGAAGTGCCACGCAGAGATGGCTGATATACCGCTAAGAGATACAGTGCTGCTGGAAGCAATTCAGTTGGATAGTGATTTGACCTATGAGGAGAAACTAGTCAAGATTCTTGAGTATGCCAGCCGAGTCACCCGCAGCAAGGTTATCAAGTTTTGCAAAGTTCAGTGGAGCCACCACACGGAGGATGAAGGCACCTGGGAACAAGAGGAAGATCTGTTGAAGGACCACCCTCACCTACTTCCTAGCCAACCCGAATCTCGAGGGCGAGATTCATCTTAAGGGGGGTAGGTTTGTAACATCCCAAATTTTCAATTTGGAATGTTATACAATAGATCATCATGCGTATCATATTTATTGCATTTTGGTTGATCCTAGAAATTTCACGCAACTCAAGGACCCTCGGAGAGAGTTGGGGATTTCGTTATTTTCATATTTGAGTTGTCTCAAATTTTGAAAATAGGATCATTTGATTTTATTTATTTTATCTTCAATTATTTCTATTATAAAAATTATGAGAGAGGGAATACAATGACTTTCTCAAAATAAGGAAATATTGGGGATTTAATAAAAAAATCAAATAAGATTTTTATTTTGGTTTTATTGCTATTTTATTTGAATTTAGGAAAAATTGCACGTTTTCAAAAATTGCATTTAGGGCCAAGAAAATGTTCATCCTGTTCTAAATATTTTATTTAGACAGTGAAAATTTGTTTTGGCATTTTTAGAATTTTATTTATTTTTCTAGAATTTCTTTAAGTTGCAGCGTTATTGTTTTAAAAAAAGAGATCCCGTGCCCGACTGGGCCAAGGGCCTAGCCGAGCAGGCCGGCCCAGCCAGCCGCCGCCGCCTCCCGCCCTGGTCGGGACAGGAGTCCCGACCACCGCCGCCGCCGAGTCCGGGGAGGACCCGACTCCCGAGGCCGCCCCTTCCCCAAGTCGCCGCCTCCCCCCCTTTATAACCCCGCCGGACCCCCCTGCAGCCCCACACCCGCCGCCGCCTCCCCACGCCGCTTGTCGCCGCCGCCACAGCCGCCACCCCGCGCC
>NC_041392.1:351118350-351137706 GCF_002162155.2 Triticum dicoccoides
AGCCACTGCCCCGCCGCCCCGCACCACCCGCCGCCGCCGGAGCCCCGCCCCCGGTTTTCTGAGAAAAGCCGTTTCGTTTTTTAGAAAACCCTAGTTTTCGTTTTTTTAATAGATCGGTTTTTCTCCGGTTTATTTATTTAGTGAGCGTTCACTCGCCCGTTCGTTTTAGCGAATGCATTCATCGTTTAGTTCCAGTTAACGAACGTTCGTCATTTTTCTTTTTCTCGGATTAAATCCGCGATTTTTCTGATCGAGATTTCTGATCCGATGTTCGTTTTAGTTTAACTTTTCGCTCATTTGTTGGAATCAGGCGATTCAAGCGCCTGGAGTTTCGTCACGAAACCCTCTTTCCGTTTAACCAACTCAAACAAGTTTTTGCCTCTGTAAAAATTTCCCTAGATCCAGAATAGTAAATGAAGCCTTTTTTCTTTTGCCGTTTGTCTTTCCTTGCTTCGTTCGATTTGGTTCTTTTTGCCAACCGGAGTTCTTAAGTTGAACTATCTGGTTAGATCTCTTATTTGAATTTTACCTGTGCATTAGTTGAATACTTATTGTTTGCTTGTTTGTTTGCGATAGATTACCCGGAGTGCGCCGCTTGCTACTTCGAATCGCTAGGTTTTGCGGATCATCAGTAAGGCAAGTAACACTTTGATCATACCATCCTTCTACCCAGTTTTTATTGCATTAGATCAATCCTCACACCATTGCATGATTAGGATCTAATTAAATTGTGGGTTTGGGAAGTAGATGAGGTAGTACCTATTACCTGTTTATTATCAAACCTTTGGGAGTTACTTCTACGTTTACTTCTTATGCCATGCTATGCTAGTAGACATGGATTGGGTGAGTGAAATCCATGACAGATGTGAGAATGTTAAATTAATGGTTTATCTAAGGTGGCAACTTAAATACACATCTGGGTGGATTGAGGCACCTGGGTATTCCAGTGATTGCCTGTTTTTCTTTGGACCGCCACCCAGGCTCAAAGGGATCATGAGATTATTCATGCTAGAAACTTCCGTGTGCAGCCACAAGCTACTATGGGCTCTAGCATAGTTGACTAAGTCGTGCGAACTCTTACAGTGGTAGACTAGCAGATGTAGGGGATGTAGGTTGGTACGCTCTACCCGTTCGTAAGGTGCTAGCGCTTCTGAAAGACTATGTCTCTGTCATCCGTTTCTCAAACATCATGTAGTGCGAGAATCCCAATGGAGGAGATCGAGTCTTGTGGGGAAAAGTGCGCAAACCTCTGCAGAGTGTATAAACTAATCATGATTAGCCGTGTCGCCGGTTATGGACATCTTGAGTATCTAGTACTTGGATTATCATGTGAATCTCATCATGTTACTCTAATTAATTTTGTTGGGTTTTTAATGATGATACTTAATTGGGATTGAGAATGCTGTCAACCATTCTCAATGTTTAACAACTACCATGATAGTTAAATAAAATTTATTCCTTTGCAGTAGGGAAAAATTGGCTTTACGCAAAACTGTAACCATAGAGCTCTCCACCAGCCAAATATGCATGTAGTATAGTTTTATTGTTCCATCATTCTCTATGTGTTACAATGCCAGCATATTCCATGTGCTGTCCCGTTTCGGGCTGCAACGTTCATGTTGCAGACTTTTCAGATGACGAGTAAGATGCCTTTTAGGTCGTGGTTCTATACTCAGTGATGCCATTGGAGTTGATGGACTCACTTATCTTCCAAGCCTTCCGTTGTTATCGTTATTAGATGGCCTTAAGCCATATTCATTGTAATAAGTTCTCTTTTGAGACACTCGATGTAATAAGTGTGTGATTGCTACTTTGTTATAAATCCTTCAAGTAGTGTGTGGTGTCAGCATTACTGATCCAGGGATGAGACCTGAGCATAGAGATTGGACCGTTTGAGGTCTGGTCGCTACAAGAAGGTACCGATCGCATCTCCCGTCGGGTTACGAGCCGCAAAATCTCTTCAATACGCCAGGGGCAGGAACTAGTAACCAGCCAATATTAAACCGGATGGAGGTACCAGGAACAGGAGCACCGGTTCAACCGCGCACGATGGACCCGCCTCGTCAGAACAACATTGTGCCACAGTATGTACCAACACCTCCAAGGCATTACTCCAACCCGTTGGACAACATTGTGGCTGCCGCTTCATGCTTGGCAGCCCTTCCAACCGACGGCGAATCACCAGTTTCAATTGAGGCACGTTGAGCCAGAGATCTCCTTCAAACAGCGCTAAATCAGCAGCAGGCATATTCGCACAGTCGTGAGAGGATTCATTCCACTCCCTGTCCAAGTCGGAGCTATTGCAGACACATTGAGGATGAACTGGCCATGTCAAGCAGTGCACATTGGCGTAATTCGCCGCGAGGACACAACCCGGCAGGGGGAGGTGCTAATGCGCAGGATGTGGTAGACCATGGTCGCGCACGTCAGGAGGCTGAGTTAGCGGCTCTGCACGGAGCCCGTCAACCTACTCCGGTTCACCCAACCGCATCAGTGGAGCCAGGTGTGGTGTTCAGTTCCTTAGGGGTGCCGTGTCTTACCCCCGCTTTACGTAATGTGAGACCGCCCAAGGATTTCAAAGGACCTCGTAAGGTGCCCAATTATACCGCCAATCTACAGCTAGAAGCATGGGTTGAAAGCTACGAGATGGCAATGGAGATGCTAGATGTGGATGAAGCAGTATGTGCTAAATACTTTACCATGATATTGGAAGGAACAGCTCGTACTTGGTTGAAGAGCTTACCAACTAACTCTGTCAGATCATGGGCTGAATTGAAGCACCGGTTTATCTAGAACTTCAAAGATACTTGTAAGCAGCCCATGTCAATTGTGGATCTGGCCGCTTGTGTCCAAGAGGAGGGGGAGTCCACAACCCATTGGGTCAAGCGGGTTTCCGCGATTTTGCCTTCATCGGATCGTATCAATGCGGATACTGCAGTGCTGACATTGGAGGGCAATTACCGTTTTCTGCCGCTCCAACAGAAGTTAGGAAGGCTCAAACGTCACTGCAATGATATGTCAACGCTTATGGCTGCTTTGGTTAAGTACGCCAATTCAGATAATACCAAAGACCCTGACTCAAAGGAGGACAAATTGGGGAAAGGGAAAAAGAACGACAACGCCAAGGGTCAGCAGCATCATCCGGCAGGCCATGGAAATAGTGGTAAGCACAAAGTAGACAACAGCTTGGACTTTGTCGCTAACACCAATGCTCAGGAGAATGGCCAGTGCCGTAACAACAAGCAGCCCAGAGGGGCGGAGGGTCAGGCCCCAATTTGGAGCGCCTGTTAAATCAACCCTGTCCAAAGCATGGATCAAAGGAAAAGCCGGCGTCACATATTTGGAAGGATTGTTATATCATGCGAGATTTCAAGAACTCCAATATGTTCCAGTACGATAATGGTCCGCCTAGCGGTTCAGGAGGTGGTTTCCATTGGCCAGGTTACGGAGGTGGCAGTTCCGGTTCAGGATTTCAGGGTAATCAAGCTGGACACATCAATCAAGGGCACCAAGGCAACCAAGGAGGTTACAACCATCAGGGGAACCACCACCTCCAGCAGCAGTCGGGTTATCAGAGCAATCCTAAGCAGCTAAATAGTGGGCAATATCATGTCTTCACCACTAGCTTGTGTAAGCGTGATCAGAAGCTTCACAAGAGGGTAGTAAACTATATTGAACCGGCGGTGCCTCAGTATTTGCGCTGGTCTGAGCAACTCATTTTGTGGAGTAGAGAGGATCACCCACCCCGGGTTGACAATCCGGGTCACTTGGCCTTAGTGGTGGCCCCTCAAGTTTGGGGATACAAGTTCACTAAAGTGCTCATGGACGGGGGAAGTAGTATCAACATTCTATATTATGATACATTCCGCCGTATGGGGTTGACAGATAATTATCTTAAACCGTCAAATATCGTTTTTCATGGTGTGGTGCCTGGCAAGTCTGCATATCCAGTGGGCAAGATAGCCTTAGAGGTGGCTTTTGGGGATGATTATGATTCAAGGTCAGAGACATTGACTTTTGAGGTGGTGAAAATCAAAAGTCCGTACCACGCTTTGTTTGGGCGGCCGACTTATGCTAAATTCATGGCGAGGCCGTGTTATGTTTATCTACAGCTTAAAATGCCAGGTCATAAGGGGACTATCACAATACACGGGAGCAGAAAGATCACTTTGGAGTGTGAGGAAGGTGATGCGGCTTATGCTGAGTCGGTTTGTGCCACGAAGGAGCTGAATTCTATAAGGAGCAAGTTGATCCGATAGATATGACCTCTTTGAAAAAGCCAACTACGGAACATGATCCGGCGTTGAAATTCAAATCGGCCACAGACACTAAGATGGTTGATTTTTTCCTGGCGATTCATCCAAGCGGTTCAGCATCAGCGCTAACCTGGATCCCAAATAGGAAAGCGCGCTCATCGAGTTCATCCGTTAGAACCGGGACATCTTTGCATGGAAACCGTCTGACATGCCAGGTGTACCGAGGGAACTCGCTGAGCACACACTTAACATTGATCCTAAGTTTAAACCGGTCCAGCAGTTTCTTTGCCGCTTCAATGAAGAAAAGCGCAAATTGGTGAGGAGGTAGCTCGATTGTTGGCCGCAGGGTTTATAGTGGAAGTCTTTCACCCAGAGTGGTTGGCTAATCCGGTGCTGGTTCTTAAGAAAAACGGCACTTGGCGTATGTGTGTGGATTACACAGATTTGAACAAGGCTTGTCCTCCAGACCCCTTTGCTCTCCCTCGTATTGATCAGATCATTGATGCTACGGCGGGTTGTGACCATTTGTGTTTTTTTGATGCTTACTCTGGTTATCATTAGATCAAAATGGCGGTTAAGGACCAGGAGAAGACAGCTTTCATCACTCCCTTTGGAGCCTTCTGCTATGTCTCCATGCCCTTTGGGCTCAAGAGTGCCCAGGCGACTTATCAACACTGTGTTCAGAATTGCCTTCATAAGCAGATTGGGCGCAATGTTCATGCATATGTGGATGATATTGTGATAAAATCTAGAAAGGAGGAAACATTGATAGATGACTTGAGAGAAACCTTTGACAACCTCCGGGTTTACAAGATGATGCTCAATCCGGAGAAGTGTGTCTTTGGTGTTCCGGCAGGCAAACTCTTGGGTTTTCTGGTGTCAAATAGAGGCATTGAGGCTAATCCGGAAAATTTTTCAGCAATTACATCTTTGGCTAAACCGGCGTGTATCAATGACGTTCAACGTCTGGCCAGCTGGATTACAGCTTTGAGCCGTTTTATCAGTCGTCTCAGGGAGAAGGCCATCCCTTTATATCAGATGCTCAAGAAAACAGATAACTTTGTCTGGAGCGAGGCAGCTGATAAAGCGTTCGAGGATCTGAAGTGGCAGTTAGCTGAACCGCCTGTGCTTGCAGCATCGATCGATAAGGAGCCATTATTGCTATATGTGGCTGCTAATGCCCGAGCTGTTTGCGTGGCTATTGTGGTGGAGCGCAAGGAAGCTGGCTAGGAATATCCGGTTCAACGTTCGGTTTATTATATCAGTGAGGTGCTTGTTGAGTCAAAACAAAGATATCCACATTGGCAGAAGCTGGTGTATGGAGTGTTTATGGCAAGCCGGAAACTTAAACACTATTTTTAGGGCCATCCCATCACAGTGGTCAGTTCAGCCCCTCTGGGAGATATCATTCAAAACAGAGAGGCAACGGGCCAGATTGCCAAGTGGGCTATTGAGCTTGGACCTCACGGGCTCAAATATATACCCCGCACAGCGATCAAATCCCAGGCACTCATGGACTTCATCAATGATTGGATGGAATTGCAGGCACCAGAGCAGAAGCCAGATAATACGTACTGGACTCTTCACTTTGATGGATCCAGACAGTTGGAGGGCTCGGGGGCTGGAGTCATACTAACTTCCCCAAGAGATGACAAGTTTTGTTATGTCCTCCGTCTAATGCTCCCTTGTACTAACAATGCAGCTGAGTATGAGGCTTTACTCCACGGTCTGCAGATGGCTAAGGAAGTGAACTTAAGCCGGGTCAAGTGCTTTGGGGATTCAGATCTGGTGGCTCAACAGGTGTCTGGCACTTGGGATTCTAAAGACCCACTCATGGCTGCATATCAGCGAGAGGTGGACAATGTAGCTGGTCACTTCAAGGGTTATCAAGTGGACCATATAGACCGGTGAAAGAACGAAGCAGCGGACGCTTTAAGTTGCCTTGGTTCTCAGTGTAAACCGGTTCCACCCAATGTCTTTCTTGATGTATTGCATAATCCGTCAGTCAAGGTACCAACAGAGGAAGAGTTGGCTATTCCTGATCCGGAGGCTCAATTGGTGGCGGCTTTGCATGTCATACCGGATTGGACAATCCCGTATCTGGCTTACATGAACCGGGGCGATTTACCGGACGATGAAACCTTGGCCCCACAGATAATCCGGCGTTCCAAGTCCATGATTGTACTCAACGGGGAGTTACATCGTTACAGCGTTTCAGGAGCAATTCAGCATTGTGTCTCTCTTCAAGAGGGTTGTGAGATTTTGCGAGAAATCCATGAAGGGGATTGTGGTCACCATGCCGGTTCAATGTCTTTGGTTGCTAAAGCTTTTCGCCACGGTTTTTACTGGTTAATAGCTCATGCTGATGTGGAGGATTTGGTCAAGAGATGTGACGGTTGTCAAAAATTCGCACATCGTGCTCACATTCCGGCTCAGGAGTTGATAATGATTCCAATAACTTGGCCGTTTGCAACTTGGGGGCTCGATATGGTTGGACCCTTCAAGCGATCCAAGGACAAAAAGACCCACTTGTTAGTGGCAGTTGATAAATTCACCAAATGGGTGGAAGCAGAGCCAATCAGTAAGTGTGATGCGGCCACGGCGGTTCAATTCATCAAAAAGGTGATATTCCGGTTTGGCTTTCCACACAGTATTATAACTGATAATGATACTAATCTGTCAAAGGGAGAGATGGAGGAGTTCTGCCAACATGAGCACATCCGGCTTGATATAGCATCAGTGGCTCACCCCCAATCTAATGGTCAAGCAGAGAGGGCAAATCAAGAAATTTTGAGAGGAATTAAACCCCAGCTTATGGTTCCTTTGAAGCGGACACTAGGTTGTTGGGTAGAAGAATTGCCTTCTGTGTTATGGAGTATCAACACCATGCCTAACAAATCGACGGGTTACACACCTTTCTTCATGGTTTATGGAGCGGAGGCGGTTCTCCCTAGTGATATCCGTCATGATTCGCCCCGGGTGGCAGCTTATGTTGAAGCGGATAATGAGACCGCACGTCAAGATTCTCTGGACCTGTTAGATGAAGAACATGACCTCGCAGCAGCACGTTCGGTGATTTATCAACATGATCTCCGACGATATCATAGCCGCCGGGTTAAGACCAGAACCTTTCGAGAGGGCGATTTGGTGCTTCGGCTCATTCAAGATCAAACTGATATGCACAAGTTATCCCCACCTTGGGAAGGACCTTTTGTGGTCAGCAAGAATCTGCACAACGGGTCATACTACCTTGATGTTTGAGAGCACCAAGACTCACGTAAATCGGAGGAGGAGACCAAGCGGCCGTGGAACATAGCTCTTCTTCGGCCTTACTATACCTGAGCCATAAGCTCTTCATATGTACATATTTATGACAATGTATATATTATATAATAAACCGGAGTCTCCATTCAAGCGGGGAATCTATTCTTTTTACATCATGTGTGTGCTCACAAGAGTTTATTGACCAAGCGGAGTGTTTTGTTAATCCAGTCTCTGCAGCCACATGGATATAAAGAAAATCACTAGGGGGCTTGGTTATATCTGAACCATAGCTACACCTTTTATCGGTTTGAAACCACGAAGGGATATCACTAGGGGGCTTGGTTGTTATCACACCATAGCTACACCTCTTGATAGGTGTTTCAGCCACAAAGGAAAATATGTGGGGCCAAAGAGAGTGTTGCACAAAGCACAAAGTCAAACATGGGCACCCACTGAGCACAACTCACAAAGTTACTTGGGGGCTCTTTTTTGCAAAGCAACAAAGAGTTTGAAAGGACCCTTGTAATTGGCTATCAAGCCACAACTTGGAAGCCTGGTGTATTCACCTAAAAACCCGGGTTAACCTGCCTTCATCAAGTAAGCCACTCCTGTCCAGGTAATCCTGGTATGACCCACCGAACGTTTGACAAGTCAATTTTTTACAAACCCTGAACTTGTCAAAGTTAAAACGATGATTGGTTAATTGGAGGCCCATCTTAAAAGTCTTTGTTTAATGGTTTAACTTAGAGGCCTGGCGGCCCATGAAAAGCCTCGATTTGGAGCCTGGCAGCTCGTAAAAAGACTTGCATATTTCCTTTTTGAGTCTTATTTGTTGAAGATTTTTTACTTTATAAAAGTTCATAAATGTCTTCTGATAAACCAGTGTCCTTGACCCGGCTTGCCTTTCAACTACAAGTTGTCAGTACATGATCAGTTATAAACCGGTGTTCATTGCCCCGGTCTAGTTTGACTAAATCACCAGTGCTATAAAGAAAACCCGGTGATTATTATATCCCGGTACGGTTTATTATCATAATCCGGCATTATAAGGATGGAGTTATTATTACTCTAGATTGGTGGTAGCACCTTTACCAAACAGTGGGTCAACCAACGAGGTATGTTGCACATATTACTT
Source organism: Triticum dicoccoides (assembly GCF_002162155.2). Taxonomy (NCBI): domain Eukaryota; kingdom Viridiplantae; phylum Streptophyta; class Magnoliopsida; order Poales; family Poaceae; genus Triticum; species Triticum dicoccoides. The sequence goes on from NC_041392.1 coordinate 351,127,006, forward strand.
TTTATACAACAACTTTGATCATTCATCTAAGTATTGTATATATGTTGAGCATCATAAACCGTCCAGTGGTAAACCACTAGGACACTTTGCACGTTTTTGTATTCAGGAACGAAACTATTCCTGAGTTAATGATAAATCGATCCCAAAATATGGAACAAGTTGTCACGAGGTATTACAAAACATGCTCGATGGCATGGCAGATCACAGAGTTTTGGCTATCCTATTACAAGAAGCTTTCAAAGCGGCTCCAATTGCATAATTGTTTTTCAAAGTATCGGTACACAATACCCAGTAAACCGTCGACCGGTTTAAGACGCTTCGTCTGGACGGTTTGATGGTTGAGGGTCAGTTGGTGTGGGCACTTCTTCATCCCTCCCCAGACGCTGGAAATCAACCGTCGACCAATCGATTCCAGTTAAAGCTTGAAATACTGCATCTTCATGGATAAGATTGGATGGGTTAATATCAGGAGCGTAAGTGTGCTTACGAATCGGAGGCACAAGTTCTTCAACTTCATGGATTTCGGCAGGCTATCTTTTCCCTTCAGCGTCATAAGCCGGTTGAAAATGGGACAAGTCTGTGTCTTCGGCCAGCTTGCTAGCTTCTGGCCGCATCTCTTTGGTCAGCCGCCGGAGGTCGTCATTATCGAAGTTTGAACTATCCTCCTTCACGCCTGGGTATCCTTTAATGATATCCCCCGCTTCAAGGTCTGGAATCCAGGCTTTGGCTCGAATAAATGCGGTCAAAGCTCATGCTCTGGTAGTTGCCTTCTTCAATTCGACAATCCGGGCTGGTAACATGGCCAGCTTCTCAAGTGTTTCTTTTATCAGGGTTGGGGCCGGTTTATTGTAAGCCGCCGTGCAAATAGCCCACTGAGACCGAGAGTACAACTGTTCAATCAAATTATACGCCGCTTTGAGCTTCATCCGCGTGTCTGTACCAAGATGAGCAATTCGAGTGCCTGCCAAGCATTTATATCAACGTTCTGGTCAGTAATAAGGTTCATTGAATTGCGCAAAACACATAAACAGATACTTACCAAAGATAGCAGAAGTCATAGCTTTGATCTACCATTTCAAGCCAGCTAGTTCATCTATAATTGGTTTCAGGGCTGCCTCGGCGTCTTCAGCTCTTTTGGTTAAACCGGATTTTTCGGTTTCCCAGTTAGCACGATCTTTGTTGTGAGATTCCTTCAGCTTTTCCATTGCGGCCAGGGCTTGGGTCAGCTCCTCTTTGGCTTTTGCAGCTTCTGCTTGTTGTGACTTCACATTCTCTTGCAAGTCAGAGTTTCGGGCATCTCTATTCCTCAGTTCAGCCTGCAACATTGAAGGTATATTAAACAATAGGATATATATATATATATATATATATATATATATATATATATATATATATATATATATATGTACTAAGTACAAAGCGTATAACAAGTTATGCACTTCATACTTGGGGGCTAATGCCTACTTGCTCTAAAGTACTACATTTTATACAAGTCTCCAGAACAATGCAAGCATTATCCTGGACACTTGGGGGCTAATGTACGTCTGTTCTAAAATGGATGCATGGATTAAAACCCGGATTAACTTGCCAAGTTAAACCGGCCTTTGGGGGCTACGCTGCGGAAAGCTATCTAATTGTTAAAAGATGAGTCTTGGTTCTTATTAGAGACCTGACATTTTGATGATCAATGACGAGAAACTTAAAGTGCTACAAAGACCCGGTTATGATTAACATCATAAAACGGCCCTTGGGGGCTACTTGGGCTAGTATTTCAACTTTGAATCAACGAACAAAGGGAGATGAAAATACCTCATATCTCTCCTTCATCAAATTCACCAAACCGGCTTCATAGTCCCGGTTTGAGTGAAGACGGTTCAAGAAGCCAGAGTGAAGTTCTTCAGCGTTGAGATGAGCATAATTTGATAAATCACTACTCCATTTGCCTTTTTCCCTAGCAGCCTGCTCTTCTTTGGCACTACGTTGAGCTAAGATTACGGGATGGCCACGAGAGCTGTGGCCCATTCCAGTAATGATAACATCGTCTCCTTGGCTTTCAGTATTTTTGGCTGGTGATAATGGAGTCTCAGCATCTCTCACCGGACTAGCCCGGTTTGGCTCTACCGGTTCAGTGTCAAGCACGGCAGGCTCAGCATCTATTGGTTCATCAGTGTTTTGGCCTTGATGGGGCGGGTTGTCAGAGGCGGCTTCAGGATGAGGGCCCTCCGGTTCACAAGTCTGGTCCGGGTCACCTCTTGGTTCTTCTTCAAAAGTGGCTGGGTCTTCGGGCGGATTGTTGACCCAAGCTTTCTTGCTGGGATCTGGATTTGGCTCTGCAGACAAAATTAAAAAGAGGGTTAACATTTTATTCCAGATTTACAATGCATTGAGATGAAAGGTTACAAAGCTTACACAGCCACAGTTTTCAGAGGGGGAGTTGAGTTGCTGTCGATTCACCAGAAGATGAGGGAGGTGTCACCTGATAATTTGAATCGAGCGGATTAAGAGGTTGTCTGAAATAACATGCCTTGGGGTAAGAATTGTCAGGAGTAGGAGAGACCTCAGACCGGCGCTTCCGAACCGGGGTGTCAGGTAAACCGGTTGAAGTAACCTGTTGGCCACTGTGCCTAGTTGTCCGGCGAGCTTCATGCTGCTGAGTCTTCAAAGTAAATGATGGATCCAAATGAGCAAGAGGATGAGAAAAGCTTACTTTCTGGACTGCTTGACGGGTTTTTTGTGTTGGCTTAGAGTCTGAACCAGAGGAAAGGGTAATTACCTCTACATCATCAGCTTGACTTCCTTCTGCGTCCTCCTGAGGAAGATCATTGTTAATGAGATGCATGAAAAGGGAGCCAAGTGAGTCAAGTTCTACCTCAACTTCCGGATCATCAGCATCATCATCAAGTTCCATGTTGATCTGGTCAGCCGTTTTCCGTTTTGACGTCCGTTTGACGGCTTTGGTTTTGGGGCGAGATGGTTTGACCGCTTTATCCCCGGTTGGCTTTACTGCTTTTTCTATGGTTTTCCATTTCCAGAAGGGATCATCACCCTGTACATACATACACAGAAGAAGGATTACAAGTTGCACAAATGAAAGATATCAAAGATGAAAAGGAAGTATAGTGCTTACAGCAGGCGGTTTGTTCTTGGTATAGAAGGGATTCAAGCCGGTTTGACTACAGACTAGTTCCGATTCATTCAAAATTTTCTTTACACCTTCAATGACTTCTTCATCCGTCATTTGAATGTTGCAATGGCGTTGAGGGTCTTCAACCTCACCGGTGTACTCACACATTAAACCGGGACGCCGGCTTAGCGGCAAGATGCTCCAAGATATCCAACAGCGCACGAAATCAACACCTGTTAAACCGTTGGCCATAAAAGCCTGGAGTTTGGCGAGTTGAGGGGCATATTTCGCCCTTTTTGCGGAACTTAAGCGTTGCGGCATCGGATGGGTGTTGGAAAGCCGGTGATCACGAAAGCCTGGGAGGGGATTCTCATCTTCAAGAGAAGTGTCTCTGCAGTAAAACCAAGTCTGGTTCCATTCCTTTGGGTGGCTGTGCAGTTTGGCATGAGGAAATTCAACTTCTTTCCACTTCTGAATTGAGACACCACCAAGTTCAGTGTTGGGGCCATTTACAAATTCAGTGCGCCGGTTTAAGTGAAAGAAGTCCCGGAACAGCTCCGCAGTTGGTTCTTCCTATAAGTACACTTCACAGAAGACCTGGAAGTTGCATAGATTGGATACTGAGTTGGGCCTGATGTCTTAAGGATGGAGTTGGAAATTGGCAAGCACATCTCGGTGAAACTTTGACCCTGGCGGCTTGAAGCCACGGCCTATGTGGTCGACAAAAACCACCACCTCACCCTGCCTCGGGGTCGGAGGATTTTCTGCTCCTGGAACTCGCCATTTAATCTCAGTCTTCTTAGGCAAAGTACCAATGCTAACCATATTGTTCAATTGTTCCTCGGTGACCCGGGAACGAGCGCGGTTGCAAGCGGTAAATTGCTTGGCCATTATAGAGCAAAAAAGCTGTGGAAGAAATGCCAGTTTACAAATCACTCAGGATAACACACAAGATGTAATGATATAAACATATATTGGTACATAAGATTGCATAAACCGAAGGCTAGTATAATAATGAAGGACAAGGTTATATCAAGGATATAAACATATCGCTAAACCAGAGTTAGCAATTCCATACAAGAATTTATCAAATACAGGTTATAAGGGGAAGTACATTGGCGGTTCAACAAGGGGACTAATGGTGTATACCGGATTGTCATTCTTGCAAAGTTAAACTGCCTATATTGGTGCGAGGAGTACATATCTAAAAATACCTAAGTAAGGGGAAACAGATTTCACAGAGTTATATGAAAATTTCGGATCTAAGGTATGACAGAAACTGGAATATATTCAGGTTCAAGCTTCAGGTATTTAAACAGTTCAGCAGATTCAGATAAGTTGTTCTTGGTATAAAGAGAGAGTCTAATGAGGAGAATATGATTACGGCTACGATCGCGCAAGGATAACAGGTCCAACCTAGCCTGGGATGCTACAGAGAAGAGAAGAGAAGAACAACACTGAGTTTTTCGATGAACTCCGACGAGCAGTGAAACCCTAAAAACAAGATCTAGGGTGGAAGGAAAAAGGGTTACCAGTATCACAGGAACAACGGAGAGATGCCGCAGTATTCTGGTGCGTTCAGGGTGATGCAGCGGCCGGAGTCGGAGCAGAGGCGACGGTCGACGGTGGCGGCGGAGCTCTGGAGGTTGAGCAGCACAAGGAAGACGACGCGAAGAAGCACGAGGGGGAAAAGTGAAAATCACTCCCCGGTCTTATTTATAAAGGCAAGGGATAGGTGTCAGGAACGAAAATCGAGGAGCCAAAACTTGGAAGTGAGGGAGAGCTGTCGCCTCAATTGTTGGAGGACCATTAATGAAGATGACGTCACGACTGTTTATCACGATCCGAGAAGATGACGTCATGGCGGTTTACCAAAGTATGAGAAGATGTGGAAGACGAAGTTTTTACTAAGGATTGACATGAAACCTGTTCAAATCAATCTGGGGCCTAATGTTGGGGATATTACTACTTGACGTAAACCGGCCAGGAGTAGCCGGATTAACTTTATGAAGATTAGAAGCCCATGAAGATATGAAGATGATTGGCGCTTTACGAAGGCCCAAGGCCCAGAAGTGAGTTAAGGCCTGTAGGTGTAAATAGACTTAATCATGTAACTTGCTTTGTAAGATAGGAAGTGTAGAGACCGAACCGGAAATGTTTATGATCCGGCTTCGGGACTTTGTAAACCGACGGGCGCCACCCATGTATATAAGGGGACGACCCGGCAGCGGTTTAGGAGGGAGACAACAACTCGAGAGCCAGACAAAGCGGATTCGCTCCCTGGCCTTCGAAACCCAAGCAATACCAATCACAACTAGACGTAGGCTTTTACCTTCATCGAAGGGGCCAAACTAGTATAAACCTCCGTGTCCTCTTGTCCGGTTTAACCCCTTTAAGTTAACCTGTTGCAATGGCTCCATGACTAAGTCCATCCACAAGGACATCTGCCGTGATAAACCCACGACAAACGTGGATTTCACATTTCACGGTATCCATGCTACTTTTTAAATACAAATTCATATGTATAACATGAACACCCTGGTAGTGAGAAAACTTTGGATGGTTTCAAACATATGACCTACAAAATAGCACAACAATCGAGTCAATGTCAACTTTTCCAAACCTAGTATGGCACAAATTTGAAATAATTACGAAAGCCATATGCATGGTCCTTAATTCAAATCTTACAATGTACACTAAATTGAAACGTCAATATTAAGTCTCGCACTACCTACATTCAAATATAGTTTTTAGCCACACCCTGTCAGCGGGAAATGACACCTATGGGATCACAAGAATCCCTAGTACGGTTGCCGGGGCGCGGGGTCATGAGAAGAGCAGGATTAGCGGTCAGCATGAGGATCGTTTACCCAAGTTCGTGCTGCGAGGATGCGTAAAACCCTAGTCCTGCTTTGGTGGATGTATTCAATGTTCTTGGGCTTTCGAACTAGCTACGGTGGCTGTGTAGTTGAAAAAAGCTGAATCCCCCTCCAGTACGCCATGGGCCTCCTTTTATAGTTGAAAGGGCCTGCCATAGTGGCACACAGGAGGTGGAAAGGCCTATAGTACTGTGACCTTATCGCCAGTATTACAGGACAAGACACATTTAATGCATCGCTTAGGTGTCCGTTAGCTTTATCGGGAACGGGAACGAGGCCCGTCCCGTCCATCGCCGCTCCTCCTCGCTTCGACACGCGCCCAGGCTAGCGATGTATGCAGTGCCATGTAGACAGGCAGACAGCTAAGGTGGCGCAGTGGTAGGGCCTTCATGAACGTCTGCACGCCGCCACGCAGGTGCCTGCTAATTTGGCCTGGAAGCTGCATGTTGCCACGCCGGTGCCTGCCAAGCTGGTTGGGTTGGCAGCTGCATGCGAACGGCGGCGGATGTCTTGGCTGGTATGGGTCTGCCAGTGGCCCTGCTGATGCCCTCGGTAAGGGTCTTGTGGGGGGCCCGGCAAGGGTCTCTGCTGTGGCGTTGCCGTCATCCTCTGAAAGGGTCTGTGTCGGTGTCAGAACCGGCGGATATCGGGTAGTGGGTCCCGAACTGTGCGTCTAGGCCGGATGGTAACAGGAGGCAGGGAACACGATGTTTTACCCAGGTTCGGGCCCTCTTGATGGAGGTAAAACCCTACGTCCTGCTTGATTAATATTGATGATATGGGTAGTACAAGAGTAGATCTACCACGAGATCAAGGAGGCTAAACCCTAGAAGCTAGCCTATGGTATGATTGTGGTATATGGAGTTGATTGCCTACGGACTACAAACCCTCCGGTTTATATAGACACCGGATAGGGTTAGGGTTACATAGAGTCGGTTACAATGGTAGGAGATCTTGAATATCCACGTCGCCAAACTTGCCTTCCACGCCAAGGAAAGTCCCATCCGGACATGGGACGAAGTCTTCAATCTTGTATCTTCATAGTCTAGGAGTCCGGCTGAAGGTATAGTCCGGCTACCCGAATACCCCCTAATCCAGGACTCCCTCAGTAGCCCCTGAACCAGGCTTCAATGACGATGAGTCCGGCGCGCAAATTGTCTTCGGCATTGCAAGGCGGGTTCCTCCTCCAAGTCCTTCATAGAAGATTGTAAACACCAAGAGTAGTGTCCGGCTCCGCAAAATAAGCTTCCACATATTGCCATAGAGAGAATAATATTAACAAAAATCAAATCTGCTGACGTATTCCGCAGTGCGTCATCACACTAGAGCCAAGTCCTTCACTCGAATCATTTTCCCTTTTCCACCTCAGCGTGTTTTGCGAGGCGGTTTCCTTGGCACGTCTTGTCAAAGCAGAGATCGTGTGCCCCCCTTTTACGGGATTCTCATCAATACGGACGTGGGTAACCCAATCATGCCCGTTAGCATGTTTTCTCGATTAAAGGCGAGTCCCAAACGGTTACGGGGAGGGCTCCTGGTATTCAACCTCTTATAAAGAGACCAGGGCCTTACTCCTTTTCTCCAATCCCAAAACAAGTTCGCCCGTTGCCTCGAGTTCCAACACCCTAGGCTCCAGATTCCGGGCGCCTCAGACCTTCGACAATGTCCGGTTCCGACCTTCAAGGCCGATGGATGCCCTCCTCCGTCACGGAGGAGGACGTGCTAAAGTTGAGAGAGGCTAAGTTCTTGACCGCCGAAATTTCGCATAGGTTGCCTGCTCAAAGGCAGGCTATCCCCAGTCCCCATCCCGGTGAGAGCGTAGTGTTCGTGTCTCACTTCCTTCGGGGGTTAGGCTTCCCGATGGACCACTTTGTGAGGGGACTGCTGTTTTATTACGGGCTGGAATTTCACGACTTAGCTCCGGAGTCCATCCTCCGTGTCTCCTCGTTTATTGTTGTATGCGAAGCGTTCCTCCGTGTTACCCCTCACTTTGGATTATGGCTCAAGACTTTCAAAGTGGAGCTGAAGATGATCAAGGGACGGCACGCAAAGTGCGGAGGCGCTGTTATAAGCAAAAATGCTGATGCTCCATGGCCCGAGGGCTCTTTTCAAGAGGAGCTAGGCTTGTGGCAACAAGAGTGGTTTTATATCACCGCTTCCCGGAGCACCAAGTGGGTGGCGCTTCCTGCCTTTCGCTCGGGTCCCCCACCACGGCTAGCATCATGGGTTAACAGAGGGTTAGATTGGGGTTTGCCCAAGACGTGCCCCTGTTACAGGGCCGAATTAAGGATCTCTTGGAAGGAGACCTCAGCTTGGTCAAGGTGACGTAGGTCATGCTGATTCGCCGAAAATTGCCCGGCAAACGTCGCCCCCTTTGCCTGTGGGAGTTTAATCCAGAGGGACCGCGAGCTCTCCAGAACTTCATGGGCGCAACGCTCGCAGAGATGTATAGACTGTTCTTCGGATCACAAGAGATGTGTCCGGATTTAACCGAGGATGCAGGCCTAAGATGCAATCGCCCGGATACTCAAGTAAGCAACCTTGTGCCCGGACCTTCTATCCGTATATTTGTCATAAACTTGTCCCTAAAAGAGCCGTCCTTTTAAACAGGAGTGGATAGCGAAGGCAAAGCTGATCAGGTGTCTGGCTCCCCTTCCTGAAACCAGGCTGGATCCCGTGCTGGTGAGGATGCTGGAGATAATGCCTTTGGAGGGGGAGGACAAGGAAGCTATGGCCTCCTCGAAGGAGGCTGCTCCAAAGGGAGGAACCGACAATTCCTCTCCTAAGGGGAAGAAGAGAGCCGCCTCTGACGACCCGGAAACCATGGCCTCGAAACGGGGGAGAAAATCCTCGTCAGAGGGTCCGACGCCGGGGAGTTCCTCGGCCAGACTACGCCCTCAAGGGGATCAGCCCTCCAGCGAGCCGTAAGTGGAGAAAAGATTTTCCTTTTGAGGGATGAGGGAAGTCCTTGATTTATATCTGAGAAGATTAACCAAACCTTTATACTGTAGCTCAGACCTCAGCCCTTCTCAGCAGAGCCCGTCTTCGGGAGATCTCCTTACGGAGATGATGGAGAGCGGGATGCCTCCCCCTGCCGTGCCGCCTAGCGAGGTGGGCGACCCTGAGGTGTCGTCGCAGAGGGTTTCTCCAAATCCGGCAGGGGCGGAAGGTGGCTATGCGGCCCCCCGAGGTTCTCTGTGTCCGGCCTTCGAAGGAGGTCATGGGACGAGCTCGACACAGTCTGGTGCTCGGCCGGAGGAGCTAAAGATTCTGCTGGGGCGAGCTTCTATCTCAGAGGAGCACCGCGCATTGATGGGCACGATGATTGAAAGGATTTCATCTGTAGAGAGCGGATTGTATGAGGCCATCAAAAGTTTACTGACGGGTTTCGAGGTACATTAGATAATGTATACTTTTGTCAGTTGCGCATGAGTAAGATGCGCCCTGTGTAGATAGTAGCCCCTGAGACTCTGCGCGTCGTCAAGAAATGACGGCACACGGAGGATCATAATCCCAGGTCTAAGATGTCGCCTTTGAATGTAGGCGGCAGGGTGTCCGGAATCGAGCCGAACTAACGATTTTGCTGAACTAAAGCGGCAACTGGAAGTGGCAGATGCCGACATCACGCTTGTCGATAAGCGGCTTGATGAGGCTCAAGGTATGTAATTCCTTGGGCGGCATCAGGTAAGTACAGTTTTATGCCTGTGTCTTACATGTGTGTGCTTGACGCAGATGGTGCGGCCACCATGGAGAGTCTTAGGGCAGAACTTGCCCGAGCTAAAGAACAAGCCAGCGAAAGTGATGCGGACACCAGGAAAGCCCTTGAAGAGCTAAGAGCCAAACATGCTGCTCATTGCTGAAGCAAAGAAGAGATGGCCGAGATGGCCGAGAAGTTAAAAAGCGCTACAGACCATTGCAGACTTCTTGAAAAAGAAGACCAGGCGAAACAGACGGACTTAGAGAAGGCCGTTGCCAATGCCAAGGACGTGCGCTCTGCGATGAGAGCTGCGAAGGAGGAGCTGCGTCAGGCCAAACAGATTGCGGCTGGAAAGCCCTTTATGCTACGAAGGAAATTTTGTGATCCGAAGTTTGCTCCGTTGGACCGGATGTGGAGTATGGAGGATACCTATCTGGACTTGGCAGCGAGTGCTGCTGATGCGACCGAACACTTTCGAGATCAGAAAGATCGCGAAGTGGAAAAGCTTTTCTGGTCGCAGTTTCACAATCCAGAGCGTCCACTGGCAGTGGATGATCGTTTGGCTCAATGGGCCGAACTAAATAGGTTGTCTGGACTTGCCATGAAGTACGTCATGGGTCACCTGTGGCCGGGGAGATCGGAGCCGAAGAGTTATTTCAGCTTGGTGCAGCAATTCCTTGACGCAGTGCCGCGTATAAATGCAATGAAGAGGTCAGCATGCATAGAGGGCGCTAGGATGGCTCTTGCCCGTTTTAAGACATACTGGGCAGAGATGGAGACCATCGTTGTTGCGTCCCGAGATTCGGACAAAAGCCGAGTACCCTCCGAGCACTATTTTCAGGAAGTTATTGAAGGCGCTCGTGTAATAGAGACGCAGTGCCCGAAAGATGCTATGTTATGATAGCATATGTAATTATAAAGTAATATTTTGATAAAACTGTAGTGGCCTTTTTTATACTTGTGCCTCCAAGTATTGGGAACACCTCCTGTGCGGCCGTTTTAAG
>NC_041392.1:351138211-351253339 GCF_002162155.2 Triticum dicoccoides
CATAATCTGAAAGATGGCAGTCGTTGGCTTCAGCCCCCACGCACATAGTGCGGGGGTGCTCGCAGAAGACGCATTTTCACACTTAACCCAACGTCTTGGTCCTACAAAGGAGATGATAGCGCAGCGGGCCAGGCAACCAGACTATAATGCTTTAACACTTTCACTTAGCCATAGGAGTTTGACAGTGAGACTATTTAGGTAGCCCCTTGGTGGCAACTGCGCTCGTCCGAGTTCGGGGCGCGTATGTGCCTGACCGGGAAGCGGCCCTTCGTTAAAGCGGAGGAATCCGATAGATTCCGATAGGTCATCGAGTGGCTGACTAGTCTCACGCTACATCATGACAGTAAGTTTCGGCTTTCTCTACTGAGGTGCTCGCCCGGCCGAACTGGGGCACAATCGCAGTAGTTCTCCTGGTGCTACCTTAGCCGATAGAGCGGAACATAAGGTAGCCGAACTTAGGAGCCGGGCAACCCAACATTTGACCAAAGACATGATTCGGAGCTGATGCATATAATGCCAAAACTCGCGACGCCGAACACTCCCTAAGGTGTTCGGTCTTTATGAGTGCGGGCGAAACAACACTCTTTATTAAAAAAGCCCCTAGTGTCCAGGTACGTGCAAAAATTCTGACGTGGCCACATGCCAAGACGCCAGCCTCCTCCTTGGTTATATCAGAAAGAAAAAACCAGGGGATGTGTAGCAACAAGAGATAGTAAAAAAGGTTTACACAGGGTCTTAATCTGAAAACAATCCTTTAGGACGGGTCCCTACTGCACGTCTGCGCCTGTGTCTCCGTTGTGCCGTATCCTGGACGGGCGCCGCACGACGTTCATCTGTAAAAGAGAGGAACTGAGTTGAAAATGAGTCGTGCCGAAAAAGTTTAAAATAAGCAAAGTATAAAGTAAGATATATAAGATTGAGCTTTATTGTCTCTTATTGTATACGCATGGAGCCCCTAGTGCGGGGGTATATGGCTTCTAGGCCTGCATCAATGATGATTTTGCACCGAACTCGTCTATCCGCGTTTGTGGTCTTGAATGACCTATTTCGAAATTTTTTTGGCCAGTGAGGCCATTTTGCTGTGGGGCTGTCAAAGCGGCCGCACAGTCCTCCGCTTGGGGAGGCACACTTTAGTGCTTTCTCTTCAAAGAGATGATGCCTCGTGGACCGGGCATCTTAAGCGTAAGAGATGCATGATGCGGTATTGCGTTAAAGCGAGCGAAAGCTTCGCGTCCCAGTAGTGCTTGATAGCGACTTGAGAACGGGACGATATGGAAGGTCAGCTTTTCACGGCGGAGGTTATCGGCAGAGCCGAATATGACTTCGAGCTGGAGAAAACCCATACAATGGGTGTCCGGACCAGGTATTACCCCTTGAAAGGAGGTTTTGCTGTGGCGGATTCTTGCTGGGTTTATCCCCATGTGCTGGATTGTATCCTGATATATCAGGTTTAGTCCACTACCACCATCCATAAGGACATTTGAAAACTGGAGTCTGCCAATTATTGGATCGAGTATCAAGGCAGTCCACCCTACATTCTTGATATTCCTAGAATAATCTAGCTGATCGAAGATGATCGGTTTTGACAACCAGTGGCAGGACCCTTTGGGGATGGGCCGTGTGGTGCGTACCTTAACGAGCGCCGCACGTTTTGTTATGTGAAGTGAGTTCACTGTTTTTACTTCTTGTGGGAAGTTCTTTTATTTCCTGGTGCTCTGCTTTTGGGGTTCGTCCTCGTCTTCGCTTGGTGTCTCGAGCCCCTTGTGTTCGGCATTGAGTCTGCCGGATTGTTTGAAAACCCAACAGTCTCTGTGTGTATGGTTAGCAGGCTTCCCGGGAGTACTGTGTATCTGACATATCCTGTCAAGGACTTTATTTAGGTTGGATGGATCGTCCCTGTTATCCTGGGGGGGCGATTTTTCCTGATTTTGTCATGAGCCTTTGAATCCGGCATTGACTGCCGTGCTCTTCGGACTTTTGTCCTTAGTCCAGCGACGGTCCTTGTTGCGTCGCGGTTTTCCGTTTCCATCCCTAGTTTCGGATGTACTTGGGTTGCTGGGGCTGCACCTTGCCAACCAGCTGTCCTCCCCTGCACAAAAGCGGGTCATGAGGCTTGTTAGTGCGGCCATTATTCTTGGCTTTTCTTGGCCGAGGTGTCTGGCGAGCCATTCGTCTCGGACGTTATGGCTGAAAGCTGCTAAGGCTTCGGCGTCTGGACAGTCGACTATCTGATTCTTTTTAGTGAGGAATCTATTCCAGAACTGCCGAGCTGATTCTCCGGGTTGTTGAGTTATGTGACTAAGATCGTATGCATCCGGAGGGCGGACATAGGTCCCTTGAAAGTTTGCTCGGAAAGCATCCTCGAGCTCTTCCCAGCTTCCAATTGTGTTTTCGGGAAGGCTTTTAAGCCAATGCCGGGCTGGCCCTTTAAGCTTAAGGGGTAGATATTTTATGGCATGGAGATCATCTCCTCTAGCCATGTGTATGTGGAGGATCTAATCCTCGATCCAAACTCCAGGGTCTGTTGTTCCATCATATGCCTCTATGTTTACGGGTTTGAATCACTCTGGGAATTCATAGTCCAGGACCTCATCGGTGAAACATAGGGGGTGTGCAGCACCCCTGTATTTGGGTGTGCCGGATTCTGATGATGGCTTCATAGCGTTGCTTACGAGAGCTTGCTTTCTTGGCCCATAAATGGACCTGACTGGGCCATGATGCAAATCCTTAAGTAGGTCGCATGCTGATTTAGGTGCGGCGCCGCTTGCCGCTTCATGCGGTTGTCTATCCGACCGTGTGGCTTTTTCATTTTTTGAATGCGAGGGCTCTAGGGCCTCTTCGTCGAATTCAGGCAGTAGCTTTCTTTTCGGATAGCTTTTAGTGCGGCGACTGTCGCCGTACTTATCTGTGGTATTGATTACTTTGCTCCATCTAATCCGGAGTGCATCTTCCGCTGTTTTTAGCTTCCGCTTCTGCTTTTTTAGGCTGCGTGCAGTTGCAACGAGCCTCTCGTGGAGATTCTTCTGCTCCATAGGTTTATTCGGCGTGAGGTCGTCCGGAATGCCGTTTTCGCCGGAGGAGGGATGTTCGGTTTCTCTATCCGTGTTGCCCTATTTGGACGGTTGCTCTAAGGCCTGCTCGTCGTCTATCGGCTCGTCCTGCTCTATGGCTGGGTTTTTGTCGAGGCGGGGCTTGGGTCGGCGTTTACGTCGACGCTTTGATTGCTTTTCGGGGGGTCGATCTCCCGTCCCATCCCCCTTTTTCCTCGTTGTCGCTTCCTTTAGGGGTATCCACCATGTACACATTGTGAGATGAGGTGGCTGTCCAATGCCCTATGGGCGTTGGTTCATCGGTATCTCCTGCATCGTCATCCATGTTGTCGATGTCTCCGGAGTCGAAGTTGAGCACGTCATTTAAATTGTCGACAGTGGCTACCAAGTGGGTGGTGGGTGGGCTTTGAATTTCTTCATCGTCCGTATCCCATCCTCGCTGATCGTAGTTCGGCCAGGGCTCTCCTGATAAGGAGAGAGACTTGAGAGAGTTCAGGATATCGCCACAAGGCGAGTGCTGAAAGATGTCTGCGGCGGTGAACTCTATTATCGGCGCACAATCGGATTCGGAGTTCGAAAAGGAGTCCGGATCCTCGGAGTCACGGATCATACAGAGTGCGGGGCTAGAGTTCGGCTCGATCGCCTTTGAGATCGAAGCCCCCGAGGTGACTTCCAACCGCTCATCCTCGATTGGCGCAATAGGCTCCGAGTTAGGGTCAGAACCGATGCGTGTGCGGCCTCTAGGACACTGTCCGGAGGCAGAGCTAGGTCATGCCCCTCGAGATAGTGCGGCACGCTTGGCCGTGGCTCGAACCCGTTGAAGATCAAGTCTCCGCGGATGTCAGTCGTGTAGTTTAAGCTTCCAAACCTGACTTGATGGCCAGGGGCGTAGCTTTCGATCTGCTACAGGTGGCCGAGCGAATTGGCCCGCAGAGCGAAGCCGCCGAAGACGAAGATCTGTCTGGGGAGAAAAGTCTCACCCTGGACCGTATCATTGTTGATGATCAAAGGAGCCATCAGGCCTAAAGGCGACGACACAGAGGAACTCTCAATGAAAGCACCAATGTCGGTGTCAAAACCGGCGGACCTCGGGTAGTGGGTCCCGAACTGTGCGTCTAGGCCGGATGGTAACATGAGGCAGGGAACATGATGTTTTACCCAGGTTCGGGCCCTCTTGATGGAGGTAAAACCCTATGTCCTGCTTGATTAATATTGATGATATGGGTAGTACAAGAGTAGATCTACCACGAGATCAAGGAGGCTAAACCCTAGAAGCTAGCCTATGGTATGATTGTTGTATATGGAGTTGATTGCCTACGGACTACAACCCTTCGGTTTATATAGACAGCGGATAGGGTTAGGGTTACATAGAGTCGGTTACAATGGCAGGAGATCTTGAATATCCGCATCGCCAAGCTTGCCTTCCACGCCAAGGAAAGTCCCATCCGGACACGGGATAAAGTCTTCAATCTTGTATCTTCATAGTCCAGGAGTCCGACTGAAGGTATAGTCCGGCTACTCCAACACCCCCTAATTTAGGACTCCCTCAGTATGGCCGGGGGCCTTGCTTTCATCCCCGGCAAGGGTCTTGCCGAGGGCCTTGTGGACTTCCTCGGCTAGGATCCCGCCGAGGGCCGCCGTCTCTTGGTCCTCATCTGATCATGAGTATTCTCTGTCTTCACAAAGATCTACATGCCACCATGGAGGTGCCTCCCGAGCCCTGGCCGAACGTGGTTGATGGTGTTGGAAACCGTGGGCTCAAGGGTGGTGCGCTCCGTTGGCGTTGGGCGGGCTGCCCCGGGAAGGGTCTTGTCGGGACTACTGAGGCTGCCCGGGCAAGAGTCTTGCAGGGGGAACTTGCTTCGTCCCTCTGCACTTTGTGCTCTCGGCCTTGGCGTTGTCTTGTTTGCCTTGGTGCTTCGGCTTCTCTCCGGCATCCCTCCTCTGCCCTGCTAAGTGTGGCCGCGACGCGTGGCTCTGACCGCCCGCACACAAGTAAAGGGTTCAAAAGGAGAGCCCCTACTTTTGTACACCGACAGGAGCCCCCGGGCCTGGGCCGTACATAAGCGTGACGCGTTGTTGGGCTAGGCCCAGAACGGTGCGCGGGCAGGTGGGGCGGATTTTACCGCAGTAACTTCTCATCCGTCGTGCTTCCCCACGACCTGCGTTGAACTCACGATGTGAAGGGTCGTGCGTGACGTGGGGGTCATGCGTGGGACGTTTACGCATGCATGCCTCACATCTCAGTAAAGAGGCGGCTCGCGCCTTCCCCGTAAAAGGAGGGAGGCGCAGAGGCATGACCCATTTACTCGGGTGGACTCGGGTCGTGGCCTTCAAGGTGCCCGCGCCCCACGATCACGGGGTGGGGAGCGGCTGCCTCGCCTATCCCTTCAATGTTGCTCGCTCGCCATGCGTCCCTCATGCAGGTGGCAGGAGGTGGAGGCGGGAAACCGGGCCGTTGCTGATTGGGGCAGCGGGCCGGTCCTAATTCCCTGCGCCCCCAATAACCGGACTGGTCGAGTGAGGCGGCCGAGCCCCGACTCCGCCCCTTTATAAGGAGGGGAGGGGGGCGGCGATCCACACTCTTCCATCATCCGCCTCCTTCCACCTCCGCTGCTTCCTTCCATCCGCCATGGCGAGAGGAAGCGCTGGCCCTTCGACGGTGGCGGCGAGGGTCGTTGCTCGCCAGCGAGTTCCTCCTTCCCAAGAGCTCGTGGCGGCGGAACCGACCATGAGAGGAAGGGGGAGAGGGCGAGGTCGAGGCCGTTGTGGCGCCCGGGGGAGAGGAGGACGGGGCGGCGCATCGGCCTCGCCTCCGCCAGCGATGCCTCCCCCGACGGAGCACAACATCGGGGACCAGTGCTTCGAGTTCTTCATCAGGCTGCGCAGGCCACCGCGTCGCCGCTTCCGTCTCCCTACTGCCTCCGTTCGTGTCACACCCTAATTTTCATGCCACAACACTTCAGCTAATAAATCATGATAAAGTGTGGTTTGACAAAAAGTTTTGCATTATTTGCTTTTTTTGGAGTTGGTTTTCTCTTTGTGTTTTCAAGTGCTCTTTAAAGTCAACTACTCCACCTTATGTACTTCATCTCCTTGCCCCAAAATTCTGCCCAATCATGCCATGTGTATAGAGCAATATAGTATTTTCTTACAAAATTAATTTGGCTAAATAGTATTTTCAAAAAATAATTTTTCCAAAAACCCCTGAATTGAGGTTTGCACTACAAGTACATGATTTGGGGTATGAAAAATATTTCAAAGAGTATATTTGAAACCTATTAGATATAGGACTCCCATAAACCACAAAAATATAATTTTAAAAGTAATTTTCCTATTTTATTTAAAGGATTTTTCTTAAGGCCGGAAATGGTCTTTAATAGGTTAAAATTATTTTAAAGCTTCAAAAATATTTGAGAAAAATCAGGGAAACTCAGTGGACATATATTTTACATATATGAGAGTTTCAACACATGGTCATGTTAAAAACATTGGGCAAAATTCTCCAAAACCATTTCTGTCCATTTCAAGAATTTGAAATATTTCTACAAGAAATATTTTCCGATAAATCTAGGAAAATTCTAGCAAGTCACATATGCATAATATGATGACCTTGCAAAGTTTTAGCTCAATCCAAACTATTTTGGTTCACCAAAGTGCCCCAAAACCCTCTCTGTCCAGATTCAAGTTTGAACAACTTTACATTGCCAACTTATTCCAAATGCCCCCAAACTTTGTGTTCATGCTCAAAAGCCAAAATGATGACACTACACCAAGTGGTGCATCAAGGGGAATGGTTTTGCATGACTAGATCTTGGTGAATACATTTCTGTTGATTTCTAGGGTTTACAAAAGTTGCATTGGCAACTTTGCCCAAATGAGCTCAAAATTGGTGGAAGGCCCTAATTATATGTTCCATTTCACCCTGTGGAGTCTTATGCCAAATGGAGTTCATTTGCTTACCCAAACAAGCAACAAACATCTTCTGCCACATTTCCAAAAACACCATTCTGAGCCCTTCCACTAATCTCCACGGGATCAAAGTTTTATGACAGCCCCTCCTAGTCCCCTTGCACCTCCAGTAACAATGTAAAATCCACAACTCAATTGTTGGAGGGGTAAAACCCCACTTTCTCTCTCTGGACAGCCCATTTCCCTCTCTCTCTCAACCCCACTCCTCTCCTACTGGCTCTCCAGGGCACCCAATGCTCCTCCCCTCTTCTTTAGTGCCCCCTAGGGCAGCCAGACATCAGTGGTCATGCCCACAAGGCATATAAAATGCCATGGCATGCCATTTTGCACGCTCTAGAGCGTGATATAGTGCGGCCAGGCCATTGTAGCCACCCCCTGCCAACCACCTCTGGCCACCTCGGGCCTCCCTAGCACGCCCGACAATGCGCCTCAGCGTCCGAGACATGGCAGCTGGTCGGCCCCCTCCTTCCTCCCTCTCTCCTGCCCCTGCTCGCACGCGCACCGGCCACCCGAGCGCGCCAATGGCACGGCTCACATGCGCGATGCTCTCTGGCCTTCCCCCGCTCTCTCCCTTAGTTCCCCTCGACATAGTCCACGCCCAGAAACACCCCAGACACACCGCCAGCTCCTCCCGAACCCTGTGGCGACGAGCAGGAGCTCGCCGGCGCACGGGTCCACGGCACCCTACCGTTCGCCTATTTAAGGGCCTCTCCGAACCCTCCTCTCCTCACCACTCGCTCTCTCACTCCCCTAATCACCCCTACACCACCCACTCCTCTCGAGAAGCTCTCGAGCTCGAGATCGAGCTCGAGCTCCGCCGCAGCGGCTCGCCATCGTCCACAGGTAGAAGCTCTCCCTGCTCCTCCTCTGCCTCGATCTGGAACCCCCGAACACCACAGATCATTTCCCCCCGTTTCGCCTCTCTGTAGCTGCCAGAAATGACCGAAATCGCCACCACCCGAAGCTCCTCCGCTGCGTGACCTCGTCGCCGGTGAACCAGGCCACCCCGGCGACCACCTCCACCTCCACCCGAACGGCGACATGACTCTGAGCCCAGCCGTGCCCTCGCCCGACCTCGCCGTGCCCTGCATCATTGCCGGTGAGCTCGCCGGCCGTCTGGACTCGGGGTTAGGGATGACAGGCAGGCCCTGCCTGTCAGCCTCTCCCCTCCATCGCCTCTCTCTCTCGCATGCACCAGTGCGCTGGGCCGCCTCTTGGACTGGGCCTGCTGCACTATGGCCGAATAGGCCCAGTTGCACAGTGCTACTTCTTCTTTTCTTTTTCTCAGAAACTCGGAAAAAATCCACGGGATTAAATATTAATCCAAATGCAATAATTCGAACTCTTATAGTCTTCTAAAAATCCCACCTATTTAATGGTGTACCTTTCATAAATATCCATCAAACTTTTCTGTACTGTTCAAATTTAAATTCAAATTTGAACAATAAAATCTCGGTTTGAAAATCCACTACTCTATCCCTCTAACTCCAAATCCAAAACTAAGAATTTTCCCCTTATTAGTTTTCACCCTACTATTTATTAAAAATAGGTTGACATTTTTTTGAGCACTTTGTTTTTCTGTTTTGCTATTGCCTTATTTTCCCGTCATATCTTTTGCGACGAATAGATCACGTATTTGACGAAGTAGTTGGATAAGAAGAAGGAGAAGGACTTGAAGACTTTGAAGACCAAGGCAAGCAGCCCTTTGACCATGTCTAAGAAACCCTTTTTATGCATGTCATATGGCACTTTTATTGCTTGCATCGAAGTCATGATAATGTGGTGGCCACTTGAGGTGGGTTGCCTTTGTTGCTTTTCTCGTTGACACTTGCATGATGCATGACCCTACCTTTCTATGAGGGTTATGCGAGTGGGTGTAGTTAGGATGCTAAGTAGCTGCTACGCAAATGGATTGGGTATATGCATGGTGATGGAAGCAAGATTTTTTTCAAAAACTATTCGAAAACCCCATGGGCGAGTGCTGAAAGATATCCGCGGAGGCGAACTCCATGATCGGTGCCTAATCAGATTCGATGGGCACGGAAGCGGGCGGTTCAGAGCCTGTGGCCGGGGATGAATCCAAGGGTCCGGCAACACAGGTCTCATAGGGACTGAAGTTAGTATTCGGCTCTATCACCGCGGAGTGCGCGGCCTCCGTGGCGGGGTCTATCCACACGTCCTCGGACGGAACGATCTGCTCCGGATCAAAGGTCGGACTAGCCACAGGTGTGATCTCCTGAACACTGTCTGACGGTAGAGCTAAGTCATGCTTGTCAAGACTCTGCGGCGCACCTGACATGGGCTCGAATCCATCGAAGATCATGTCTCCGCGAATGTTGGTAGTGTAGTTTAAGCTTCCAAACCTGACCTGATGGCCAGGGGCGTAGCTCTCGATCTGCTTCAGATGGCCAAGCGAGTTGGCCTGCAGTACAAAGCCGCCAAATAAAAAGATCAGTCTAGGGAGAAAAACCTCACCCTGGATCGCATCATTGCCGATGATCGAAGGAGCCATCAAGCCTTATGGCGATGACACAGCGGAACTCTCAGTGAAAGCACCAATGTTGGTGTCAAAACCGGCGGATCTCGGGTAGGGGGTCCCGAACTGTGCGTCTAAGGCGGATGGTAACAGGAGGCAGGGGACACAATGTTTACTCAGGTTCGGGCCCTCTCGATGGAGGTAATACCCTACGTCCTACTTGATTGATCTTGATGATATGATTATTACAAGTGTTGATCTACCACTAGATCGTAGAGGCTACACCATAGAAGCTAGCCTATGATTCTGATTGTTGTTCTACGGACTAAACCCTTCGGTTTATATAGACACCGGAGGGGGCTAGGGTTACACAGAGTAGGTTACAAGGGAGGAGATCTACATATCCGAATTGCCAAGCTTGCCTTCCACGCAAAGGAGAGTCCCACCCGGACACGGGATGAAGTCTTCAATCTTGTATCTTCATAGTCCAACAGTCCGGCCAAAGTATATAGTCCGCCTGTCTGAGGAACCCTAATCCAGGACTCCCTCAGTATATAGCTATGTGTTTGATCTCTCTCTTTCTCTCTCTCTCTCTCTCTCTCTCTCTCTCTCTCTCTCTCTCTCTCGTGTTCTTGAGGTGGTACGATCTTGATGTATCGCGAGCTTCGCTATTATAGTTGGATCTTATGATGTTTTCTCCCCCTCTACTCTCTTGTAATGAATTGAGTTTTCCCTTTGAAGTTATCTTATCGAATTGAGTCTTTAAGGATTTGAGAACACTTGATGTATGTCTTGCACATGCTTATCTGTGGTGACAATGGGATATCACGTGATCCACTTGATGTATGTTTTGGTGATCAACTTGCGAGTTCCGTGACCTCTTGAACTTATGCATAGGGGTTGGCACACGTTTTTGTCTTGACTCTCCGGTAGAAACTTTGGGGCACTCTTTGAAGTTCTTTGTGTTGGTTGAATAGATGGATCTGAGATTGTGTTATGCATATCGTATAATCATACGCACGGATACTTGAGGTGACATTGGAGTATCTAGGTGACAATAGGGTTTTGGTTGATTTGTGTCTTAAGGTGTTATTCTAGTACGAACTCTATGATAGATTGAACAGAAAGAATAGCTTCGTGTTATTTTACTACAGACTCTTGAATAGATCGATCAGAAAGGATAACTTTGAGGTGGTTTCGTACCCTACCATAATCTCTTTGTTTGTTCTCCGCTATTAGTGACTTTGGAGTGACTCTTTGTTGCATGTTGAGGGATAGTTATATGATCCAATTATGTTATCATTGTTGAGAGAACTTGCACTGGTGCAAGTATGAACCCTAGGCCTTGTTTCCTCGCATTGCAATACCATTTACGCTCACTTTTATTACTTTTTACCTTGCTGTTTTTATAATTTCAGATTACAAAAACCATTATCTACTATCCATATTGCACTTGTATCACCATGTCTTCGCCGAACAAGTGCACCTATACAATTTACCATTGTATTGGGTGTGTTGGGGACACAAGAGACTCTTTGTTATTTGGTTGCAGGGTTGCTTGAGAGATACCATCTTCACCCTACGCCTCCCACAGATTGATAAACCTTAGGTCATCCACTAGAGGGAAATTTGCTACTGTCCTGCAAACCTCTGCACTTGGAGGCCCAACAACGTCTACAAGAAGAAGGTTGTGTAGTAGACATCACAATACGTACCACATGGGGTGATAAATGCTATCTTCTCCTCATCATATCTTGTCATGAAGATATGGTGGTAGCCCGAGTAGGCATCAAGTAATGACAACAGATCACACCCGGGCGTGGAGTCAACTATTTGGTCGATTCGCGACAAAGGGAAAGGGTCTTTAGGATAAGCCTTATTGATATCTGTGTAGTCAATACACAACCTCCACTTCCCATTTGCATTGCGCACCACCACCGGATTGGCCAACCACGTCGGATGGAGCACTCCTCTCACCAAACCTGCTGCTTCCAATTTCCTGATCTCCTCTGTGATGAACTCCTGCCGTTCCAAAGCTTGCTTCCTGACCTTCTGCTTGACGGGTCACGCATGGGGACAAACAGTAAGGTGGTGCTCAATCACTTCCCTGGGAACATCGGGGATGTCAGATGCTTGCCACGCAAACACATTGACATTCTCCTACAGGAAAGTGACGAGCGTGCCTTCCTATTTGCCATCGAGGGTGGAGCTTATGGTGAAAGCCCCTCCCGTGCCATCTTCCTTGACGGACACCCTCTTAGTCTCTGGCGGCGCAGCTCTGGATTTCTTGCTCTTGTCGGTGGAGCTCTTTGGCACGTCCTCGACGATAGCACAACACCCCTAAAAAGTGTGCTTGTTGGAGTGGGTGCGAGAGGTCTTGCCGGTCCTCTTCTTCCCTCCCGGGGCTTCAGCGGCAGGAGCAAGTGCCTTGGTGGTAGCTGCTGCAACTGCCTCTTGGTAGAGTAGGTCGGCGCAGATCAGTGCGTCTTTCTTGTCAAAGGGTACGGTGATGATGTTCATCGGCCCTGGCATCTTTAGCGTCTTGTAGGCATAGTGCGACGCTGCCATGAACTTGGCTAGCGCCGGGCGGCCGAGGATCCCGTTGTAGGGCAATGGATATCGGCTACATCGAAGACAATCTTCTCCGTCCTGTAATTCAAATCGCCTCCAAACGTCACAGGCAATGTGACCTTCCCCTTCGGCTGGCTCCTTCCCGGGTTGACCCCTTGAAACGTGCCCGTTTCCTTGAGGTCTCCATCAGGAATTTGCAGTCTTTTTGTAACACCCACGATGTGGCTATATCTCCCATGTGTCGGAGCACGACTTAGAGGCATAACCGCATAGTAGGCATGTCACAAGAGGGGTAATCTTTACACATCCCCTGTACTGAATAAGAAAGGGATAAAGAGTTGTCTTACAATGGCCACTTCACACAAAACATAAATATAGCATTACATCATCCACAATACAATCAAGGTCCGACTATGGAACCAAAATAAAAGAAGACCACCCCTAATTCTAGATCCCTGATCACCCCGACTTGGCTCCACTACTGATCAACAGGAAACGAAACAACACAACAAACACGATCTTCATCAGGCTCCCACTTGAGCTCGGTTGCGTCATCTGCGCTGGCATCGTTGGCACCTGCAACTGTTTGGAAGTATTTATGAGCCACGCGGACTCAGCAATCTCACACCCGCGAGATCAAGACTATTTAAGCTTATGGGTAGGAAAGGGTAGTAAGGTGGAGCTGCAACAAGCACTAGCATATATGGTGGCTAAATTACGCAAATGAGAGCGAGAAGAGAAGCAAAGCACGATCGTGAACTAGAAGTTATCAAGAAGTGATCCTGAAACTACTTACGTTCAGACATAACACAAGAACCGGGTTCACTTCCCGGACTCTGTTGAGAAGAGACCATCACGGCTACACACGCGGTTGATGTATTTTAATTAAGTTAAGTGTCAAGTTCTCTACAATCGGATATTAACAAATTCCCATCTGCCCATAACCGTGGGCACGGCTTTCGAAAGTTCAAAACCCTGCAGGGGTGTCCCAACTTAGCCCATCACAAGCTCTCACGATCAACGAAGGATATTCCTTCTCATAGGAAGACCCGATCAGACTCGGAATCCCGGTTACAAGACATTTCGACAATGGTAAAACAAGACCAGCAAAGCCACCCAAATGTGCCCACAAATCCTGATAGGAGCTGCACATATCTCGTTCTCAGGGCACACCAGATGAGCAATCCGTACAACTAAAACCAACCCTCAAGTTTCCCCGAGGTGGCGCTGCAAGGGGCTCTAGTTTGGACCAACACTCAGAGGAGCACTGGCCCGGGGGAGGGGGGTTAAAATAAAGATGATCCTCGGGCTCCGGAAACCCGAGGGAAAAAGGCTTAGGTGGCAAATGGTAAAACCAAGGTTGGGCCTTGCTGGAGGAATTTTATTCAAGGCAAACTGTCAAGGGGTTCCCATTATAACCCAACCGCGTAAGGAACACAAAATCAAGGAACATAACACCGGTATGACGGAAACTAGGGCGGCAAGAGTGGAACAAAATACCAGGCATAAGGCCGAGCCTTCCACCCTTTACCAAGTATATAGATGCATTAATTAAATAAGAGATACTGTGATATCCCAACATAGCCATGTTCCTACATGGAACAAAGTCCATCTTCACCTGCAACTAGCAACGCTATAAGAGGGGCTGAGCAAAGCGGTAACATAGCCAAACAATGGTTTGCCAGGAAAGGTGGGTTAGAGGCTTGACATGGCAATATGGGAGGCATGATATAGCAACTGGTAGGTATCGTGGCATAGCAAAAGAGATTTCGAGGGTATGGTCATCTTGCCTGAGATCCCGCAAGGAAGAAGAACAAGTCCATGAAGAAGACAAGCGGGCATAGTTGAGCGAATCCTCACAAACGCGACGTTATTGGAACTAACCCGAAGAAGCAACACCGGAAAGAAGCAAACAACATAGTAAACAACCATCACATAAGCATGGCATAATGCACAAACAAGTATGATGCATGTCCGGTTTGATGAAGCATTGCATGGAAATATGCAACAAACAAAACTACAAATTAAGTGGAGCTCAATATGCAACGAGTTGCATATTGATGGAACATCCACATTCAATTATTTAGTTCTCTCCCGTTTAAACTACTCAACAAAATTAAATGTTGTTTAAACATGGAAAGAGGTGGAGCATAAGTAAACTAAACATTTAGGCAAGTTTAAATGAGGCAGGAAATAACAAACAACAATTCCGGTAAATCCCCATATGCATTTAGCAATTTGGTGCAACAACAATTTAAACATTCTTGATGTTGTTATCATGATGTGGATGACATTTGTAAGTTTTATGCAATTTTTATGAAAATGTTGGCATGATAAGATATGAGGCATTTTTCACGTGGCGGAAACAAAAGGGGTGCCACGGCGATGATAACAAAACGGTACCACGGCAACGTTCCGGTTCCGACAACTCATTGAGACGTCGGTGCAAAAGAAAGTGTGGACAGAGCATGCAAAAGATGGTGGGGTAATCCCGGTAACCGGGTCCCCACGAGTTAGCGGCAGAAGAGGAGGACCGAGCAACTGACAACTCGGACATGGTGCAAACACGATCATTTCATAAAACACATACATCTGTTCACGGGCAGTCGTCTCGGGGTTATACCTTTGAAGCGTGCGTTTTCGGGGCAGAACGAGTTTGACAGGATGTAGTTGTTCTCGCGACGGTAGTCGTTCACGTTCATAGTGGAAGTAATCATTCTCGTTCGTAGTGGAAGTAGTCGTTCACGGAACGGTTGTAGTGGAAGTAATGGTACTATCGGTCCTCGGCGATGGTAGTGGTACTTAGCGATCTTGGCGGGGGTTGTCGTTCACGTTCTTAGGCGCACAAGTTTCCTCGATGTTCGGGGTCACGGCGAGGAACTTGACATCCACGGAGTCTTTGAGGATCGACGGTACTTGATGTCCAAGTGGTATCTAGGGGTACTTGTCGGTCCAGTCTTGACGGAGTAGATGTACACGTTGTCGGGGTACTTGTGACATCACCGGGTGTAGTCGTACACGTTTGGAGCGGAACTTGGCGAATTCGAATCCCTTCGGGGTTGTCGTGGTACTTGGGGTCTTCGGACCTGCCGGGCTCGTTCTTGCGACGTTAGTTGAACTTGACATATCCGCGGGCTCCAAATGTCGTGGTACTTGACGAATCCGTGTAGTCGTACATGTTCAAGAAGAAACTCATGCGACGTCGTGGAACTTGGCGCATCCATGCGTAGAGCTACTTGGCAGATCTGTGGTGCTTGCGGTCTTTGTCACACCGAAAGAGGCACTTGCTGACTCCATTTGGGAAGGAAGCAATGGATTGATGCTAGCAACTGGTGGAACTCCACATACAGACTAGGAGCCGTTGTGAAGTTGTTCAAGGTAGCGGCCTGGGTGGTGATTGACGAGGCCATGGTGACTTGGCCGGGCAGCACGGGCTCGGGAGGTGCGCAGGGAAGCCGGAGCAGGCAGTAGACAACGACTGCAGGTTCTCTGGGGGTTCGAGTTGACCATGGTGACTCGTGGCAAGAGGCAGGCTGATCCATGGTGGTTGTGTAGGAGCGAGCAGCAGAGCAAAGGGGACTCAGAAGACGACGTGCAGGCAGTGGAGACGTGGAGGACGAAGTAAGTGGTGCCTAAGTCGGGCTGCTTGATGCCGGCAGAAGAAGGCACGAAGGAGGATGCATAGGAAGCGTCCGAGCAAAAGGACGGGATCCCGCATGGGACACGGACACGGACGAGATGAGGCGCGTGGCTTACTGGCCGGGGTGCCGGTAGGCAGCAGCGGCGCTAGGGAAGGCGACGAGAAGAGGAGGCGTGCGGACATGGCAAGAAGGCGATGGCGTGAGCTGGACATGGGGTAGAGCAGAGGGAGGCGACGAGCGTGGGGATGGCATGGGCGTGGGGCTCCGCGGGTTCCGCAGGTTCTAGGCGGGGGAGGAGAAGAGGTGTGCCGGGAGGGGAGGCTTGGTTGTTGCCGGCGGCACTGGGGAAATGGGCGCGGGGGCTCCCCTTCTGGCTCGAGGTGGAAGAGAAGAGGAGTGGGGATCGAGAGGAGGCGGCACTGGGGATCGAGAGGGAGTGGGGTTCGGTCGGGTTAGGGTTTAGAGGGGATTAGGTGGGCCTTAGAGGACATGGGCCTTGGCAGGGATGGCCAAGGGAGGCCGGCCTGGGCTGGGCTCTCTTCTCTCTCTCTTTGTCATTTCCCTTTATTTGCCAAAAACAGCAAATAACAAAGAAAGAAATAAGTGAAGGAAAAACTTGGAGAAGGACTTTGGGCACGGGGATAATTTCCCCGGACTCACAAAAATGTGCACGGTCCATGAAAAATAGGAATGGCCAAGATTGCAAAGTTTAAATTCAAAAGCATTTGAATTTAATTCAAATGGTTAGAATAGGAAGTGAGGGTTGGGAAGGTCCAAAAATGTTGAGATTTTTGGTGGAGCTCCGGGATACGATGAAAGAATATATGGCAAGGTTGGAGACCAAGAATTAAGATAACGAAGGCATTGGGATAATTTGCAAGTGTGTTATGGTGAATTCCAAATTAAAGAAATATTTAATATAGCTCCCTAATATCGGGAAGATATGTTATAAAGAGAAGTCACCCTTCCCTCGATTTAAATATATCAAAGATCTATGCATTTTATTTAGTTAAGTTTTACAAAATTAAATGACATGATGACATGATGCAATGAAAATGATGCAATGATGAATGCAACAAACCAACAACTCACACGACGAAACTCGGAAAACATGGAAGGCGTCTGAAGCTCCGGTCTTGGGGTGTCACAACACTCCACCACTACAGGAGGATCTCGTCCCGAGATCTAGGATGGCACCGGAGAGAAACGGAAGAGAAAAAGAAGAGGTAAAGCTAAGTTGCTTCTTTGACAAATGAGTGTAAACCAAAGAACCTTGAGAGGTTGAAAACTTGAAAGAAAGAATACAACGGAGATGAACGAAGTTGAAAACACTTCATTAGAAAAGAGGAACAAGGAACATTACGGGAACCTTATAGGTTGAAAGACTTAAGAAAAGGGTTGCAATGGACAAGAAGTACATGCAAGCACTCCGGTAGAAACGAGATGTACAAGGAACGATAAGGATCAATTACGACAACACTCCGGTTGGAAAAGTGATATGAAACTTGATAAGATGGAAAGAACTTGAGCATAGGGCACAACACTCCGGCTAAATGGATAAGCATGAAAAGAACACGATCCTCACAATTCGAGATGATGATTGAAAAGAGCAACATCACAAAGCCTCCAGGAGAAAGAATAGAATATCGATCATTGGAATCAGAATGGAGAAGAAAATGCCAACTTCTGCCACAAGTGAGCTTGGAAAGCACCCTTCCAAAAAAAGATATAACGAAGTTATTGGAAAACCAACAACGAAATGAATAAACTTGTAATGGGCTTATCGAAAATTTCTCAAAATTGAGGCGAAATTCAACCACTACGGAAACGAAAGATTGGAATGAGATCAACAAATTGGATCATAGATAAGCACCATAATGGCAACATTCCCAATGAAAGGCTTTAGGTGAAATCTAGACCAAGATAACTTCAAGGAAGAAAGTGATGGGTTTAAATATCTCATTCTTGTGAATGAAGAATGATATATTACCACCTCAAAAGATAAGGAAGAACAATTGCACTCCGGATTGCAAAATGAAGAAAACTTGAGCTCATGTGAAAAGAATCTCAATGAACACTTCTAGAAGGAATTAAATCCTTGATGAACCATCATGTAGAACCTCCATGAAGAACTCCGGTAATAAAATAATGATCAAACGAAATGAAGGATGAAAATAATAAGGTTGAAGCCTTGCAATGATTAGATGGATCTTTGTGATGAGATAATGCGGAAAAGCTTGGAACTCCGGAAAAGAAAGATGAAAAAATGAAATCAAGAATTTTGATGAAACTCCGGAATAAGGAATTAATCATTTGGATAAAACAAGAATAAGAATTATGTTATGCGTATCCTTCACCAATTTAATTGATGACAAAAACGGATTTGGCATACTACTTATTCTCGTAGAAAGGATTAAGAGAGATATAGCGTAAACTTGGGAAGGTCTTCAACGAACCACTAGTATGATTGAAACAATGAATAAATTGATATGATAACGAAGGAAAAGAAATCTTGAGCAAACCACCATAAGAATTGGAAATGAACAAAGTAAAGGGATGAATCGCCGGTAAGAATTAGAAAACGAACGAATATACTTGAAGGAATTTAGATACATGAGAACGAATAGATCACGATCTGATTAGAGAACATTTGAATGATGCACCGGTAAGATTTGGAGAACGAGAGCTAAAAGCTGGAATGAATAATTCTGAGATGATGGGCTCTGGAGAATCAAACTGAAAAGGCTCCTGATTTGCCCCGGAAGGGTGAAAAGAATTCTCGCAATCGAAAACAATTATAAGAGGATGGCATCAAGCTAGAACCATGAATCTTCACGAGAACGGAGGAAGATTTTAGAGAAACTCTTCTTCAGTCTTCAAATGTAGAGAATGACGATGAGAAACACCACCATGAATTTTTGAGGCACTCCGGAAGGATTAAAAGAGGAGAGGTTGGGCCAAAGATGAAAAGAATTTGAAAGCAATATTGGAGAAGGCAATTGATTGATGAAAAGTTCATTCTTACGTAAACCTTAGAAAAGAATTTGAGAATACCTCCGGAAAACTAGAAGAGTCAG
The DNA here is from genome assembly GCF_002162155.2 of Triticum dicoccoides. Taxonomy (NCBI): domain Eukaryota; kingdom Viridiplantae; phylum Streptophyta; class Magnoliopsida; order Poales; family Poaceae; genus Triticum; species Triticum dicoccoides. The sequence continues at coordinate 351,156,999 of NC_041392.1, forward strand.
GTAAGATCCTGGGAAAAGACCTGTGGGTTAGGGCCCACTCAAAATAAACACCTTTGAACAATTACTAGAAAGGGAGATTGCACCGGTTGAATTAAATGACTTGAATGAGATAACAACCTCGAAATAGGTTGAACGGATCTTGAATGAAAAGACGAGCCTTCTGAGATATCTTCAGCACTTCGGAACAAATGAACAGGCGAGAAGTGGATGATTAGGGGTGTGCACCGGCATGAGAAAACATTTGAAATAAGGAAAAGAATATGATCAACACCGAAAGCTTGAATTAAAACCACCGAAGAAGAAACCGAGTGAAGAGTGACGAACTTGAGGCTTCCTTAGTATCTTCCTGAGAATCACCAGATAAGAACATTGAAAGAGAAGAATGGAGAGACTTCCCATCAATAAAATGGATACTTGATTAAGAAAACCAAGTACTAGAATAAAAGGGTGGGACGGTGGGAAAACAAAGGCAGCTTGGGATGAATGAAATGAACACCGTTGAGAAGAACTGAGATTGGATCTTGCAAATGTTGAAATGATCGGATCCACTCGAAGGGAAACACACCGGTAGAGAAGAAATTGAGATGACAATCTCGATAATCAAGAAGTATTAGCATTCACATAGATATATGAGAACACCACTTAGGGAAGGTATGGAATCAACACTTGACATTGAAGCAACTCGAATACCACAACTCAAAACAAACAAAGGATTGGCTTGCAGAATAAGCCGAAAACAAACATATGATAGATACCATATCGTATCATGTGTCTGTTGGAAAGATATCCTGCGTGATACTTGAATTCCCACTTATAAACTCCCGAAACTTTCTGGTTATGCAATCAGGTGTTGGGAATACAGGGGAAGCATAATATCTCACCCAAAACTAGCAAATCCTACATCCAGCTGTATCCATCCTTCAACACATAACCAAGAAACCTTCGAAAATCATTTACCTCAACCTTCAAAAAGCATCTGTTATACGAGTTATGGCAATACTCCCGAACTCCCGCCCCAGTACTGGGTGGCGTCTAGGTTATATCACCAACAATTGCATAAAAGAGATTTTCGATGTCGGCGAACTCAGGTATTCCAGAACTGCAACGATAAAATTGTGACGACAACACCTCGGAGCTCAACTCCCCGGGACACTGCCACAACCCGTAAATGTCAGGAGGCACCAAGAATAATGTTCTCGTCACAAAACCATTGGAACGATTCCAAGATACCCGCGTGATCCTAAAACAAATTTAGTGAAATTTGAGGAGAGAAGAGTCAAAACTTCTACGCCAGGAGGCCTCACCAGAGCGACAAAGGGACTGATGAGTAAAAAGAATCATACTCTCCGATATATATAATCCTAAGACTCAAAACATTTTTTCTAGACTCAACAACATTAGCGATTCGATCAAGCAGGGGGCTCCTAAGTCGGGGAAGGCTCTGATACCAACTTGTAACACCCACGATGCGGCTATATCTCCCACGTGTCGGAGCACGACTTAGAGGCATAACCGCATAGTAGGCATGTCGCAAGAGGGGTAATCTTTACACATCCCATGTACTAAATAAGAAAGGGATAAAGACTTGGCTTAGAATCGCCACTTCACACAATACATAAATATAGCATTACATCATCTAGAATACAATCAAGGTCCAACTACGAAACCAAAATAAAAGAAGACTACCCCTAATGCTAGATCCTCGATCGCACCGACTGGGCTCCACTACTAATCAACAGGAAATGAAACAACACAACGAACACGATCTTCATCAGGCTCCCGCTTGAGCTCGGTTGCGTCATCTGCGCTGGCATCGTTGGCACCTGCAACTGTTTGGAAGTCTCTATGAGCCACGCGGACTCAGCAATCTCACACCCGCGAGATCAAGACTATTTAAGCTGATGGGTAGGAAAGGGTAGTGAGGTGGAGCTGAAACAAGCACTAGCATATATGGTGGCTAACTTACGCAAATGTGAGCGAGAAGAGAAGCAAAGCACGGTCGTGAACTAGAAGTGATCAAGAAGTGATCCTGAAACTACTTACGTTCAAACATAACACAAGAACCGTGTTCACTTCCCGGACTCTGCTGAGAAGAGACCATCACGGCTACACACGCGGTTGGTGTATTTTAGTTAAGTTAAGTGTCAAGTTCTCTACAACCGGATATTAACAAATTCCCATCTGCCCATAACTGTGGGCACGGCTTTTGAAAGTTCAAAACCCTGCAGGGGTGTCCCAACTTAGCCCATCACAAGCTCTCACGGTCAACGGAGGATATTCCTTCTCACAGCAAGACCCGATCAGACTCGGAATCGCGGTTACAAGACATTTCAACAATGGTAAAACAAGACCAGCAAAGCCGCCCGAATGTGCCGACAAGTCCCGATAGGAGCTGCACATATCTCGTTCTCAAGGCACACCAGATGAGCAATCCGTACAACAAAAACCAACCCTCAAGTTTCCCCGAGGGGGCGCTGCAAGGGGCTCTAGTTTGGACCAACACTCAGAGGAACACTGGCCGGGGGAGGGGGGTTAAAATAAAGATGACCCTCGGGCTCCGAGAAACCGAGGGAAAAAGGCTTAGGTGGCAAATGGTAAAACCAAGGTTGGGCCTTGCTGGAGGAGTTTTATTCAAGGCGAACTATCAAGGGGTTCCCATTATAACCCAACCGCATAAGGAACGCAAAATCAAGGAACATAACACCGGTATGACGGAAACTAGGGCGGCAAGAGTGGAACAAAACACCAGGCATAAGGCCGAGCCTTCCACCCTTTACCAAGTATATAGATGCATTAATTAAATAAGAGATATTGTGATATCCCAACATAACCATGTTCCAACATGGAACAAACTCCATCTTCACCTGCAACTAGCAACGCTATAAGAGGGGCTGAGCAAAGCGGTAACATAGCCAAACAACGGTTTGCTAGGAAAGGTGGGTTAGAGGCTTGACATGGCAATATGGGAGGCATGATATAGAAATTGGTAGGTATCGTGGCATAGCAAAAGAGCGATCAACTAGCAAGCAAAGATAGAAGTGATTTCGAGGGTATGGTCATCTTGAATGAGATCCCACAAGGAAGAAGAACGAGTCCATGAAGAAGACAAGCGGACGTAGTCGAATGAACCCTCACAAACGCGACATTATCGGAACTAACCCGAAGAAGGAACACCGGAAAAAAGCAAACAACATAGTAAACAACCATAACATAAGCATGGCATGATGCGCAAACAAGTATGATGCATGTCTGGTTTAATGAAGCATTGCATGGAAATATGCAACAAACAAAACTACAAATTAAGTGGAGCTCAATATGCAACGAGTTGCATATTGACGGAACATCCACATTCAATTATTTAGTTCTCTCCCGTTTAAACTACTCAACAAAATTAAGTGTTGTTTAAACATGGTGAGAGGTGGAGCATAAGTAAAATAAACATTTAGGCAAGTTTAAATGAGGGCGGAAATAACAAACAACAATTCTGGTAAATCCCCATATGCATTTAGCAATTTGGTGCAACAACAATTTAAACATTCTTGATGTTGTTACCATGATGTGGATGACATTTGCAAGTTTTATGCATTTTTTATGAAAATGTTGGCATGATAAGATATGAGGCATTTGTAAACGTGGCGGAAACAAAAGGGGTGCCACGGCGATGACAATGAAACGGTGCCACAACAACGTTCCAGTTCCGACAACTCATTGAGACGTCAGTGCAAAAGAAAGTGTGGCTGGAGCGTGCAAAAGATGGTGGGATGATCCCGGTAACCGGGTCCCCACGAGTTAGCGGCAGAAGAGGACCGAGCAAGTGACAACTCGGACATGGTGCAAGCATGATAATCTCATACAACACATACATCTGTTCACGGGCGGTCGTCTCGGGGTTATACCTTTGAAGCGTGCATTTTCGGGGCGAAACGAGTTTGACAGGATGTAGTTGTTCTCGCGATGGTAGTCGTTCACGTTCATAGTGGAACTAATCATTCTCGTTAGTAGTGGAAGTAGTCGTTCACGGAACGGTCGTAGTGGAAGTAATGGTACTATCGGTCCTCGGTGATGGTAGTGGTACTTAGCAACCTAGGCGGCGGTTTCGTAGATGTTCAGGGTCACGACGAGGAACTTGACATCCACGGAGTCTTTGAGGGTCGACGGTACTTGATGTCCAAGTGGTATCTAGGGGTACTTGTCGGTCCAGTCTTGACGGAGTAGATGTACACGTTGTCGGGGTACTTGTCACATCACCGGGTGTAGTCGTACACGTTCGGAGCGGAACTTGGTGAATTCGAATCCCTTCGGGGTTGTCGTGGTACTTGGGGTCTTCGGACCTGCCAGTCTCGTTCTTGCGACATTAGTTGAACTTGACATATCCGAGGGCTCCAGATGTAGTGGTACTTGACGAATCCGTGTAGTCGTACACATTCAAGAAGAAACTCATGTGACGTCGTGGAACTTGGCGCATCCATGCATAGAGCTACTTGGCGGATCCGTGGTGCTTGCGGTCTTTGTCACACCGAAACAGGCACTTGGTGACTCCGTTCGGGGAGGAAGCAATAGGTTGATGCTAGCAACTGGTGGAACTCCACGTACAGACTAGGATCCGTGGAGGAGTTGTTCAAGGTAGTGGCCTGGGTGGTGATTGACGAGGCCACCGATGGTGACTTGGCCGTGCAGCACGGGCTCGGGAGGTGCACAGGGAAGCCAGAGCAGGCAGCAGACAATGACTGCAGGTTCTCTGGGGGTTCGAGTTGACCATGGTGACTCATGGCAAGAGGCAGGATGATCCATGGTGGTTGTGTAGGAGCGAGCAGCAGAGCAAAGGGGACTCAGAAGACGACGTGCAGGCGGTGGAGATGTGCAGGACGAGGTAAGCGGCGCCTCCGTCGGGCTGTTTGATGCCGACAGAAGCAGGGCACGGAGGAGGATGCATAGGAAGCGTCTGAGCAAAAGACGGGATCCCACATGGGACACGGACACAGGCGAGATGAGGCGCGTGGCTTACTGGCAGGGGTGCCGGTAGGCAGCAGCGGTGCTGGGGAAGGCGACGAGAAGAGGAGGCGCGTGGACATGGCAAGAAGGCGAAGGCGTGAGCTGGACGTGGGGTAGAGGAGAGGGAGGCGACAAGCATGGGGGTGGCAGGGGCGCGGGGCTCCGCGGGTTCCGCAGGTTCTAGGAGGAGGAGGAGAAGAGGTGCACCGGGAGGGGAGGCTTAGTTGTCGCCGGCGGCGCTGGGGAAACGGGCGCGGGGGCTCCTCTTCTAGCTCAAGGTGGAAGAGAAGAGGAGTGGGGATCGAGAGGAGGCGGCGCTGGGGATCGAGAGGAAGTGGGGTTCAGTCGGGTTAGGGTTTAGACGGGATTAGGTGGGCCTTAGAGGACATGGGCCTTGGCAGGGATGGCCTAAGGCCTGCCTGGGCTGGGCTCTCTTCTCTCTCTCTTTCTCATTTCCCTTTATTTGCCAAAAACAGCAAATAACAAAGAAAGAAATAAGTGAAGGAAAAACTTGGATAAGGACTTTGGGCACGGGGATAATTTCCCCGGGCTCACAAAAATGTGCACGGTCCATGAAAAATAGGAATGGCCAAGATTGCAAAGTTTAAATTCAAAAGCATTTGAATTTAATTCAATTGGTTAGAATAGGAAGTGAGGGTTGGGAAGGTCCAAAAATGTTGAGATTTTTGGTGGAGCTCCGGAATATGATGAAAGAATATATGGCAAGGTTGGAGACCAAGAATTAAGATAACAAAGGCATTGGGATAATTTGCAAGTGTGTTATGGTGAATTCCAAATTAAAGAAATATTTAATATAGCTCCCTAATATCAGGAGGATATGTTATAAAGAGAAGTCACCCTTCCCTCGATTTAAATAGATCAAAGATCTATGCATTTTATTTAGTTGAGTTTTACAAAATTAAATGACATGATGACATGATGCAATGCAAATGATGCAATGATGAATGCAACAAACCAACAACTCACACGACGAAACTCGGAAAACATGGAAGGTGTCAGAAGCTCCGGTCTTGGGGGTCACACTTTTGATCACAACAGGCGATATCAAGTTTAGACTGGCCCCGCCGTCCACCAACTTCTTGTTCACCTTGAGGTTGTGTATCGTTGGTGAAACCAACAACAGCAAACACCCGACTGCAGTTGTGCAGTCAGGGTGGTCCTCGGCGTCAAAGATGAGGGGTATGCTGGACCACTTCAGCGGCTTCTGAGCGTCGAACGAGGGCTCCGCTGCTGTAATCTCACGCGCCCACCACTTGAGTTGGCGGTGAGAGGTATGCAGCGAGGCACCACCATCGACGCACATGGCCTCCGTAGCCTTCTGAAACTCATGCTTGCCGGACGCGTCGTCCTCGTCATGATCCTTGCCATCTTGCTTCTTGTCGCGGGCCTGGGCGGGCGTCTCTTGCTGATTATCCTTGCCGCGACGACTTCCCTGGTGGCCACGCTTCTTACTGGATCCTTCGGCACCATCCTGACCCTTCTCCTTGTCCCGCCTTTCATACTCGGCCTTTTGCTTCTCAGCAAGCAGCTCGACTTGCCGGCAGTTCTGGAGGTCGTGGCCCTTGGTGCGGTGGATCTTGCAGTACTGCTTGTCGGAGCCCCTGGCTTGTCGGCAGCTGCTAAGGCCCGGCAAGTGGCGCACCAGCAATCTCCTTGCCGGGGTCGTCTGCCTTGGCCCTCTTGGCAGTGCCGGTATCATCAGATCCCTCGACGGCAAGCACGGCCTTGCCCTTGCGTTTCCTATTGCGACGCCGGCCCTTCTTCGTCAGGGCAGCGGTGGCTTCATCACTAGAGTCGGTTTCCGCGCCAGCGTCCTCGCCGGGGTACTTCCTTCCCTCTTTAGCTCGGGCGCACCTATCGGCCAGAACATAAAGTTCGCCCACGTCCTTAACCTTGTTCATCGCCAGCTCCTCACGCATCTTGCAATTGTGCACGTTCTGATGGAACGCGCTAATCATGGCCGCGGGGTGGACGTCGGGGATGTTGTACTACACCCGGCTGAACCTCTGTATGTACTTGCGCACATTTTATCCTTCCTTCTAGGGAATGATATGCAAATCACTCACCTGACCATGAGCCTGGTGGCTTCCGGTGAAGGCACCAACGAACTCATGGCACATATCAGACCAAGAAGAAATGGAGTCTGCCGGCAAGTGCATCAACCAAGACATGACATTGGGTTTTAGGACCAACAGGAAGTAATTGTCAAGCACCTTGTCATCACGTGCCCCAGCGGCTTGCATCGCAATGGTGTAGATGCTGAGGAACTCCGACGGATGGGTCTTGCCGTTGTACTTCTCGCCGATGTCGGGCTTGAAGGTGCGATGGGACGGCCACTGGAACTGCCGCAGCTCCCGGGTGAAGGCCGGGCAACCCACCTCGTAAGGTAGGCCGTCGGAGCCTCCCGGAGCCGGACGGTCCGTAGCAGGCCCTGCCCGCTTGTTCGACTAGTGGCGCGTATCGCGCCAGCGCTCGATGGTGGTTCGAGCATCTTCATGGGCTCGCTCCCGAAGAACTAGGTGCTGGTTGTGGTGGGTCCGCGGGTCGGACAACACTATGGAGATGTTATCACAAGCGTCGTCATGATAGGCTGACACCCGCGGTGGTTGGCACAGAGGAGGAGAGTGCACCGTGACCGCAGCACCTCCGGTCCTTCCGCCGCCGGCATGTGGTGGCTCGGTGGAGCGCTGGCCCAAGGGCCCCGCCGGTCGCGGATCGTCTTTGTTGGTGACGCCGACGAGGCTCCGGATAGTGGCTCTCCACTCGTCGAGCTTCTCCAAGGCAGGGGGAGGGGGAGTCGAGGAGCAGCTGTGCGCACGGCAAGGCTTCTACTGGCGTGGGTGATGGCGAAAGCTGCATGGACCATGGCGCGCTTCGACTTCTATCCACGTTAGAAGGAGCTCTGTCACGGCCCAACGACTGTGCGCCGTCCTCTCTAGCACTTCGGTAGGCGTGACGGCCTTCTTCGCCCCGCGGATGACGCACATGCCATTTCCCACGGCGGCGTCCAGGGTCACCGGCGTGGTGACGCTGCTTGTCACACACAACCTGGGAAGAGCGCGCTGTGGGCGCCGGAGTGGGCATCTTGGAGGTCGCCGCGCCACCCGCGGGTGGTACGGCGATGCCCCCGGAGGGTCCCGCGCCGTCTGCGGGGGGCCCAACTCCGTCTTTGGATTTCGCGGCCTGTGGCCCATCGCCTTGCGCACGAATGACGCCGCTCGCCAGGCTCTGACTGCTAGAGCGATGTTGGTGCTCGCGGGTCACGCCTCGGGTTCTGTCCGCGACCGGCCCGCTGCTTTCCCGCACCGGCATGGGCCGGCCAGCTCCCGATGAACCGACCGCCGTGGCTGCCTTCTTCTTGGGAGCCATGGCGACGAAGAACTGCTAGGCTAACTGCTAGACCATATTCTCACAACTGTGAGCCCCCTCCCTGGCACGCCAAAGATGTCGGTGGGAAATGACGCCTATGGGATCACAAGAATCCCTACTACGGTTGCCGGGGCACGGGGTCTTGAGAAGGGTAGGAATAGCGGTCAGCACGAGGATCGTTTAGCCAGGTTCGGGCCACGAGGATGCGTAAAACCCTAGTCCTGCTTTGGTGGATGTATTCAGTGTTCTTGGGCTTTTGAACTAGCTACGATGGTTGTGTAGTTCAAAAGAGCTGAATCCCCCTCCAGTACGCCATGGGCCTCCTTTTATAGCCGAAAGGGGCTGCCACAATGGCACACAGGAGGTGGAAAGGCCTACAGTACTGTGAGCTTATCGCCAGTATTACAGGACAAGATGCATTTAATGAATCGCTTAGGTGTCCCTTAGCTTTATCGGGGACGGGAACAAGGCCCGTCCCGTCCATCGTCGTTGCTCCTCGCATCGACACTTGCCCAGGCTAGCGATGTATGCAGTGCCATGTAGACAGGTATGCAGCTGAGGTGGCACGGTGGTAGGGCCTTCATGAAGGTCCGCACGCCGCCACACAGGTGCCTACTGATTTGTCCTGGAAGCTGCATGTTGCCATGCAGGTGCCTTCCTAGCTTGTTGGGCTGGCAGCTACGTGCGAACGACGGCGGTAGTCTTGGCTGGTACGGGTCTGGCAGTGGCCCTGCTGATGCCCTCGGCAAGGGTCTTGCCGGGGGGCCGGCAAGGGTCTCTACCGTGGCATTGCCGTCATCCTCGGAAAGGGTCTTGCCGGGGGCCTTGCTGTCATCCCCGGCAAGGGTCTTGCTAGGGGCCTAGTGGACTTCCTCGGCTAGGATCCCGCCGAGGGCCGACGTCTCCTGGTCCTCATATGATCTTGAGTATTCTTTGTCTTCACAAAGATCTGCATGCCACCATGGAGGTGCCTCCCGAGCCCTGGCCCAACGTGGTTGATGGTGTTGGAAATCGTGGGCTCAAGGATGGTGTGCTCCGCTGGCGTTGGGCGGGCTGCCTTGGCAAGGGTCTTGTCGGGACCGCTGAGGCTGCCCCGACAAGAGTCTTGCCGGGGGAACCTGCTTCGTCCCTCTGCTCTTTGTGCTCTCGGCCTTGGCGTTGTCTTGTTTGGCTTGGTGCTTCGGCTTCTCTCTGGCTTCCCACCTCTGCCCATGCTAAGTGTGGCCGCGGCGCGTGGCTCTGACCGCCTGCGCACAAGTAAAGGGTCAAAAGGAGAGCCCCTACTTTTGTACACCGACACTCCCCCTTGGCACACATGCTACATACTTCCTGTATCGATCAATCTTCCTCTCCTAACCACGTTAGAAAGCTATTGATTTCCGACACACGTTGATTCTTTCTCTCCATGTTTCCATCTCTAACTCTCTCAACTACACAACCCCCTTTTTCCACTCGGTTACCAAATGTATCTCTCTCACACACCCACCATTGCACTCCATGCTGAGCTCTCTCTCTCTCTCTCTATCTCTCTCTCTCCCCCTCCCACTCTCTCTCGGTGGATACATGCATTTCCTATCTAGACGCCCCCTCTCGTGCGCACGCACGCACATTGTCTATCTAGGTCACTCTCTCGAGACTGTCTCACTCTTTCTTCCGCACGGCCACCCACACTCGCTCAATCTCGCTCTCTTTATCTAAGTCTCGATTAACCTCACTTTCTCTCTCACACACAAATGATATATCTCCGTGTTCGGGCCTCGATCGACACACTCTATACTCTCTCATGCAGATTGTCTATCTAGGTTAGTCCATCCAAGCCGCCCCCACTCTTTCGACCGCATGGCGGGCCACGCTTGCTCAATCTCTCTCTCTCTCTCTCTCTCTCTCTCTCTCTCTATGTATGTATGTATGTCTCGATTGACCTCGTTGTTTCTCAGACACAAACGATATATCTCCATGTTTGAGTCCAATTCGACATATTCATATTCTATATTCTCTCATGAAGATTGTCTATCTACGTCACTCTCTCCAAACCATCTCACTCTTTCGATCGCATGACAACCCACACTCGCTCAATCTCTCTCCCTTTATCTATGTATCAATTGACCTTGCTTCCTCCCACGCACAAAATATATCTACATGTCTGTGACTAGATCATCTCTCAAGCTCTATCTTATAGCCCTCACCCTTCCCAAAAGCTCAACCGAACAATATCTCTCCAGAGCATATATATCTTTTCAATGAATGCCGAACCACACTCACTTTGTCCCCTATCTATCTGTGTCTCCATTGACCTCGTTTTGTCACACCGTATCTTCTACACATTGATGCTACATCTCCATCCCTCGGAGAGCCGGAGCTATTTACATTGGGAGGGGGACTCCAACCTTGGGTTAATTATTAAGGCATTTATTCTAGTGGGTTTAGATTATATTTACGTAGCATTCGGCCCCCACTACTCCAAACACCGTTGCAACCCCCCGCACCTCCCCAATTGATTTCCCTCTGGCTTGGTCACCGCTCTCTCGCAGGTCTTTCTCACCTTCCATGTCGCACCATGGTATTTTTGCAAAAAACTCTGTTGTTCTCTTTAATTATTACGAATAAGCTACATACTACACACTGATAGTTCACCCGTAATGGAAAAGAATTTGACCCACAAATTAACTACACACCGAGGGGCCGACCTATCATGGAACAAATTTGGACCCATATATAAATTAAAAATGAAAAAGGACGAGGATCGAACATGCGACTAGGTCCTTCAAGCTGCATGTCAATAGGCAACATAGTAGCAATGTTTGTTGTACCCCCCTTATTATTATAATGTTTTAATATTACCACAACCTATTTAATTTATAACATTTTTTAATATTAATTTTATTACATTAGTGGGACCGGCTCTTTAGCATGTACTATTCGCCTTCACTTACTAGTGGGTTCCATGTCTGCTCTCTCTCCTCCCCTTCTACGTTTAGACGCATGGGCAAACACGAAGAAGGCGCGAGCAATGTTGCCGTTGACCATATCTGGACACATTCACAAGTTACGGCACCAGTTTCACATACTAGTAGTAGCATACATGTAAATAGCAATGTGCCCGTGCGTTGCAATGGATCCGAAGTAGAACAATACTTGTTCACAAACTTGAAAGAAAACACTCTTGTTTTGATATACATATATACCACTAAAGATGAGGTGAGGGTGGGATGTGCTTGCTTATAAGAGAATAAGGGGTTTTCTGCAAAATGGAGCAGAGAAGTGGACTATTGTTGAAAAATGCCACAACTTACCTCACAGCCTTTAGATGCAGATATAATGGTTAGAAATGACAAATGGCAGACACAACATCATCACCAACTGAGTCTATTATAGGAGTAGAGACAAGTTTAGGAACAAAAGTGACCGTGACAAACAAGTTAGGCTAGTTGTAGTACTATTTATATACTACTCCGTAATAATGAAATGCATGGATAAATAGATGTATCGCCTAGTGCTCGAACAAGAGGATTGGTCGCGCCCTACAAGTATTTGGGATTGACTTCCCTAAAAAAAAATTGGAATTGACGTGGTATTTAGTATGAAATGTTTCCGATAAGAAGGAATACATGTGGCTTGATGACGTTTTATATTTTATTTGATACGGCTCTAGAAGAACATTTAATCGATCAAACCATAGATTTCATTCAGCCTGACTCCGACTTTACATTCGTACGATGATCGAACTAAAATAAACGGAAATGATAAATCCCAAATGTTCGGATTTTAAGCATGGGAATCCGAATATTTTTCATGGCAAATTTAGATTACGCGGTGGCGGGGGCGTCTTGCGGTGGGAAGTGGTTCCTTTGCTGTGCTTTGTGTGCTGTTGGGCCATTGACCGACGGCGACGTCTTGCGCCGTTGTTGGCGTACTCATGGACTTTGGCCCTAACTTCAAGGAAAGCCAGAATGTTCTAGACTTCGGTCTCCAGGAGCGAGTCAACTGGCGGGAAGAGGCGACTGGCGTTAGTGCAAGGAAGCGGCCGACGGTGGTGATCCATGCTGCTGAGGGGGGCACTGGCACCCGCGCGGCGACAGGCGCTGGCAATGGCGCAGCAGAGACAGTTGTGTGCACAGGCACCGGCACGGGTGTGCGTGTTAGTGCACGCGTAGGCGCATGCGCTGGCAGGTGCACGGGCGCGTGAAAGTCGGCGGGGACCTCGTGGAACCCCGTGGCATCAAGCTCGGCGACAATGTGCGGCTCCCATCCGATCAATGCCACGGGTATGGGTGATGGCGCAGTCGGGGCGACGGGGGCCAGAATAGGAGCAGGGACATGCACGGCGTCTTCCCACAAGGCCAGTTCAAGCTCGTCCCAAAGTGCCTTATGTTCTTGAGACTCCGGCTAGGTGTCTTCCTCGGGAAACTAGAAGACTAAGGGCAGACAATCATGATGCGGCATGGCGTAAAGTTAGGTCTAGCTAGTTGGAGGTAGACTACAGGAGAACCAAGAGGAAAAGAGAAGATTGTAGTGATACCTCATAGTGCGGGGGTGATTTTAAACTGCGGCACCGGCGCCATTAAAAGTGGGGCATTTGGGACGAAGGTGGCGACGGAGCCTGGTCAAAGGGCTCTCCTCCTGGTGAGCCTACGCAGCGGCGTGCTTGCACACCTCTCGGCAGCCGGCGCAGCTGTCTGCTCGCACGCCTCTCGTCGACTCACACACTTGCTCGGACGGCACCTGCCGATGAGAAGCGGGACTTATGGCGGAATGTAAACTCTCACAGTTTGAATAGTGAAAGCATTCGCGTTAACATGACAGGTCTTTGTTCCAAAATACGTTGGCTCTTCATTTGTGCAACTTTTCATAAGCAGCTTGTCTCAAATTCAACAAAAAAATTACGACAGCATATTTGTGCCATATCACGAGACCATGCTCAGTTTCGTGAATTTTAGGTCACTTTTGGATTTTTCTGAAATTTAAAATCTTGGATTCGAAACAATACCATAACCTGCATCATGCAATAAATTTTCGAGGGATACATCTTTACTGTTGTATATGTTAATATTTCTTAAGAAACGATTTGGTCAAACATTTTGCTTAGTTAGACTTCACACAAGTTATATATGGAGAATAAAAGGATAATCCCTCTGTACCAGTGCATTGCTTGATATATTAACTCAAGTACTAGGCAGGAACAAACGGGGTCAATTTTGTGCTCATCCTGGTGTAGTACTCCTATTAGCACTAGGCAATGGAGTTGACGAGTGACCTTGGGTAGTGGCGACCGAGGGAATTGAACCATGCTCGACACGGTAGGTAACGTTGTCTAGTTACTAAAGCATCCTACATTGTTCATCGATAGTCATTATGAACCGGGGACATGAGGGGAATTTCCTAGGGCTGGAATTCTGGCCGCTAGATATTTCGACTCGAAACGCGGAGACTGGAGTGGTTGGGGTTGGCTAATGTGCCTCGTATCACCGTAGCGGCTAATTAAGCTACGCGGAGCACCTAATATGAGCTACTGGGAGCCGTTGGATCAAAGATGCAGCGACACACACGAGGCCTGAATGTTTTATTTGCAAAAAAACCTTGGAGAGTTTGGAAATTGCACATAATTACAAACACTACTCCCAAGCCATTGGATCTTAGATCCAACGATGTAAAAACTCGTATCACAATAGCATCTCAGCTGCGGGGTGGATGTGATATTCTATGCCACTATCATTTTTTTTCTTAAACTTGCAAAACACGTGTAACTGGCTCCATTACTTGTCTAACCATGCAAAGTGATTGTGCAAAAAACCATCATACACTAAAATATCAGAGCAACACACACGGGTCCCACTTGTCATTGATCAAATTTGGACCTAAGACTAACAAATCTGAAAGACGAGATTCGAACTGGCAACCTGCACTACATAGTGTAAGTCGATAGCCTGAAACAGCAACGGTTGTTAGCTTTGTCGCATAACTTGATTTTATACAGTATTACGTTGAGTAGAGTAGAGGGAGTGGCTCGTCAAGACATGCTTGACCGTTGACTAACTTACTGGTGGGTCCCATGTTTGTGATCTCTCTCTCCTCTCCATCGTCTAACCTTTAGACGCACGGGCACACACTAAGAGTGGCACGAGCTTGCCGTGGTGTTACTATAACTAAAAAATGCTTCAAAAATAGAAGAATCGCCTAGAACAAGAGATGTTGTGGCTGGTCAAGACAGAGGTAACCACACCTGTCCTCTGTGCCATGTTAGCATGATGAAGCTATGTGGCTAGTGGGGTGTTTTCGACCGACTGGCTGGGTCTCGAGGTCAAACCATTGGTAGTACATCTGATACAGTATAATTTTACATGCACATTTTCTCTCCGTGGCGAGACGTGGCATACCCTACCGCGCGGTTTCTGGGTCCCCTCGAGTGTTGCACGCATATTTCATTCCTTGCCGAGACGTGGGACGCCCTACCGCGCGTTTTCTGGGTCCTCCTCGGTCATAGCGCCGAAGCAAGTAAATGAGTCGTCAAATCATAAAAGCCCACCTTTCCCGCCGAGTACATCAGTGAAGCATGTTGGCTAGCTAGTTGGGCTAGTGTAAAGGATTAGCTTGGCCGCGGCCACATTTTCACCCCTTTTTTCTCTCCTTGCCGGCAGGTAAATTTAAATATCCACCGCGGCGTTGCTCTGGTCTTTGGGTGCGGCAGGCATGACAGGATTTTTATTTTTTTGATTGACGGGAGCATGCACGACCGCAATTAGTCATGATGACTCTGCCTATAAAACCCACTGCTCTCTGATGTGAAAATTCGTCGACTGGTGTTTTCCTATGGTGAAAACCAAAAGATTCACCCCACTCCTCGGCTAGCTTCAGCCATTTTGCCCCCTTTGCTTCCTCTCCCCATTGCTTCTACCTGGCTCCATGGCGGCGCACCAGATCACGAAGTCTGAGGTGAGGTGCCTAACATAGGAGCTCCAGGCGAAGGATGCGGAGCTCAGGGCCAAGGACGTGGAGCTCCGTGAGCTCAAGGAGGAGACTAGTGCCAGGCTCCTCCTTTATGTGAGGGAGTTCACAGAGCTTCAAAACCGGCAGGCGTCCACCACAAAGATGCTCGAGGCATCGGTGGCGTTGCTGCAGGAAGCGGGAGATATGATAGGCAGTCAAGTGAGCCGGGTGGAGCGTGAACGGGATGATCGTGACGAGGTCTAGGATCGCCTCAACCACTTGGTGGACCATGTTGCCATGCACGTGTTGCGGCTGCACGATGCCTACCGTCATGCCGGCACAACCATGTCGGCCGTTGGGCTAAACCCGTTCGACCACCCTGTTGACTTCAATGAGTCGCGGCTTCCTGACCTAGTCTCCTTCTTCAACTATATCTCTGACGAGATGAGTCGTCTCCGCATGATGATGGGGGCAGAGCTCGATGAGAAGGGGTTGCGAGCTGCCATCGCTGTTGCCGAGCGAATCCTCTCAGGGCTTCTCCACCGGAATCCATTTGTGCCATTGGATGCCGTCTTTGACGACCTGGCTCCCATCGATCGGGAGCGAGCTCTGCGGGTGGTGGCACCCTTCATCACCAATGATGTGCGCCTAGAGAAGCAGAGGGACTTCAGTGGTGTTTAGGCGCCCTCTGCATGGGAATGTCCATGTCTCGGTGCAACATGACCATTGGATCAAACTCAGATGGTGCAGGTCAGTCACCGTAGCACAAAGCGTGTGGGTGTGTTTGGTTGCATTCTCATCTCAATATAGTTGTTCCCTCTTTGTGCATGCTGATCTCAGCACCCCTCTTCATGCATGCTCCTAGTGTATTTGTGTTAACCTACTAGTTTGGACACATGCACCATTCATGCACTCTGCCAAACACCCAAAAGTGGGTCGAGAAGGGAACTTTTGCTCCCATCCCATGCACCCTTCATACACCCTGCCTAACACTGATTCGTGCTTCATATGATTCATGTTCCATGGAGTATTGTAGCACCGTACT
Organism: Triticum dicoccoides; assembly: GCF_002162155.2. Classification (NCBI taxonomy): domain Eukaryota; kingdom Viridiplantae; phylum Streptophyta; class Magnoliopsida; order Poales; family Poaceae; genus Triticum; species Triticum dicoccoides. Next base: position 351,173,350 of record NC_041392.1, read on the forward strand.
CTCCATGCGCTGTAGACCTAGTTATGGTAATATTGATCTCATCGTTCATTCTCGACCGGACAGTCAAAAAAGGGGCATGTTACATTACTATTCATATAGTTGACATGCGCACAACATCATTTATTATCGTCATATCTTACTACACTAGCAACAAGATTATGTAGTACTCATGTATGAACCACTACACATGCCTAGTAGTAGGAGTACTGTGTAAGTTCGAGTGTCTGCCGTGTTTCGCACTCCTCTGTCATAAGAGTGGAAACACTTACTGTAATCATTTTTTTCTTCAGAAACAATGGAGACGCTCTACCATGCGGATCCTCCTCGACAGTCGTCAGGAACCTTGCTACTCACTTTCGCCGACGTGTGGGACAATCAGCATCGGGGTCCACTTGCCATGCACTAAATTACTCCATACTAGAGTGCACAACTACACGGTAGCCTACCTCGGTCGAAGCACCGCAGTAATGCCCAATGAGCCGTCAAATCACAAATCCCCCACCTTTCCAGCAGTAAGTTGGACGGATGAAGCAACCATGATGTATGGTAGAAACATATGGGTCTGATCTTTCATGGAATGGAGGAATCCTACGAAGAACACGAGGGAAAACGCGAGAGAAATCACTCAACCAACAAGATTCGTTCACACATATGCTAGATCCTCGAAACACAAAGAGATACACGATCTGAATCCAACAAAGGATGATACATAGGTAGCCGGTTCTTCTCCAAGAGGAGGTCTTGAGGTCTTCCTGTTAGGGGTCTTGAATCCAAGTGGATCTTCTCCGAAGAGGCGATGGTCCCTCGCGGTGGAGTAGATCCGGATGGATGAGCGAGGCTCTATCTCAACTATGAGCTATCAGAACGCTAACCCTAAGTAGGAGGAGGAGGAGGTCTATTTATAGTCTTAGTGCAAATGGGGGCGAAGTGAAGGGGTACATGGGCCTCGGGCCCGAAAATGTGCACAGGCAGGTAACGGACACCCGGTGGGTTATGGTCGTTCGGTGGCTCGTGGGCGTTCGGACGTCCGGTAGTCACCTGACTTCTGCTTGTCTTGGCTCGGTTGAGGTGGCACCAGATTTCCGGAGATGGCCGGTCGTCCGGTCGCGTCGGATACCTGCTGCTTTGACTCGGGTGTGGTGAGCCGGTCGTCCGGTCCTGGCCGGACATCGGCTCGCTGTAGCTTGCGTCGGCTGGGACCTGGGCAGGCTTGGGCTTCAGGTGCCGGACGTCCGGTCCGACGGGTTGTCCAGTGGCTGTAGCTTCGGTGGCAACTCTTCTTCTGGTCCTTGGCACTTGGTGTCCTCGCCGTCTTTTCAGTTGGATGTAGCTTCTCCTGGCTTTCCATCAAGTATCTGATTACACATAGTGTTTCCGCTTGAGGTACTAGCCACGTCTCATGTATAGAAAGTGGTAGTTGAGAGAGGAGCGAGTTCACCTTATCCTCAATGGCCTTTTCTCTGGCTCTTCTCATTGGTCCTAGTGGTGTCGTAGGGGACGTAGGTAGGTCCATGAGGATGACCTTGGGATGCTCCGCATCATCTCCCCCCTTGGGAAAGATCCGACCTCGGATCGGAATCTTCATCACCATGGTAGGGCGAGAGATCCTTGACGTTGAAAACATCTCTCACGTTGTACTTGTCGCGCGGGAGGTTGATCTCTTAAGCGCTGTTGTTGTAGCGTGCTAGCACCTTGAAGGGTCCATTGGCTCATGGTAGAAATTTGGACTTGCGTTCATTAGGTAAGCATTCCTTGCAAAGGTGTAGCCACACAAGGTCTCCAATGTTGAATATCATGGGTTGCTTTTTGACGTTGAGCTTGGTCGCAAGTCGTTGTACTTGGTGCTCGATGGTGTGCCTTATATGTTCATGCATCTTCTTGATATAGCTCACTCGGGAACTCCCGTCCATGTTGATGCGCTCTTGTAGTGGCAGAGGAAGAATTTCCAATGGGGACAATGGGTTGAAACCGTAGACGACCTCAAAAGGGGACTTGCTGGTAGTCGAATGTCTTGCGTAGTTGTAGGCGTACTCGGCGATGGGTAGGCATTGTTACCACTCCTTGATGTTCCTCTTGATCAACACACTTAGTACAGTGGAGAGCGTTTGGTTCGTTACTTCCGTTTGGTCCGTCGGTTTGTGGATGGTATGCCATGGAGAATAGTAGATTGATTCCGAGCTTGGCGCACAAGGTCTTCCAAAAGTAATTCAAGAACTTGACGTCACGGTCCGAGAAAGTCGTCTTTGGTACTCCATGTAGGCACAAGATTTCCCTACAAAAAAGATCTACAACATGTGAAGCATCGTCTATCTTGTTTCAAGGAATGAAATGTGCCATTTTAGAGACTGGGTCCACAACAACAAACATAGAATCTTTGCCATTTCTAGTTCTAGGCAAACCAAGCACAAAGTCCATACTAATATCTTCCCATGGGTGATATGGAATTGGAAGGGGCATATAAAGGCCGTGAGATTGAGCTTTAGACTTAGCTTTGTGACATGTAGAACATCGCTTGGTGAAGCATGAGACATCGCGGAACATCTTGGGCCAAAAATACTTCTTGGAGACTGTAGCAAATGTCTTGTCGCATCGAAAGTGTCCCATTAGTCCTCCATGAGATTCTTGCAAAAGTAACAATTGAAGAGAAGACCCGGGGATGCAAAGTTTGTTAGCTCTCATAAGATAATCATTCTTGATGTAATAGCGTTCCCAAGATGTATACGTCAAACATTTGGCATAAGGAATATCAAAAGTAGGATCATGCACATACAAGTCTTTTATGTGCTCAAAGACTATGACTCTCAATTCATGTTTGGTGACATCATATGCGGGGAAGAGCGTCCGCCACAACATTTTCCTTACCTTTAATGTACTTGATGACATAAAGGAAATGACTCAATGAATTCACTCCATTTAGCATGACGCTTGTTCAACTTAGTTTGACCCTTAAGGTATTTAAGAATTTCATGGTTGGTATGGATGACAAATTCATGAGGGCGAAGATAATGTTCCCATTCAAGCAAAACTCGCACTAAAGCATATAGCTCTTTGTCATAGATGGGGTAATTGAGTTGCGCTCTAGAAAGTTTCTCACTAAATTAAGCTATGGGGCGCTTATCTTGCATTAGCACACCTCCTATGCCATTACCACTAGCATCGCAATGAATTTCAAATGGTTTGTCAAAGTTGGGTAATGCAAGCACGGGAGAATGAGTAAGAATATTTTATGCTCATTGAATGCAGTACCTTGGGATGGTCCCCAAACAAAAGGCACATTTTTCTTACTCAAAGCATGCAAAGGTGAAGCAATGGTGCTAAAATCCTTCACAAATCTACAATAGAAACCGGCTAAACCAAGAAAACTACGCACTTGTTGCAAGTTGGTTGGTTGGGGCCAAGTTTTAATAGCATTGATCTTAGATTCATCTACATGAAGACCCTTAGAAGACATGGCGAAACCCAAGAAAACAAGCTTATAAACACCAAAAAGGCATTTGTCCATAATAGCATAAAGGCGCTCTTTTCTAAGAGTTTCAACATGGTTCTAAGATGGGTGACATGGTCTTTGAGAGATTTGCTAAACACAAGAATATCATCAAAATCGACCACAACAAATACACCTATATAGGGTCGAAGAACAAAATGCATGACTCGCATGAAAGTACCGGGTGCTTTGGTTTAACCCATTGGCATAACAAGCCATTCATATAAGCAAAATTTGGTCTTAAATGCGGTTTTCCATTCATCACCTTCCTGGATGCGTATTTGATAGTAGCCACTTTTAAGGTCAATCTTAGAAAAATGGTGGCTCCACTAGGTTCATCTAGCATATCATCTAGGCATGGAATGGGGTAACGATAACGCACGGTAATAGCATTGATAGGACGACAACCGGAACACATGCGATATGTACCATCTTTCTTGGGAACAAGGATTACCGGGATGGCACGAGCGTTCAAACTTTTTCGTACATGGCCGTTCTCGATGAGATGTTGTACTTTCCGTTGGATCTCCTTAGTTTCCTCGGGGTTGACGCAGTAGGGAGCCTTGTTAGGAAGGGGTACTCTAGGGATGAGGTCGTTTCGGTGTTCGATGCCTTGTAGTGGAAGTAGATCTGGAGGTAGCTCGTTGGGGAAAACATCTTGGAATTCCTGCAATAGAGAAGATAACACTAAAGGTAGATTATTGGAGGTATTAGCTTATGGTGCTTCATCCTTGCACAAAATGACATAGTGCATGAAACTTGATGGGTTCACACACACTTCTCTCATCTCACTTTTGGTGGCAAATAGGAGTAGATTTTTCTTGTCGCTCATCGTGGAGGCACTCAATTTGGGCTTGTGGCGCTCACTCTCTTTTTGGTGGTTCGCTCTCTCACTATTCTCTCCATGATGGGTGGCTTGCTTATTGGCGATCACTTGGCTTGGAGACATTGGTCGAAGTACATACTCCCTTCCTCTCATTTTGAAGCTATAGTGATTTGTTTGGCCGTTCTAGATGACACCTCGATCAAATTGCCATGGTCGTCCAAGAAGTAGGTGGCAAACGGGAATAGGAACAACATCACACTCCAAAGTGTCTTCATATGCTCCGATTTTGAAGGAGACTTGGATAGTGCCGGAGTCGCTTAGCCATTGAACTTTGTAGGGATGTGGGTGGTTCATCTGGACCAATTGGAGCTTGGAGCATAGTTCTTCACTTGCCAAGTTATGACAATTCCCTCCATCGATGATGACCTTCACGGACCTTCGATTGATATCGGCCTTGGTGTGGAAGATATGCCATCTTTGGTCTTCATCTTGTTGATATTGAAGCGTCAAGACCTTGGAGACAACAAGAGCGGGGCTCGGATCTTCTTCACTAAAGACTTGATCATCTTTATCTTCGTTCACTTGCCGGTGCATGGCCACTTGCTCAAGGGCTTCCATTTCACCTTCACTCATGGAATCATATGTACCATTATCGTAGAAGATCATGGGCGCTTGTAGGTACACTCAAAGGACTTGTGGCCTCGGCCTCCGCATGTGAAGCATTTAAAGTAACTTGTCTTGATGGTCTCAACAGTTTGGGTAGATGATGATGAAGCTCTTTGCTTGAAGTTGCTTATAGTAAGAGGACGACTTGAGGTTGTCAAAGTTTTCTTGTAACTTGACTTGTCGTTGTTGCTTGTAGATGGCTTCGTTGAGGTAGAAGTTGTAGGAGTCGTTGAAGCTTGGGTGTTGGAGAAACCATAGTTCTTGGAAGAGTACTTGGCATACTTGAAGTCATCTTGCATTTGCCGTTCTGCCTTGGTATCTTGATGCACTAGCTCGATGAGGTTGGATTAAGGTTGGAAGTCAGATATCTTCTTGATAGGATGATTGAGTCCATTCAACAAACGTGCCATAGTTTGCTCATAATTTTCCTTGACATTGGCTTGTATCATGGCAATCTGCATTTCCTTGTAGTATTCTTCAACACTCCTGGTTCCTTTCTTGAGGAGTTGGAGTTTCGTGAAGAGGTCGCAGTTGTAGTATGTTGGCACGAAACGTGCTCTCATGACATCCTTCATTTGTGCCCAAGTAGTGATGGGTGGTTCACCGCTTGACTCAGGGCGCTCAATGACTTATTCCAAAAAAATGAGCACGTAGTCTTGGAACTCAAGGGAAGCCATCGCGATCTTCTTCTCTTCCTCATAGTTGTGCAAGCGGAAGATGTTGTCAACCTCCAATGCCCATGGAAGGTATTCTTTGGGATCATTGCTTCCATTGAACTTGGGCATGGTGGACTTTAGCTTGCCGTATCGTTGCTCTTCATTGTGTTGGGGTCGGGGATGATGACGTCCTTGACGAGGAGGATTGTCTCCCTCAACTTGCTGTTGTCTTCGAGGATTTCCATTGTATTCATGCGCTTGGTGAACTTGAGGTACTTGTCGAGCTTGTGGAGGAGCTTGTCTATGCACACGTGATTGATAAATCATTCTTTAACTTCATCGCGAAGCGCTTCTTGTTGCTCACGAGCTTGTCGGTTGCGCGTGGCTACGGCTCGACTTGAATCTCGGAGGGCACGTTGCACCTCAAATGCTTGAGCTTCACGTAGTTGTTGTTCTTGGTGTTGTGCCTCGGCATCTTGTGCATCTTTGTGTTCTCGCGCTCGCTCTTCCTCTTGTTGATGGCATTGCCGTTCTTGTGCTTCCGTAAAAGTAGCTTGGTTTTGACGGTGTTGTTGCTCTTGAGAGTCGTTGTCGTGTAGAGGATTGCGGTTTGCTTGACGGTCTTGGTGCGCGGCACGTCGAAGAGTATTCAATGTCAGAGTACTTGAGCTAGAGATGGTGTCATCGGAGTGTCGACTTGAGCGGCTCTGTCTTGAGTAGGATGAAGTGGAAGAAGAGCGGTTGAGCAACAAAGCATGAATCTCGTACATTCTTGCGTCATTCTCTTGTTTGTGGTCATCGAGCTTGCTGTCGAAGTAGTCTCTTGTACGTTGCTCGGAGAGTCGGAAGTCGGTGGCGAGGTTGTCGATGTGTTTGTTTATTGCTTGTTTCTCTTGATTCAAAGCTCGTTGTGCACTAAAGAGGTGGCTCTTTGTGATGTAGGAGGACATGTCATCGTATTGCTCGATGAAGAGTTGGTTGGTAGAAGTACTTGGCCTATCCATCATTCCAAGAAAATATGTGAGTGGGAGAAAGAGAAGAACTTATACCAAATGTACCTTGGCCGATGTTGAAGATGGATCAATGATCACTCAAATGTGGAACAAGGAAATAACACAATTGGCACCAATTCTTTCCGGTTCTCACACCTACACAAGTAAAAGCTTATGGTGGACCTCGGTTAGGATGGTGGTACAAAATTTGATGCAATTGTTAATGAGCTTCAATAATGTTGGAAAAGATTCACAAATTTGTAAATGCAACAAGTAGACCAATAGCAAGATATGGTACACGGGAACTCACACACAGAGAGATAAATGGGTCGTGCAACCATGGAATGAGCCAAAATGTGGAATCCACGAAAATGCTCTTGTTGCACCACTCTAGAGAGACGCTAGCACGATTGCACAATAGGCGGATACGAAGACTTGTGCACGACCTACGAAGCAAAAATGCAACGACTTCTATCTCAAGTATGCTTTATGTATGGTATTCCGGTGATATGATCCAAGATGATCGAGTATGACAATCTTAATGTAATATGATGCTATTGTTTTTTTTTTGCTTAAAAGCTCTTGATGTAGGGTGGAACCCTAGATGGCCGATCTATCACGGAAGGAGCGGATCCCGCGAAGAACACGAAGAACACGAGGGGAAACTCGAGAGAATCACTCAAACCAACAAGAACGATCACACATATGCTAGATCCGAGTACACATAGAGATCACACGATCCAAAGTCAACAAGGTACGATACAAAGGTTAACTGGTTCTTCTCTGTGAGGAGGTCTTGATGTCTTCCCATTAGGGGTCTTGAATCCAAGTGGATCTTCTCCGAAGAGGTGTCGTTCCCTCGCAATGGAGTAGATCCGGATTAATGAGCAAAGCTCTATCTCACATATGAGCTAACACAACGCTAACCCTACAAAGAGGGCGGAGGAGGAGTATATATAGTCTAGGTGGGCGAAGGGGTACACGGGCCTCGGGGCCTTACACTATGCGCAGACAGGGGAGGCCGAATGTCCGAGCATCGGGCCGTATGTCCGGGGCTTCACGAGGTGCCGGATGTCCGGGCTTGAGTCGGATGTCCGGGCGGTCGGGGCTGGCCTTGACGCTCTCTGGAAAGAGGGTGCCGGATTTCCAGTCTTCGGGCCGGATGTTGGGCTGGGGCCGGATGTTTGGGGCCTGTAGGTGCTTGGCAGCTGCTGTGGATGATGCTCCATGGATCGGATGTCTGGGGTCATGGCCGGATATCCGGGGCCTGGAAGCTGTTCTTGACTCCTTCCATTGGTTTTCTTCATCCGTGAACTTGGGGACTTGTCTGTTTTCACGTGCATCTTCGGGAGGGTCCTCTTGGTACCTTATCATGAACAACATTCCGGACATAGGTAGTAGCCATGTCTCGAGAGGATCATATGTGATATCACTTAGGAAGGAAGTTACCTCGGTCTCGAGAGCTGTAGCTCTAGCTCGTGTCATAGGTCCTCTTGGCACTTCGTGAGACGATGGTGGGTCCATGGGGATGACCGTAGGATGCTCCGCATCATCTCCCCTCCCTTGGGAAAGATCCGACCTTGGATCGAAATCTTCATCAATATGGTAGGGCGAGAGATCTTTGACGTGGAAGATGTCGCTCGCGGAGTACTTGTCTCATGGAATGTCAACCTTTTAGGTGTTCTTGTTGTAGCGTTCAAGCACCTTGAAGGGTCCATCCACTCATGGTAGAAGTTTGGACTTGCGTTCGTGGGGGAAGTGGTCCTTGCGAAGGTGTAGCCACACAAAATCTCCAATGTTGAATACCATGGGGTGCTTGTTGAGGTTGAGGTTGGTCGTGAGTCGTTGTACTTGGTGCTCAATGGTGTGCCTTCTATCTTCATGCATCTTCTTGAGATAGTTGACTCGAGCACTCGCGTCCATGTTTGTGTGCTCTTGTAGTGGCAGGGGAAGAATGTCCAATGGGGACAACGGGTTGAAACCGTAGACGACCTCGAAGGGGGACTTGCTGGTAGTCGAATGTCTTGCTCGGTTGTAGGCGTACTCAGCGATGGTTAGACACTCCTCCCACTCCTGGATGTTCTTCTTGATTAACACGCAAAGTAGAGCGGAGAGTGTGATGTAATAGCGTTCCCAAGATGTATGCGTAAAACATTTGGGATAAAGAATATCAAAAGTAGGATCATTTGCATACAAGTGTTTTATGTGCTCAAAGCCAATGACATTTAGTTCAAGTTTGGTGACAAGCATGCATATGAGGGAAAGAGCGTCCACCACAACATTTTCCTTACCTTTAATGTACTTGATGACATAAGGAAATGACTCAATGAATTCACTCCATTTAGCATGACGCTTGTTCAACTTAGTTTGACCCTTAAGGTATTTAAGTGTTTCATGGTCGGTTGGATGATAAATTCATGAGGGTGAAGATAATGTTCCCATTCATGCAAAACTCGCACTAAAGCATATAGCTCTTTGTCATAGATGGGGTAATTGAGTTGCGCTCCAGAAAGTTTCTCGCTAAAGTAAGCTATGGGGCGCTTCTCTTGCGTTAACACACCTCCTATGCCATTACCATCGCAATAAATTTCAAAGGGTCTGTCAAAGTTTGGTAAAGCAAGCACAGGAGCATGAGTAAGCAAATTCCTAAGCTCATTGAATGCGTTGTCTTGGGATGGTCCCCAAAAAAAGGCGCATTTTTCTTGCTCAAAGCATGCAAAGGAGAAGCAATGGTGCTAAAATCCTTAATGAATCTATGGTAGAAACCGGCTAAACCAAGGAAGCTACACACTTGTTGCAAGTTGGTTTATTGGGGCCAAGTTTTAATAGCATTGATCCTAGATTGATCTACATGAACACCCTTAGAAGAGACAATGAAACCCAAGAAAAGAAGCTTATCAACACCAAAAAGGCATTTGTCCATATTAGCAAACAAGTGCTCCTTTCTAAGAGTTTGTAGCACGGTTCGAAGGTTGGTGACATGGTCTTTTAGAGATTTGCTAAACACAAGAATGTTGTCAAAGTAGACCACAACAAATACACCAATGTTAGGTCAAAAAACAAAATGCATGAGTCGCATGAAAGTACCGGGTGCTTCGAATAAACCCATTGGCATAACAAGCCATTCATATATGCCAAATTTGGTCTTAAATGCGGTTTTCCATTCATCACCTTCTTGGATGCGTATTTGATAGTATCCACTCCTAATATCAATCTTAGAGAAAATGATGGCTCCGCTAAGATCATCAAGCATATCATCTAGGCGTAGAATAGGGTAACAATAGCGCACAGTAATAGCATTTATAGGACGACAATCGGAACACATGCGATATGTACCATCTTTCTTGGGAACAAGGATTACCGGGACGACACAAGGGCTCTAACTTTCTCGAACATGGTCGTTGTCGATGAGTTGTTGTACTTGCCATTGGATCTCCTTAGTTTCCTCGGGGTTGACGCGGTAGGGAGCCTTGTTAGGAAGGGGTGCTCCAGGGATGAGGTCGATTTGGTGCTCGATGCCTCGTAGAGGAGGTAGACCCGGAGGTAGCTCGTCGGGGAAAACGTCTTGGAATTCCTGCAATAGAGAAGATAACACTAAAGGTAGATTGTGAGAGGTGTTATCTTTCGGTGCCTTGTCCTTGCACAAAAGGACATAGTGCATGACACTTGATGGGTTCTCACACACTTCTCTTATCTCACTTTTGGTGGCAAATAGAACTAAGTTCTTCTTGTCACTCATCGTGGAGGCACACATTTTGGGCTTGTGGCGCTCACTCTCTTTTTGGTGGCTCGCTCTCTCACTATTCTCTCCACAATGGGTGGCTTGCTTGTCGACGATCACTTGGCTTGGAGACATGGGTCAAAGTACGTACTCCTTTCCTTTCATCTTGAATATAAAGTGATTTGTTCGGCTGTTGTGGATGACACCTCGATCAAATTGCCATGGTCTCCCAAGAAGAAGGTGGCAAACGGGCATTGGAACGACATCACACTCAAAAGTGTCTTCATAAGCTCCAATTTTGAAGGAGACTTGCACCCTATGCTCAACTTTGATAGTGCCGGAGTCGCCTAGGCATTGAACATTGTAGGGATGTGGGTGCTTCATCTTGACCAATTGGAGCTTGGAGCATAGTTCTTCACTTGCCAAGTTATGACAACTCCCTCCATCGATGATGACCTTGACGGACCTTCCATTGATTCTGGATTTGGTATGAATGATATGGCATCTTTGGTATTCTTCTTATTGATGTTGAAGAGTCAAGACCCTGGAGGCAATGAGAGTGGGGCTTGAATCTTTGTCACAAAAGACTTGATCCTCTTGATCTTCGTTCGCTTGCCGGTGCATGGCCACTTGCTCAAGTGCTTCCATTTCTCCTTCACTCATGGAGTCGTATGTACCATCGTCATTGAAGATCATGATGCGTGTCGGTGTACAAAAGTAGGGGCTCTTCTTTTGACCCCTTTACTTGTGCACGGGCAGTCAGAGCCACGCGCCATGGACACACTTAGCAGGGCAGAGAAGGGAAGCCGGAGAGAAGTTGAAACACGAGGCAACCAAGGAAATGCCAAGACCAGAAGCGCAGGAGAGCAAGAGGGTGGGGTGGACTCCCTCGGCAAGACCCTTGCGAGGCAGCCTCCGCAGCCCCGGCAAGAGCCTTGACGGGGCAACTTGCCCAACACCAGCAGAGCGAGCCACCCTTGAGCCCACAGGCTCCAACCCAACCAGCTACATTGGAACCAAGGCTCGGGAGGCGCCTCTGTGGTGGCATGCAAATCTTCGTCAATATCATAAACATGTAAGAGCAGATGAGGACCAGAAGACGGCGACCCTCGACGGGATCCTAGCCGAGGAAATCCACAAGACCCCCGGCAAGACCCTTGCCGGGGACAACTGCAACGCCACAGCAGCACCCTTGTCGGGCCCCCGGCAAGACCCTTGCCGAGGGCATCAGCGGGGCCACTGTTAGGCCCGCGCGAGCGAAGACTCCACCACCGTCCCCAAGCAGCTGCTAGCTCAACCAGCTGGGCAGGCACCTGCATGGCGACGGGCGGCCTCTACACCGACTCAGCAAGCACTTGCGTGGCGGCATGCGACCCTTCATGAAGGCTCCACCACTGCGCCAGTGCAGCAGCCAGCCAACATGGAGCCACAATGCCTCATTAGCTCGGATGCATGTTGAGGACAGGCGAGGCAGCGACAGCTGGGACGTGCTTCCCATGCATCCCCGATAAAGCAAGGAGGGCACGTTGGCAGCGCATTAAATGTGTTTGTCCGACGGTACCAGAGGATAAGCTTGTTGACTGTAGACCTTTCCACCTCATGTGTTCCACTGTGGCAACCCCTTTTTCCTATAAAAGGAAGCCCGAGGCGATCGGGAGAGGGATTTGGATCTTTTGGGCAAAGTTGCACCCCGTAGCTAGCTCAAGAACACAAGAACACTCAAATACATCCACCAAAGCAGGACTAGTGTATTACGCGTCTTTGCGGCCCAAACCTGGGTAAACGATCCGTGTGCTTCCTGTCAGACCCTCTCTTTGCACAACCTCATGCTCGCCTACCGTAGAAGGGATCCCAGTGATCCCATAGGTGTCGTTTCCACCGACAGTGTGCTTGTCGGTACACTCAAAGGACTTGTGGCCTCGGCCTTCGCATGTGAAGCATTTTAAGGAACTTGTCTTGATGGTCTCATCATGTGACATCCTGATTTTTGGCCCTTTCTTTTTCTTTTGTTTTTTCTGAGGTTTTTGCTTGAGTTTTCTTTTTCCGTGGCTTTGTGGTCTGGAAACTAAAGAAGATGCCCTCTTCTTTGTTTCCAGGATGGCTTGTCATTCCCAAATCCTTCCCTAGACCCTGTAATTTTCATCCTAGCCCAAATCCCAATATTTTTTATGGGGAATATTCCTTTTCTATTAAAGGAATAACCCAATTTGCCCTAGGTTGTGAAGCAACCTATATTTATATCACTCCTAAAATTCCCAAATAATTCTCATAATTTTTTTGGGTCATATATTTCTCAAATATGGCAAAATATTTCATTTGTCATGATTATCATCATGCTCAATTAATTCATTTCCTATTATGTCCTGAATGGCAGAATGTGAAGCAAGTGCCATTTATCTTTTCCCAATTGACCTCAAACTCCTTGGACACCTTTTCCTGTCCATATCATTGCCACATGCCAAAGTGCAACCTCATTTGCCTAGTAATTATTTAATTATGATTTTCCAAAGTTCCTGTCCGAGGGAAGTGGTTGTGAAGGAAGTACAAGCAAGGCATATGCAAATGAGTTGCAATTTTTCATGGCCCTTCATGTAACCAAATCATCACTCTCCACCAAAATAGAGATCATGTCATGCCTCCATGTGAGCTCACCTTCAATTCTTTGATTCTGTCCAAAACTTCAGTTTGTGAAGCAAGTATATTGTATCTTGCTCCATTATGGCTGCCAATATTTCTAGGCCTTCTGTTACCCATATAACTTACCTCCACCCATTTTGGGCATGTTTCATCAAGCCATTTGTCCTCTAGAATTTTTGCAAGTTTCTGGTCAGTGGAAATGTTTGTGAAGGAAGTACCATTTTGGTTTATCCAATTGGTATGAACCCTTTTGCAGCATCTTCATATGGCCAAATAAGCCTGCCTTGCCAAAGTTCAGCTCAATTGGCTTCTCCATTTGAGAGCATCATCCTGATCTTTATTCTGGACCAAATTACTTAGTTGTAAAGCAACAATATTAATTATTGGCCAATTATTCTCGAAATTACTAGGATGTAAGTCCTTCTTACCATAGACCTACCAGACAACTCCATTTGACCCAATCCCTCTCATGTGGATCAGCAGTGCACGATCAAGTTTACTGCAGTAAACTTCATACCTCATTTACCTTTTAACCAGGGCAGTTTTCATTGACCTACCACCTCAGTTAACACTTAACCAGGAGAGACTTACCCCTAGACAACAATTTACAACCCATTTCTACCACTACATGCCATTGCACATGGTGACCACGACAATGGCGTGTCTGTGCACGCGCTCTGTGTGCAGTGCGCGCGTCCAGTGGCTGTTTGTGTTGGACCCCTTCCTCCTTTCGGTGTCTTCAAGCTCGTGAGCATGTCCCATAGCTAGCCCACGTCGTCGCCGTTCTCCTGGAGCCTTCTCCCCCTCCGTCAGCCCCTCCATCAGCGCTCGTCGTCGCGCGCCCATGGGCGCACTGTGGCCAACCGAGCTTTAATGGCACCGTGTGGCCGTTTCCCCTCTTGTCCCCGAGCTCTGCTCGTCCCTGTGCACCTCTGTAGCGCGTCCTCTTCTCCCTCGTTGTGATCCAACGCCCTCCCGTGATCGCTTCCATCGTCAGAGCCTTGGCCGAGTGCGAGCGGCGGCACCCGAGCTCGTTCTCCTCGCCCCGACATGTTTTAATGGTTCTCGGCTTCTTCCTCTGCTCTCCGGCGTCGTCTACTCCTCCGTGAGCTCTGAATCACTTCCCCGTCGCCTTCCCCGAGCTCATGCGCGCGCACACGCGTCCGTGGCGACGACAGCTCGGCCTCCTCGCCCCGTGGCTATTTAAACCCACCCCGGTCTCGTCCGAGCTCACCACTCGTCTCCTGCACCTCCACTAGCCCCACCTAGCCTCTCAAACGAGCTCGACCTGCTCCCCTACCCCTCCATGGCTGCCGTAGCCACCGCGATGCTCAGCTCAAATTCGAGCAGCCCCGGCCTCCTCTCCCTCTTTCTCCACCTCCAAGCAAACCACCAGACCACGGCGAGCCTCCCCACCCATTCGCCTCCTCCTCCAATGGCCTCTGGCCATGAGCTCCATCACCTCTGGCTATTTACAACACACTTTTTTGTTTCGTCGAGCCCGTTGTGTTGGTTTCATTTTCTCTATGGTTGGACACTGCGAAAATGACTTTTTTGCCCTTGCACGTAAACAGCCCCTCCGAGAGAGAACTGTTTCCGGCAAATCTTTTCGTGGCTTCACTGCACTTCTTCCCGGTGCTTTCTTCACCCCAGGCAAGCCACAATACCCACTTTCATGATAGTCATGCAGTAGCCATGGTTACCAACTTGAATATTTATTAAATGATTGCTTGTTTAAAATATGGTTATCGTTGTTTCGGAAATGCTTCTGGGATTGTGCTTACTTGTTTGCTATGTTGTTATGCACCTGGTTATCATGCCCTGCTAGTTGCTAGTATTACTTTCATATTGACATGCTTGATAGTAGTACATGTTGGGTTGGTCATGCTCTTCGGTGCATGACTAACGTCAGCTACCGAGTACTGTTAATAGGCATTGTTCCGTAGTTGTTAGTTGGTTAAGTGTTACTCGGTAATGTTATTGATAAGTTCTTGCATGTTATGGTTGATGATAATGGTCATGTTATGTTATACTCTGAGTAGTGTTGTACTTGTAATATTTATGCTCGTCATTATGCAATGTTCAGTTGGAGATTATTTCATAGTTGATATGATGGACAGTTATGTTGCATCCCGTGCTTATGTTGATATTATGCTCATGCATTGTCATTGCCTCATGTTATTTTGTCATGGCTCAGCATATTGCATTCAAGTTTAACCGGATTTAATTGAACTTGAACAACTGTTGGCCGAGTCATGGTGCCACCATATCGAAACTGACCAGTGCAACCACACTTATCATACGGGTAAGGTCCTAACTGGGTCTATTGTCATGCATCTCGCCCGTGCCTCCCATGAGGGAAGGTTATGGGCGTGCTTACCCTGATCAGGTGGGCGGACATAACCTTGTGTGCCCGTTGTTTTTATTTTTATGGATCCAGTCCCCGAGTGGGAGTGTCCCCGAGTGGGAGTGTTTTGACCATGATGGTGGTCGGGGTGTCATTGGTAGACACGGGGCCACCCAGGACTAGTCAGTTGGGAGTGGGTCGGAGTGGCCGGGAGAGTGTCACGGCAGTAGATCGGTTTTGTCGGACCGCCGTTGGTCCACCCGAATGGGAGTGCGAGGCCATGGGTTCCGTGGTGTGAGTACAGTGTGCTACCTCTGCAGAGTGTATATTAAATCTATCAATAGCCGCGCCCATGGATAAAGGCCCAGTTCATGTCGGTCCCACCGTGAGTCAACAGTATTAATAATAACTTGATTAATGACAACCCCGGTTTGGTGATGAAATAAGTTGGTGGTGATCGCCGTAAGGATCACAATTTACTTTGGTGATGATCGCCGTAAGGATCATGAGTTACTTTGGTTGTGATCGCCAGAATGATCACCGTGGTATCAAGGATACCGAGTTGTTGGATATTCGTGATGTTGTGCGAGAATCATGGGTAAAGATCAAGCTCCTTGTGGTCATTTAATGATTACTACGGTATTGTTTATACCAAGCTTGATTTGATCCTGAGATGTTCGTGTAATGTCCGAGGTGGGTAAGTGATGCGCGTGATGGTTGCGAGATAACCCGAGCAGAATAATTGGTGCATGTAGTGTTATCATGTTGCATCCTAGTATCGTCAGATTTATATGTTCATGCCATGCTCATATTGTTCTAGCTGTATCATGTTCATATTGCCTTTGGATTCTTAGTGGCCATTATGATTATTTTCATGATGGTATCTCGTATTAATTTGGAGTATTACTTTGGATATCATGTGCTCATGTCATGTTGTTATAAGGATCTCATGTTAATTCCTGTTTAACCTGTAATTGCCATGTTGTTGTTTGTCTTGAATGCTTCTGGTTAATTGTGAGCTTGGAAGTACATTCAATGTACTGACCTGGCGTGTCATGCCAGCTTGCAGGTCGTGCCTAGATTGCTTGCTTGTTTGGTGTTGTTCCTGAGTTCGCGAGCTAGGATGAGCGTTCCAGCCAGAGTCCCTGCGGATTGGAGTCCATCACCACCGTTGTCATTGTTCCGCTGCCAATAGTTTTTCCGCTGCTAGAGTTATTCCACTACTTCGAGTTGTTCTGCTGCTTGCATAGAGCAACTG
Organism: Triticum dicoccoides; assembly: GCF_002162155.2. Classification (NCBI taxonomy): domain Eukaryota; kingdom Viridiplantae; phylum Streptophyta; class Magnoliopsida; order Poales; family Poaceae; genus Triticum; species Triticum dicoccoides. The sequence continues at coordinate 351,189,937 of NC_041392.1, forward strand.
AGGATGGCGTAGTGTTGCTGTGCCGATGTTATTCGTTGTAATATCGAAGACCTTGTAATCATATTCGTGTAATAATAGAAAGCTGGTTTGTTCTATGCTAAGCAGTGCCGTATTCCAGAACACTTCTCCTCGATCTCTCGGCTAGAATACGGGGCGTTCCGGTTTTCTCTGAGCCGGGGTGCCACAGCGATTGGTATTAGAGCAGGTCTGGTTGTAGGATGCCCTAGCCCGTGTGAACGTTAGAAAGCGGTAGTATAGACCGCAGTTGGTTTGTTGCACTTGATTGTTGCATTTGTTTGACGCATAGCATGCATATAGATTGTTATTTTGTCGCTAACGGTTAATCTTGTGAGTGTAGGTGGCATCATTTTCGGTCCACCGCCTGCACCATCTTTCTTAGCATGCCTGCTCCTCGATGTGATGCGACCACATCATCATCCATTGCCCTCCATCTCGTTCCCTTGGCAACCCTTGCTGATCTTGGTTATCAAAAAAAGGACAATACCAATAAATCCAGTCTTCCACTGTTATCTTGCCATGTCATTTCATTCTTTGGATGGGTACGATTCCCTTCGTACGCTTCATGAAGAGGTGTTCGTGACTTTTGTGTCTCACTACTTGATCGTCAAGTCCGTTCTCACCTGTGTATCCATCCAGATCCAGCCACTGTTCAGCCAGTGCTTGGTGTAGATTTGGTTACGCCAACTCCTTCCACACATGGATATAATTTTCGTGCACACCGCCACGGCATATTAGACCGTAATACCAGACTGCGAGATTTGTGTGCTTAGGTGTGCATGCATATTATTGTGTGAGTAGCAGTAATATGTGATGATTGTTTGATTAATTATATTAGTAGTATGCTTGTGTGCTTTTGTTTTAGTCGTTTCTTTTTTTCTTTCTTTGGGCCTTCGGTGTTACAAATTTCTCCCCTATTAAAGTTGCCGTCAGCCGACACCGGACCCGAAGAGTCATCAAGAAATGCATATATTTGGAAACTCAGCTAAACATAATAGAATTGTCAGCACACTACAATGAAATTGGAAATAGCTCTTCTGAATACAAAATAAATCCTGGATGGAATGCCAATATAAAGTTTGCATTAACGTGCACTCCTCACCACAATATGGAATTCTCAGCCGACTGCATGCAGATTGGGGAATATCTGATCATGTTACTGAGTGTCAAGTCTCCCTCAGTGTGCACTCCTCATAGCAGAAATGATCAAATCAGCAAGAAGATAAATTGTGTGCAAGGTTGACAGAATATTATCAAAGGTATGGCTCAGATACAAGTTTAATTTTTCGTTGAGGATGATTTTGGAACCAGATGTACCTGGAAGCAATAATATGGCATGTACTCAGAAAGGAGGATAGTCCTGCAAAACCCCGTTTCATACAAGAGATCAATAACAAAAATAGTAAGATGGTTATATATGTGGAAATCGGTCTGCATATCACAGTAAGAAGCTTCTGGTGTAAGCAACCCAATTTTCACTCGCAAGATACTCGAGAAGCTTCCAAGGCAAGATTCATCTATCTTCTTCAGTACGATACATGGATGATTTCCCGCACAAGGTACTCTGTCTTCTTAAGTAGGCAACCAGAAAAGCTTCCAGCATAAGGTACTGAGTCTTTCCCCAGCAAAGTCTTTAAGGGGGTAAGCTTCTGAAGCATGATACCCAGTCTTCTTCAGCAAGCTGTCCGATGAAAGTTTTAAGCACAAGCCAGCCAATCTTCCTCAGTAAGACATTGGTACAAGGTAGTACACTGTAAATTGATAGCATATGGCAGTAAATCCCAAGAATCAGATCTGCAACATTTTGGTCAGAAGCAAGAATCAGTCAGAACTTGAGGGGAGTTGAAACTGCCATTTAATGGGGTACCCTGTCAGAAAAATGAGGATAAACTGCAATTGATGAAAAATTGCACCGACAGTACCTATGGTGATACAAAGAAGCAATATGACCTAGCTCTTTCAACAAAGGATCCAGACCAAGAAAACAATAATGAAGGAGCAAGACCAGTAATGTGGGTATGAAAATTGTTGCAAGACCCACGTGGTGCAGAACCGCCGCCAGTCAAGTCTACAAATATTTTCCTACAGGTCGAACTCTTATGTTAGCTACGACAGGCAACAATCAAATATTTGGTACGGATCTGATACTCAAGACAGTGGAGCCAGTTAAGATGATTCTGAAACTTCCGCGATAAGCCAAAATCTGTGAGGAAAGCGGTTATAACCCAATTCACTGTTTGGAACCCAAAGGACCTGCATCTAGTGGAGAAACCCAATGCAAGGAGTTAGAGCTTGGGTGTCCACTAGGAAAATCTGAACACCACTTCATGAAAGATTGTCAGTGCCGGATGACACACCCAGCGGAAATCACACTTGGATTTGTGAGCCCGACATATATTTCAGTCATGAGAATCCATCACAGTCAGTTAAGTCAGCAGATCTAAAAAGAAACTGGAGTCTGTATAAGCATGAACAAGCAAGGTAAGATCTGTCAGAATATGGATATATTAAAGCAAACCACCCCAGGGCTAGTCAGATAAAAAAATTAGTGGGAACAAAAATAAGAAAAAGGATACCCGAGTTGGAAACGGTTTCCTTAAGTCAGTATCTTCATACTTGTTCCCTGATCAACCAAATCTCGAGGACGAGATTTCTTTAAGGGGGTAAGGTTTGTGACAGCCTGATTTTTGGCCCTTTCTTTTTCTTTTGTTTTTGCTTGATTTTTCCTTTCCCGTGGCTTTGTGGTCTGGAAACTAAAGAAGATGCCCTCTTCTTTGTTTCCAGGGTGGCTTGTCATTCCCAAATCCTTCCCTAGACCCTGTCATTTTCAACCTAGCCCAAATCCCAAAAAATTTTATTGGTCTATTAAAGGAATAACCCAATTTGCCCTAGGTTGTGAAGCAACCTATATTTATATCACTCATAAAATTCCCAAATAATTCTCATAAATTTTTTGGGTCATATCTTTCTCAAATATGGCAAAATATTTCATTTGTCATGTTTATCATCATGCTCAATTAATTCATTTCCTATTCTGTCCTGAATGGCAGGATGTGAAGCAAGTGCCATTTATATTTTCCCAATTGATCTCAAACTCCTTGGACACCTTTTCCTGTCCATATCATTACCACATGCCAAAGTGAAACCTCATTTGCCTAGTAATTATTTAATTATGATTTTCCAAAGTTCCTATCCGAGGGAAGTGGTTGTGAAGGAACTACAAGCTAGGTATATCCAAATGAGTTGCAATTTTGCATGACCCTTCATATAACCAAATCATCACTCTCCACCAAAATAGAGCTCATGTCATGCCTCCATGTGAGATCACCTTCAATTCTTTGGTTCTGTCCAAACTTCAGTTTGTGAAGCAAGTATATTGTATCTTGCTCCATTATGGCTGCCAATTTTTCTAGGCCTTCTATTACCCATATAACTTACCTCCACCCATTTTGGGCATGTTTCATCAAGCCATTTGTCCTCTAGAATTTTTGCAAGTTTCTGGTCAGTGGAAATGTTTATGAAGGAAGTATCATTTTGGTTTATCCAATTGGTATGAAACCTTTTGCAGCATCTTCATATGGCCAAATAAGCCCTCCTTGCCAAAGTTCAGCTCAATTGGCTTCTCCATTTGAGAGCATCATCCTGATCTTCATTCTGGACCAAATTACTTAGTTGTAAAGCAACTATATTAATTAATGGTCCAATTCTTCTCAAAATTACCAGGATGTAAGTCCTTCTTACCAGAGACCTACCAGACAACTCCATTTGACCCAATCCCTCTCCTGTGGATCAGCAGTACACGATCAAGTTTACTGTAGTAAACTTCAGACCTCATTTACCTTTTAACCAGGGCAGTTTTCATCGATCTACCACCTCATTTAACACTTAACCAGGAGGGACTTACCCCTAGACAATAATTTACAACCCATTTCTACCACTACATGCCATTTCACATGGTGACCACGACAATGGCGTGTCTGTGCACGCGCTCTGTGTACAGTGCACGCGTCCAGTGGCTGTTTGTGCTGGACCCCTTCCTCCTCTCGGCGTCTTCAAGCCCATGAGCATGTCCCACAGCTAGCCCGCGTCGTCGCCGTTCTCCCCCTCTGTCAGCCCCTCCGTCAGCGCTCGTCGCCGCGCGCCCACGGGCGCGCTGTGGCCGACCGAGCTTTAATGGCGCCGTGGCCGTTTCCCCTCTTGTCCCCGAGCTCTGCTCGTCCCTATGCACCTCTGTAGCGCGTCCTCTTCTCCCTCGTGGTGATCCAGCGCCATCCCGTGATCGCTTCCGTTGCCAGAGCCTTGGCCGAGTGCGAGCGGCGGCACCCGAGCTCGTTCTCCTCGCCCCGACATGTTTTAATGGTGCTCGGCTTCTTCCTCTGCTCTCCGGCATCGTCTACTCCTCCGTGAGCTCTGAATCACTTCCCCGTCGCCTTCCCCAAGCTCATGCGCGCGCACACTCGTCCGTGGCGACGACAGCTCGGCCTCCTCGCCCCGTGGCTATTTAAACCCACCCCGGTCTCGTCCGAGCTCATCACTCGTCTCCTGCACCTCCACTAGCCCCGCCCAGCCTCTCAAATGAGTTCGACCTGCTCCCAAGCCCCTCCATGGTCGCCGTAGCCGTCGTAGTGCTCGGCTCAAATTCGAGCAGCCTCGGCCTCCTCTCCCTCTTTCTCAACCTCCAGGCAAACCACCAGACCCCGGCAAGCCTCCCCACCCATTCGCCTCCTCCTCCAATGGCCTCTGGCCATGAGCTCCATCGCCGCCCGAAGATTCTGTCTGCCACGGTCTTGTCCCCTCTCACCCCGGTGCCCCTCGACGGCCGTTTTGCAGACCGGCGGACGCGCCTCATTCCCCCAAGCACGCCAATGGTCGGAGCACGGCATACGGTGCTCGGAGTCGACCGAACGAGCGCCAGCGACAAGCTCCTGCCCTGCTTTGTCGGGCACGCACGAGGAGAAGAAGGAGACGGTGTCCCCTCCCTGCCAGCTAGCCATGGGCCCTGTGGGTCCCGCGCGTCAGTGAACCAGCCACCGGCCCGGCCTTTGCCACGCTGGATAAGTGGAGGCGTAATCCGATGGATTATGTCTTCGCTTGTCGAAAGCGTACTCTTCTTCTACATCAGCACAGAATGCTTTTCACTTCAGTGAAAACGTATTTACCGGAGTACGCTTTCTGTTTTTCCGGCTAAGGGCCTACTTATGATGATTTTATCAAAAATAGGTCCCTAACAGAAAAACTATCATATCTTTTTGCTCACAACTCCAAATGAGGTGATTCCATAGCCCACTTCCTCATTTCGTCGAGCCCGTTCTGTTGGTTTCATTTTCACTATGGTTTGACACTGTGAAAATGAAGTTTTTGGCCTTGCACGTAAATAGACCCTCTGAGAGAGAACTATTTCCGGCAAATCTTTCCGCGGCTTCACCGCACTTCTTCCCGGTGCCTTCTTCACCCCATGCAAGCCACAATACCCACTTGCATGATAGTCATGCAGTAGCCATGGTTTTCAACTTGAATATTTATTTAATGATTGCTTGTTTAAAATATGGTTATCGTTGTTTCGGAAATGCTTCTGGGATTGTGCTTACTTGTTTGCTATGTTGTTATGCACCTGGTTATCATGCCCTGCTAGTTGCTAGTATTACTTTCATATTGCCATGCTTGATAGTAGTACATGTTAGGTTGGTCATGCTCTTCGGTGCATGACTAACGTCGGCTACCGAGTACTGTTAATAGGCATTGTTCCATTGCTGTTAGTTGGTTAAGTGTTACTCGGTAATGTTATTGGTAAGTTCTTGCATGTTATGGTTGATGATAATGGTCATGTTATGTTATACTCTGAGTAGTGTTGTACTTGTAATATGTATGCTCGTCATTATGCCATGTTCAGTTGGAGATTATTTCATAGTTGATATGATGGACAGTTATGTTGCATCCCGTGCTTATGTTGATATTATGCTCATGCATTGTCATTGCCTCATGTTATTTTGTCATGGTTCAGCATATTGCATTCAAGTTTAACCAGATTTAGTTGAACTTGAACAACTGTTGGCTGAGTCATGGTGCCACCATATTGAAACTGACCAGTGCAACCACACTTATCGTACGGGTAAGGTCCTAACTGGGTCTATTGTCGTGCATCTCGCCGGTGCCTCCCACGAGGGAAGGTTATGGGCGTGCTTACCCTGATCAGGTGGGAGGACATAACCTTGTGTGCTCGTTGTTTTTATTTTTATGGACCCAGTCCCCGAGTGGGAGTGTCCTCGAGTGGGAGTGTTTTGACCACGACGGTGGTCGAGGTGTCTTTGGTAGACATGGGGCCACCCAGGACTAGCCCAGTTGGGAGTGGGTCGGAGTGGCCGGGAGAGTGTTACGACAGTAGATCGGTTTTGTCGGAACGCCGTTGGTCGACCCGAATGGGAGTGCGAGGCCATGGGTTCCGTGGTGTGGGTACAGTGTGCTACCTCTGCAGAGTGTATATTAAATCTATCGGTAGCCGCGCCATGGATAAGGGCCCAGTTCGTGTCGGTCCCACCGTGAGTCAATAGTATTAATAATAACTTGATTAATGACAACCCCGGTTCGGTGATGAAATAAGTTGGTGGTGATCGCCGTAAGGATCACGAGTTACTTTGGTGATGATCGCCGTAAGGATCATGCGTTACTTTGGTTGTGATCGGCGAAATGATCACCGTGGTATCGAGGATACCGAGTTGTTGGATATTCGTGATGTTGTGCGGGAATCATGGGTAAAGATCAAGCTCCTTGTAGTCATTTAATGATTACTACGATATTGTTTATACCAAGCTTGATTTGATCCTGAGATGATCGTGTAATGTCCGAGGTGGGTAAGTGATACGCGTGATGGTTGCAAGATAACCCGAGCATAATAATTGGTGCATGTAATGTTATCATGTTGCATGCTAGTATCGTCAGATTTATATGTTCATGCCATGCTCATACTGTTCTAGCTGTATCATGTTCATATTGCCGTTGGATTCTTAGTGGCTATTATGATTATTTTCATGATGGTATCTAGTATTAATTTGGAGTATTACTTTGGATATCATGTGCTCATGTCATGTTGTTATAAGGATCTCATGTTAATTCCTGTTTAACCTATAATTGCCATGCTGTTGTTTGTCTTGAATGCTTCTGGTTAATTGTGAGCTTGAAGTACATTCAATGTACTGACCTAGCGTGTCATGCCAGCTTGCAGGTCGTGCCAGGATTGCTTGCTTGTTTGGTGTTGTTCCTGTGTTCGTGAGCTAGGATGAGCGTTCCAGCCAGAGTCCCTGCGGATTGGAGTCCATCACCACCGTTGTCGTTGTTCCACTGCCAATAGTTTTTCCGCTGCTAGAGTTATTCCGCTGCTTCGAGTTGTTCTGCCGCTTGCATACAGCAACTGAGGATGGCGTAGTGTTGCCGTGCCTATGTTATTCATTGTAATATCGGAGACCTTGTAATCATATTCATGTAATAATAGAAAGCTAGTTTGTTCTATGCTAAGCAGTGCCGTATTCCAGAAGACTTCTCCTCGATCTCTGGGCTAGAATACGGGGCGTTCCGGTTTTCTCTGAGCCGGGGTGCCACACATCGGTTGGGGTAGATGATGATGAAGCTCTTGGCTTGAAGTTTCTTGTTGTAGGAGGATGACTTGAGGTTGTCGAAGTTTTCTTGTAACTCGACTTGTCGGTGTTGCTTGTAGATGGCTTGGTCGAGGTAGAAGGTGTTGGAGTCGTTGAAGCTTGGGTGTTGGAGAAGCCACATGACTTGGATGAGAACTTGGCATACTTGAAGTCATCTTGCACTTGATGTTCCGGTTTGGTAGCTTGATGCACTAGCTTGATGAGGTTCGAGTATGCTTGGAAGTCGGCGATCTTCTTGATAGGATGATTGAGTCCATTCAAGAAACGTGCCATAGTTTGCTCATCATCTTCTGTGACGTTGGTTCGTATCATTGCAATCTTCTTTTCCTTGTAGTATTCTTCAACGCTCTTGGTTCCTTGCTTGAGGAGTTGTAGTTTCTTGAAGATGTCGCAGTTGTAGTAGGTTGGCATGAAGCATGCTCTCATGAAATCCTTCATTTGCGCCCAAGTAGTGATGGGTGGTTCACCTCTTGCCTCTTGACGCTCAGTGAATTGTTCCCACCAAATGAGGATGTAATCTTGGAACTCAGGGGATGCCACAGTGATCTTCTTCTCTTCCTCATATTTGTGCAAGCGGAAGATGTTGTAAACCTTCAATGCCCATGAAAGTTACTCTTCGGGATCATTGCTTTCGTTGAACTTGGGCATGGTGAACTTTAGCTTGCCGTAGTATTGCTCTTAATTGTGTTGGGGTCGGGGGTGATGATGTCCTTGAGGAGGAGGATTGTCTCCCTCAACTTGCTCTTGTCTTGGAGGATTTCCATTGTCTTCTTGCTCTTGTTGAACTTGAGGTGCTCATCGAGCTTGTGGAGGAGCTTGAGGAACTTGACGATTCACTCTTGATTGAAAAATTCTCTCTTGAACCTCTTCGCGAAGTGCTTCTTGTTGCTCACGAGCTTGTCAGTTGCGCGTGGCTACGGCTTGACTTGAATCTCGAAGGGCATGTTGTGCCTCAAGTGCTTGAGCTTCTCACAATTGTTGTTCTTGATGTTGTACCTCGGCATCTTGTGCTTCTTAGTGTAGTCACGCTCTTTCTTCCTCTTCGTGTTGGCGTTGGCATTCTCATGCTTGCGAAAAGTAGCTTGGTTTTGCCGGTGTCATTGCTCTTGAGAGTTGTTGTCGAGTAGAGGGTTGTGGTTTGCTTGACGATCTTGGTGCGCGGCACGTCGAAGAGTATTTTATGTCGGTGTACTTGAGCCGAAGATGGTGTAGTCGGAGTGTCGACTTGAGCGGCTCCGTCTTGAGGAGGACAAAGTGGAAGAAGAGTAGTTGAGCAACAAAGCACAAATCTCGTCCATTCTTGCATCATTCTCTTGCTTGTGGTCGTCGAGCATGTTGTCGAAATACTCTCTTGTACGTTGCCCGAAAAGTCACAAGTCGGTGGCAAGGTTGTCGATGCGTTCACTCATTGCTTTGTTGCTCTTGATGCAAAGCACGTTTTGCACCAAAGAGGTGGATCTTTGTGACGTAGGAGGACATGTCGTCGTCTTGCTCGATGAAGAGTGGGTTGGTAGAAGTACTTGGCCTATCCAGCGTTCCAAACAAATATGTGAGTGGGAGAAAGAGAAGAACTTATACCAAATGTAACGTGACCGATGTTGAAGATGGTTCAATGATCACTCAATGTGGAACAAGGAAATAGCACAATTGGTACCAATTCTTGTCGGTTTCTCACACCTACACAAGTAAAAGCTTATAGTGGAGCTCGGTTAGGATGGTGGCATATAATTTGATGCAATTGTTAGTGAGCTTCAATAATCTTGGAAAAGATTCGCAAATTTGCAATGCAACAAGTATACCAATAGCAAAATATGGTACATGGAAACACACATGCAAAGAGATAAATGGGGTCGTGCAACCAAGGAGTGAGCTAAAATTTGGAATCCATGAAAATGCTCTTATTGCACAACACTAGATAGACGATAGCACGATTGCACAATAGGCGGATACGAAGACTTGTGCACAATCTACTAAGCAAAAATGCAAGGGCTTCTATCCCAAGTATGCTCTATGTATGGTATTCCGATGATATGATCCAAGATGATCTAGTATGACAATCTTAATGTAGTATGATACTATGGTTCTTACTTAAAAGCTCTTTGCTTATCTTTCCCTTTTGCTTAAAAGCTTGTTTGGCTCTTTCTCTTTTGAGCTCTTTTCTCATGCAATGCTTGACGAACCAAGATAGCAATTGTGTATGCGATGACAACTTTGTGACACAAAAGATGATACCAAGATATAGACCGATGATATGATATGTATGCAATGGGAAGTATGATCACTAATGTGCACAAGTGACATTGCCGGAAATACTCAAAGGCTAGTCTCGATGGGTAAGATACGCAAAATTGGGCTATGTGGTTATCAAATGCAATGGCAAGAATGATATATCACGGTACCAAGATGAAGTTACCAATTCTTGCTTACGGTATGGTGTCAAAATGGTGGAGTGGTCTTTGTTGATGACGAGTCCGTGGCGAAGATGAGCGACGGTGATGTCGATGTCGAACCGTACCTAAATAGCCGAAACACAATAGGACACGGAACCGCAACTCAAATTCTCAAAGCAAAACGTGTCAAAATTTTCGAAATTGGTAATGGGTAAGCAATGGTGGTGTATGTGGGAAATGGTGGTGCTATGCGGAAGTGATGGTGGTATGCGTAAGTGAAGGCTGGCACCGGAACAAAATTGGGCGAAATTTAGATGGAAGATGGGGCGGTGGATGGAGATGTTGCTGTTAGGGGCCGGGCCGGATGTCCTTGGGTTCGGGCCGGATGTCCGGGCGCTGAATCGTGGGATAACTCAAGAAACTCCGCGTGGAAGAGGCAAATTCGGGGCAAAATTTGGGTGATTTTGTGGATGGAAAATGGGGGAATGATGGGGGAAAGCTATATCTACCTGCAACACATGAAATCCACAGATCCAATCCAACAAAACTTCATCGCACCAAAAAATCACAAAAAAATTGGGGGTTATTTTTTGTGGGGAATTTTCGAATTAGGGACAAAATCAACAAAACAAGGCTAGAAAACACAACGGGGAGGCTTCGAAATCATGATCAATGTGGTTCTAGATACCAAGATGATGTAGGGTGGAAGCCTAGATGGGTGATCTTTCATGAAAGGAGGGGATCCCACAAAGAACACGAGGGGAAACACGAGGGGAGACACGAGAGAATCACTCAAACCAACAAGAACAATCACACATATGCTAGATTCGAGTACACATAGAGATCACACGATCGAAAGTCAACAAGGGATGATACAAAAGGTAACCGGTTCTTCTCAGTGAGGAGGTCTTGATGTCTTCCTATTAGGGGTCTTGAATCCAAGTGGATCTTCTCTGAAGAGGTGACAGTCCCTCACAATGGAGTAGATCTGGATGGATGAGCGAAGCTCTATCTCACATATGAGCTAACACAATGCTAACCTAGAAAAAGGGAGGAGGAGGAGTATATATAGTCTAGGTGGGGAAGGGGTACACAGGCCTCGGGCCCTTACATTGTGCGCAGACAGGGGATGCCGAATGTCCGGGCGTCGGGCCAAATGTCCGGGGCTTCACGAGGTGTCGGATGTCCGGGCGGTAGGGGCTGGCATTAACGCTCCCTGCATAGAGGGTACTGGATTTCTAGGCTTCGGGCCGGATGCCCAGGCTACGGCCGGATGTCTAGGGCCTATAGGTGCTTGGCAGCTGCTGTGGATGATGCTCCAAGGGCCGGAGGTCCAGGGTCATGGCCGGATGTCCGGGGCCTGGAAGCTATTCTTGACCCCTTCCGTTGGTTCCCTTCATCCGCGAACTTGGGGACTTGTCCGCTTTCACGTGCATCTTCGGGAGGGTCCTCTTGGTACCTGATCATCCACAACATTTCGGACTTAGGTACTAGCCATGTCTCGATAGGATATTATGTGATATCACTTAGGAAGGAAGTCACCTCGGTCTCGAGAGCTCTAGCTCTAGCTCATGTCATAGGTCCTCTTTGCACTTCGTGAGACGATGGTTGGTCCATGGGGATGACCGTAGGATGCTCCGCATCAGCTCTTTGCTTATCTTTCCCTTTTTCTTAAAAGCTTGTTTGGCTCTTTCTCTTTTGAGCACTTTTTGTTTTTCATGCAATGCTTGACGAACCAAGATAGCAATTGTGTATGCGATGACAACTTTGTGACACAAAAGATGATACCAAGATATGCACCATGATGATATGGTATGTATGCTGTGGGAAGCATGACCACTAATGTGCACAAGTGACATTGCCGGCAATACTCAAAGGCTTGTCTCGATAGGCAAGATACGCGAAATTGGGCTATGGTGGTTATTAATGTAATGGCAAGAATGTATAATGATGGGTATCACGATACCAAGATGAGGTTACCGTTTTTGCTTATAGTATGGTGTCAAAATGGTGGAGTTGTCGTTGTCGTTGATGATTCCGTGGTGAAGATGAGCGGCGGTGATGTTGATGCCGAACCATCCCTAAATAGCCGAAACACGTTAGGAAACGGGAACCGCAACTCAAATTCTCAGAGCAAAATGTGGCAAAATTGTGTGGGAGTGCGAAGCGAGTAAGCAACGGTGGTTGCGAAAAAGCGATTGTGGTATTGGGGTGCGTATGAGGAAATGGAAGGGTTAATGGAGTGTGTATGCGGAGTGGAGGTGGAGAGGTGGTGGTGACCGAACTGAACTTTTTCAGTTTCGTCAGGTAACGTCGGACGTCCGGTGGACGTCGGACGACCTGTGGTCGGACGTCCGGTGCTTGGACGATTTCGGGCTTGGGATGAACAGCTAGGGTTTGAGGTGGGGGTGGCAAAATTGGTCAATCCGGGCAATTTTGTGGATGGAAAAGGTGGGGATGATGGGTGGAAAGCTAGATCCACTCGTGGCAAAGCAAATCCATGGATCAAATCCAACAAAACTTCATCACACCAACAAATCGAAAAAAAATTGGTGCTATTTTTGGTGGGGATTTTCAAAATTGGGGAAGAACAGAACAAAATCAAGCTAGAAAATAAAGGGTAGGGGTTCCAAATCCTTGATCAACATGGCTCAAGATACCAAGATGATTTAGAGTACAAACCTAGGGGCTCGATCTTTCTCGAAATGGAGGAATCCTATGAAGAACATGAAGAACACGAGGGAAAACGCGAGAGAAATCACTCAACCAACAAGATTCGGTAACACATATTGTAGATCCTCGAAACACAAAGAGATACATGATCCGAATCCAACAAAGGATGATACATAGGTAACCGGTTCTTCTCTGAGAGGAGGTCTTGAGGTCTTCCCGTTAGGGGGCTTGAATCCAAGTGGATCTTCTCCGAAGAGGCGACGGTCCCTCATGGTGGAGTAGATCTGGATGGATGTGCGAGGCTCTATCTCAACTATGAGCTATCACAACGCTAACCCTAACTAGGAGGAGGAGGTCTATATATAGTCTTAGTGAAAATGGGTGCGAAGTGAAGGGGTACATGGGCCTCAGGCCCGAAACTGTGCGCAGACGGGTACCGGATGTCCGGTGGGTTACGGTCGTCCGGTGGCTCATGGGCGTCCGGACGTTCGGTAGTCGCTGGACTTCTGCTTGTTTTGGCTCGGTTGTGGTGGCACCGGATTTCCGGAGATGGCCGGTTGTCCGGTCACGGGTCGTACGGCCGCATCGGACATCCGCTGTTTTAGCTTGGTGTGGTGACGCCGGTCGTTCGGTCCTGGCCGGACGTGCGCTCTCTATAGCTTGCATTGGCTAGGACCTGGGCAGGATGGGGCTTCAGTTGTCGGATGTCCGGTCCCGACTGGTCGTCCGGTGGCTATAGCTTCGGTGGCAACTCTTCTTCTTGGCCTCGGCACTTGGTGTCCTCGTTGTCTTGTCTGTTGGATGTAGCTGCTCCTTAGCTTTCCTCCAAGTACCTGATTACACATAGTGTTTCCTCTTGAGGTAGTAGGCATGTCTCATGTATAGAAAGTGGTAGTTCGGGGAGGAGCGAGTTCACCTTATCCTCGATAGCCTTTGCTCGGGCTCTTGTCATTGGTCCAAGTGGTGTCGTAGGGTACGTAGGTAGGTCCATGGGGATGACCTTGGGATGCTCTGCATCAAACCATCATTTCACTCTTCTCCTCAGCTTCCTCTCTTGAAGAAAACCCCAACTCACTTCTCCCTCATCTTGTTCCTCATTTCTTTAAGAAAACCCTGATGCGCTTCTGCCATTGTTCTTCTCTCCCAAAGAAGGAAAGGTGAGCGCATAAATGGTGTTGATTCTGGCCAAGGACCGGTCTTGCAACCTCGAGACTGATCCTATAACTCCCTCTCTATTCTTCTTTTGGGTTTGTGATTATGGTTTCTTTTCTTTTATTTCTATTTGACAGTTTCTGGCCAAAACCGTTGAGCCTCAGGGTACGAAGAAGCGCAAGCACCCATGCAAGAATACCGCAGACAAGCTGAAGGCCATCGCCCTGTCCAAGCCCCCCTCTCCAGGATCCCTCATTAAGCAAGTCCATGTAATATCTCTTCTTGACGATCTTTTTGGCGATCTTGATCATGTTTTTTCATCTAACACGCAGTACTAGTACTAGTAGTACAACTTTCTGGGTGATCTTGCATGTGATTTTTGTGTGCCAAATGACGGTTCTAAATTGCTCTTTTGACCAAAACATGTGAGAGGTTGACATACATATGATTATTGCACATAACAATGATTTCTTATAGATTACTTCCAACTACTTTATGAACATCAATGGTAGCTGTAGGAAATGCAAGATTTTAGCTCTCATGCCTTTGAAGAGAGTATATCAGCCTCAGTAACTTGTGTTATGGATATTGCAACTAATCCCTCTGCTCTCATGCCTTCGAAGACATATTCTAGTGTCTTTTTCACTCATTTATGTGTGTAAATATAGTCTTATATGGAGTAAAATATCAAAAATTATCTTATATTTCTGAACGGAGGTAGTAATAAAATATTTGGTTTCTATTTGAATTAGAACTAGGTCCGCGGTGGATATGAAGTTCTCATAGTCATGCCGTGTGAACTGGAAGACTTGAGGATGAGTTCTACTACTAAACTATCCAGCTGTTGTGTCCTTGTTGCCACGTGTCATGAACTAGTGTTTTCCTGTAGCATTATTGTCAGGCGTGTTCTCAAGGGTGTACTTCACCACAACAATTTCCAAGTCGTGCCTTCAATTTTGAAGGGTGTGGTTCTTGTAAAGCTTCCTAACAAATCTGATGCGGACTGTCTTCATCCTCATGTTTATGAGTGGAAATACCACTCTATTAGGTTCTCCAAGGTTGACGAGATGGTGATGGTGCTGGTAGACATCTCTCACGAAGTCCATGGCCTAGTCAGTTATCTGGGGTACATCCCATAGGTCGGTGGCAAGAAATAGTATACAGAGTTTAGTTAGTGCAACTTTGCTTGTCTGTAGTAAGTACTATTGTTCAGTACTTGATTTGTGTGTGTGAACCTTGTATTGTTTAGTACTGTTGCTTTCGTTGTGTGGTAAGTCCTGAGAACAGTCTATGTTAATGTATGTTCACTCAATTCATTATGTATATTTTGAAGTATCCATATCATCTTTTTCGTGAGGATGGTTTATCAATTATGGTTACACTCCAATATTTGTATGCATTGCAGGGTTTATCGCACCCACGAGGATTTCCAGTCCCATGGATGTTCAGTCCATACGGTTTGTCACAACCTTTGGACTGTCCTTCTTGTGGGAGTATGCGGGGGCCCTGCATGCCACCCGTAATTGGATGATCAACCTTCTGTTTAGAACTTGAACATAGTTATTTCCTGGTAAGGATTCACTCGTGTCACATCAAGTAAATCTTATTGATTTAATGTCACGTTTCCTTACTTTTGCTGCAATTTTACGATGCAGGTTTTGCCATGTCACATTCCTTATAGAATAAACCGTTTGGTTTGCTCTATGATGGTTATTTTTGCATGTTTCACTTCTTATGTCCTGTCAGTAATGAAGGCACTGTGCATCACTTATATTACTGGACACAATTGGATCAATCGGTTGCCTGAGGACAATCTGAAGCCCTATGATGGACTGTAGTTTGGTTTAACAAACACGCCACAATTAGTCCTTCTGGCGTTTAAAAGAAGAGACAAAAAAGAATGGGTCAAGGTTACACAGCCTAGTAAAGATAGAAAGCTGAAGTATGAAATCATAGCAGACCAAAGAGGATCGCTGCTGTCTCGCACATATGTACCACCTTCAACATCGGATCGAGCACCAGCACCTTCTCAGACGGCACTGACTAGCACTGATAGCGGCAACAACTCAGTCTGATCCACTAAAGGATTGAGCACCGACCGCGTCAGCGGATCAGCCTGATCTATCGGAGGATCGGGCACCGACACGGGCACTTGCTCCGACACCGGCACCAGCTCCAAAAGGAGCACCATCTTTGGCAGCAGCAGTGGCACTACCAGTCACACCGGCACGGGCACCAGCAATGGCCCCGGCACATGCACCAACACTTGAAGTTGCACTTGCATCTACTTCGGCCCGTGCAGCGGCAACGAAACCAGTAGTTGCACCGGCAACAAACTGGGCTGCAGTTCACACTCCATATACCAAAGTCCTTACAAAAATCGACATCTACACCTTCTTGGTAAGCATTGGCCGCCAAATGCTTCGTTCTTTTTTTCTTTCCATGTGGTTTCACATGATTCACTGTGTTGATCTAGCTGTTTATGTATGTCTTCTTGTTTGCAAATAGAGAATTCCTAGAGAAACGAGGGAGTCATTCAATAATACGGGCGACCGTGGCCAAGTTTGATGCGGAGCATCCTACGATCATCCCCATGTACACTCAAGCATACGCCTTTGGACCTAAGATGAACTCGCTCCTTTCCGAATCTTCCCTTTCGGCATGTAAGACAGGGATGCTACTTCAAGCGCGAACCTTGTGCATACTCAAGTACACCCGAGGAGACTACGGAGAGCTCAAGGACCATGGCCAAGCATGCACGGAAGTGAAGGAAGGAGAAGGAAGAAGGGCCAGCACAAGCCCGGACATCCGGCCCCAGCCCGGACATCTGACCCGACCCCCGAAAATCCGGACCCCTCCTATCCAGAGAGCTCCGGAAGCGACCCCGACAGTCCGGACATCCGGCTACTCCCGAAACCCCGAACATCCGGCCCCTTCGCTTGGAAATCCGGCCCCTCCATCAGCGAATGCATCTGGAAGACCAAGGCCAGCCCAGACATCCGGCCTCCCAGCCCGAACATCCGGCCCGTTGAGAAGCCCAGAACATCCGGCCCGACACCCGGAAATCCGGCTCCGCCTGTCTGCGCACAATGAAGGGCCGAGGCCCATGTACCCCTTCGCCCACCTAGACTATATATACTCCGCCTCCTCCCACTTTCTAGGGTTAGCGTTGTGTTAGCTCATATGTGAGATAGAGCTTCGCTCATCCATCTAGATCTACTCCTTTGTGAGGGACCGTTACCTCTTCGGAGAATATACACCTTGGATTCAAGACCTCTTCATGGGAAGACCCCTCAAGACCTCCTCACGGAGAAGAACCGATTACCTTTATATCGTCCCTTGTTGATCGTGGATCTTGTATCTCCTTTAGTGTTTCGAGGATCTAGCACAGGTGTGACTTTATCTCGTTGGTTTGACTGATTCTCTCATGTTTTCCCTCGTGTGTCCCCTCGTGTTCTTCATATTCCTCGTTGGGATCCGCTCCTTTCATGAAAGATCGGCCATCTAGAGTTCCACCCTACATCATCTTGGTATCATGAGCTGCGTTGATCACGATTATGGAGCCTCCCCTCTTTGTTTTCTAAACTAATTTTGTTGTGTTCTTCCCCAATTTCGAAAATCCCCACTAAAAATAGCCCCCAATTTTTTTTGTGATGAAGTTTTGTTGATTTTTGATAGAGGCTAAGGTGTCCCGTCTTTCGATAAGATGGTGGCTATCATTTTGGAGGAAGTCGACTTTGACGATCTGACTATGAAGGTGCGAGGACGTCGCGCCTTAGCAATCGCTAAACCAACTCCGAAAGGTTATTGACTACACCAGAGCATGATCAACCTGACCACGAAGGTCTGTTTCCTGCAGGAAAACAAAGAACAAGCAAGAAACTAAGATTGCAATCTGGATATTGCAAATATAAGAGGAAAGCTTTATTGATCAAGGTGGGTTTCTGTGACGCCTTTGTCTGGTCATTGGACACAAACGAAGTACGCGAAGTTGCAGCTATGGCGAACTTTAATCTAAACAAAACCCAAAGTCTATACGACACCCTAAGGGTTGTATATATGGAGGAAGAGGGGGAATTTCGTGGCCCTTGGAGGAGGGGTCCGAAACCAACCCTAAATCTTGTTTCCCCCACACATACGGACTCTAAAAACAGCCTATACTTAAGTATTTCGAAATTACATGGGCCTGCTCCAATAATAAGGTGACGCATCACCTAGAATAGCCTCTGGACGAAATTTATGAAGTGGCATCTTGTATATTTCGTCCAAGGCTTCATGCACTCCTTATGGTGGCTTCAAAGTCCTAAAATCATCACTTGCAACTCCGTTCTTGTTCCCCTTGCGCATGCCATCATATCCATGCTTGGTCTTGCTCCAGTGTTCATCTCTCTTATCCATGCCAGGTCCTTCATTTGTAAGCAAAACAAATGTTTACAATTTAGGCAACATCATATTCTCATGAACATTAGAATCATTACCAAGAAACAAAAGTACCTGATAATTTAATTGGGGTGTGCGAGCTCTAGTAATTGGTCCTGTATATGTATCAACAGGGGCTGTGGGTGTAACTTTGTCAGTGATGTCCTCATCATCCTCCCCTTCTAGAATTGAAGTAGTCCTCGACGGAAGCTCATCTTCCTCACCCAAGTAAGGCTTCAAATCTGCAGTGTTAAAAGTGGGACTAACCCTAAAATCTACAGGCAACTCAAGTTTATATGCATTATCATTTATTTTTTCTAACACCTAAAAAGGACCATCAGCACGTGGCATTAGCTTTGACTTGCACAAATTAGGAAACCTATCCTTACGCAAATCTAACCAAACAAGATCTCCAGGTGCAAAGACAACACGTTTTCTACCCTTATCTCCAACAAGTTTATATTTAGCATTCATGCGCTCAATATTTTCCTTAGTTAACTCATGCATTTTTAAGATCAATTCAGCACATTGTTTAGCATCAAAATTAGCTTTCTCCGAAGATGGAAGAGGCAACAAATCAATGGGTGCACGAGGTAGGAAACCATACACAATTTCAAAAGGGCACATCTTAGTAGTAGAATGCAATGAACAATTATAAGCAAATTCAATATGAGGCAAGCATTCTTCCCACATTTTCTTATTATTCTTCAAAACAGTCCTAAGCATAGTAGACAATGTTCTATTGACTACTTCAGTTTGACCATCAGTTTGGGGGTGACAAGTAGTACTAAAAAGCAGTTTAGCCCCCAACTTAGACCATAAACATCTCCAAAAGTGGCTAAGAAATTTAGTATCACGGTCTGAAACAATAGTATTTGGCACACCATGCAAGCGAATAATTTCATGAAGGAACAAATTAGCAACATTAACAGCATCATCGCTTTTATGACATGGTATAAAGTGTGCCATTTTCGAGAACCTATCCACGACAACAAATATGCTATCCCTCCCCTTCTTTGTTCGAGGCAAACCTAAAACAAAGTCCATAGATATATCCTCCCAAGGAACACTAGGTACAAGCAAAGGCATATATAAACCATGAGGATTTAGGCGAGACTTAGTTTTTTGACATGTAGTGCAGCGAGCAACAAAGCGCTCAACATCCTGTCTCATCTTTGGCCAAAAGAAATGTGTTGCAAGTATATCCTCTGTCTTCTTCCTGCCAAAGTGTCCCATTATCCTCCTCCATGCGCCACCTGCAACAACAAAAGATGAACGGAGCTAGCTGTAATGCATAGATTATTAGCACGAAACATAAATCCATCATTAATGACGAACTTGTTCCACGTTCTACGTTCTTTACAATTCTGCATTACATCTTTAAAATCAGCATCATGCACATATTGTTCTTTGATGGTCTCCAAACCAAATATTTTGAAGTCAAGTTGTGAAATCATATTATAGCGACGACACAATGCATCATCAGTAACATTTTCTTTACCTTTCTTGTGTATAATGACATAAGGGAAAGTCTCAATGAATTCAACCCATTTAGCATGTCTACAATTCAGTTTAGCTTGACTTTTAATATGTTTCAAGGATTCATGATCAGAATGTATAACAAATTATTTGGGCCATAAATATTGTTGCCATGTTTCTAAAGTCCGAACAAGAGCATATAATTCTTTATCATAAGTAGAATAATTCAGATTAGGCCCACTCAATTTTTCAGAAAAGTATGCAATAGGTTTGCCATTTTGTAATAACACACCTCCTAATACAATTCCACTAGCATCACATTCAAGCTCAAAAGTCTTATTAAAATCAGGAAGTTGGAGTAAAGGAGCATGTGTCAACTTATCTTTCAATACCGTGAAGGCTTCTTCCTGTGCGGTACCCCAAACAAAAGGCACACCCTTCTTTGTAAGCTCATTGAGAGGTGCAGCAATGGTGCTGAAATATCTGACAAAACGCCTATAGAATGCAGCGAGGCCAAGAAAACTCCTCACTTGTGTTATAGTTCTGGGTTGCGGCCAACTCTCAATAGCTTCAATCTTGGCTTTATCAACTTCAATTCCCTGTGGAGTAACAACATAGCCAACAAAAGATACTCGGTCGGTGCAGAAGGTGCACTTCCCAAGGTTACCAAACAAACGTGCATCATGTAGAGCAATAAAAACAACACATAAATGTTCCATATGTCCCTCCAAAGATCTGCTATAAATCAGTATATCATCAAAATAGACTACCACAAATCGTCCAATGAAAGCACGTAAAACTTCGTTCATTAATCTCATAAAAGTACTAGGTGCATTAGTTAACCCAAAAGGCATGGCTGACCACTCATATAATCCAAACTTAGTTTTAAATGTTGTTTTCCATTCATCCCCCAATTTCATACGAATTTGATGGTATCCACTATGCAAATCAACTTCGGAGAATATTGTAGAGCCACTCAATTCATCAAGCATATCATCTACCCTAGGAATAGGATGACGATAACAAATACTAATATTATTAATGCCTCTACAATCAACACACATACACGATGTACCATCCTTTTTCGGCACTAGAATAATAGGAATAGCACAAGGACTAAGGGATTCGCGTATATAACCTTTCTCGAGCAGCTCCTGGACTTGACGCATAATCTCCTTCATCTCATCTAGATTGGTACGGTATGGTGCACGGTTGGGTAGCGATGCACCGGATATGCAAAATGTCCTCTTCCCTTACAACGACGACAAATAATATCACTTGTGTGCCCTGTTGACGCCATGGAAGAAGAAGAACTCTATGCAGGCCCGATAGGTGTGCTCTTTGCAGATAATGGTGATTGTGCCTGCTTCCTTATATCACAGCTGGAGGTAACAGCTGATGGAGGTGTCGGTGCAGTAGAATGTGTGGAGGTAGAGGATGCACGCGGTGTCCATGATGAAGGTCGACTTGCAAAAAAGTTAGTCTGCGCCAATGCCTGTCGATCATGCACTTCTCGTTCAGCTTTAGAAGCAAGATGGAATAAACGAGTGATATTATTATACTATAGAATGGTCTGAATCTCTCTATTTAATCCACCTATAAAACGTGCAAGCATAGGTTCATTCTCCTCAACAATACCACATCTAATCATGCTAGTTTCTAATTCGTGATAATATTATTCTACAAAAAAATTTCCTTGTCTTAAGCGCTGCAATTTTTGAAGTAATTCACATTGATAATATGGTGGATCCCAACGAGTACGCATAGCAGTTTTCAAAGCAGACCAAGTAGCCGGAATAGTATATAATCTACAATGTTCAGACCACCAAACACATGCAAAACTAGTGAAAGCACACACAGCAGCAGGAACACGTCTCTCCACAGGATATTGTAAACATGTAAAACGTTGTTCAGTTTCTAACTCCCAAGTAAGATATATATCAGGAACATATCTACCCTCAAATGGTGGAATATTCAACTTCAGTTTAGGAAAAAGGTCATGATCTCGTACCTCAGGTGGTGGTGCAGCCCTACCGTTGTGATGATATACCTGAGGACGACCTGGTAGTGGTGGTGCTGGTGGTTGCACGTAGTTCTGATTTTGATCAACCTCATCCTCGTAATGGTCCTACACCTCTGCATTAGCAGCAGCAGGAGCTACAGAAGCATCAACAGCGGCACTAAAATTTTACCCAGTGTCAATGGGAACACACAGTGCTCGTCCCACTTGATTTGGAAGGCGACGTTGTTGTTGTTGTAGAGGTGCGATAGGTGCAGCTGATGGTGGTGGTGGAAAACGCGAAAGCAATTCAGTAAACTTCTTATCAAGCTTTGTTTCGAATGTCTTCTCCATGCCATCTATCTTCTCCATGGCATCTTCAAATCTATTTAGCACATCTTCTACATGTCCACTCAACATTTGCTGAAACTTATCATGTAACTCTTTGTTCATCATGTTCTCCCAGTTAGTCTCATCGGCTTGTGATCCTGCCATGGTTAGCAATAATAGAAACACACAAGAATATGGTCCTACACACTACTAGGAAGTGTTGGTGGTGGTGTGGTGGACGGTCACAAATCTATCAAGCGAATCTCAAATTCTTACCAGTTCTTACCAAGCAGCAGGTGGTGATCGGCAACGGTTGTAGTCAAAACTCTCAAAGCTTGGATAGAGCGATTACCAGGGACTGTCAAACGTATGACGTAGATGTATGTGGAGCTGGGAAGGCTTATTATATGGTAGCAAAAAGGGTCAGCAATAATCAATTCAGAGATGCAAAATTGAATAAACGCTCAATGACGGTATTGTGCTGGTCCTGATGTAGGGTAGAACCCTAATCGGCTGATCTTTCACGAAAGGAGCGGATCCTGCGATGAACACGAGGAGGGAAACGAGGGAGAACACGGGGGAAACACAAGAGAATCACTAAACCAACAAGAAATAGTCACACATGTGCTAGATCCTCGAGTACATAAGAGATCACACGGTACACGTTCAACTAGGGACAATACAAAGGTAGCCAGTCTTCTCTGTGAGGAGGTCTTGATGTTCTTCTCCACATGGAGGTCTTGAATCCAAAGGGATCTTCTCCGAGCCACGGTCCCTCTCGTGGAGTAGATCCGATGTGGATGAGCAATGCTCTATCTCTAAATATGAGCTAAACCAATGCTAACCCTAGCTAGGAGGAATAGGAGGTCTATATATAGTCTTAGTGCAAAAGGGGGCGAAGTGAGGGGTACATGGGCTGCGGCCCAACACATGGCAGGGCACAGGCGTAGGACGTCCTGGAGGCACCGATCGTCCGGAGGCTCGCGAGGGTCCGGACGTCCGGTGTTTGTCGGACGTCCGTAGATTCGGCTCAGGTGTGCTTCGGTCGGAGGTCTGGTCGGGGTCGGTCGTCCGGAGCCTGGAGGTTGTTGGTCGTCCGTAGCGCTTCAAAAGTCTGTAGTTTTGGCTCGGGTGTGGAAGTGTCGGTCGTCCGAAGAGGGCCGGACGTCCGGAGCCTGGGGACTTCGAGTAGTTCTTGTTCTTGTCCCATGAACTTGGCGTCCTCACGGTCTTGTCCGATAAGTGTAGTTGGTCCGTGGCCTTCCTCCAAGCACCTGATCACACATAAGGTTTCCGCTTGAGGTAGTAGCCAATTCTTATGCATGGAAAGTGGTAGTTCAGAGAGGAGTGAGTTCACCTTATCTTCGATAGTCGTCGCTCGGGCTCTTATCATTGGTCCAAGTGGTGTCGTAGGAGATGTAGGTGGGTCCATGGGGATGACCTTGGGATACTCCGCATCATCACCCCTCCCTTGGGGAAGATCTGTCCTCGGATCAAAATCTTCATCACCAAGGTAGGGCGAGAGGTCTTTGACATTGAAGATGTCGCTCACGTTGTACTTGTCGCGCGCGAGGTCGATCTTGTAAGCGTTGTTGTTGTCGCGTTCAAGCACCTTGAAGGGTCCATCCGCTCGAGGTAGAAGCTTGGACTTGCGTTCGTTGGGGAAGCGGTCTTTGCGAAGGTGTAGCCTCACAAGTTCACCAATGTTGAAGACCAGGGGGTGCTTGTTGATGTTGAGCTTGGTCGCAAGTCGTTGTACTTGGCGCTCGATAGTATGTCTTGTATCTTCATGCACCTTCTTGAGATGAGCCACACGTGCACTTGCGTCCAAATTGATCCTCTCTTGTAGTGGTAGAGGAAGAATGTCCAATGGTGACATTGGGTTGAATCCATAGACGACCTCGAAGGGGGACTTGCCGGTTGTTGAGTGGTTTGCTCGGTTGTAAGCGAACTCGGCGATAGGTAGACACTCCTCCCACTCCTTGATGTTCTTCTTGATGAGTATGTGAAGTAGAGCGGAGAGTGTGCGGTTGGTCACCTTCGTTTGGCCGTCGGTTTGTGGATGATACGCCGTGGAGAAGAGTAGCTTGATTCCGAGATTGGCGCATAGGGTCTTCCAAAAGTAGCTAAGGAACTTGACGTCACGGTCCGAGACGATCGTCTTTGGCACTCCATGTAGACACAATATTTCCCTACAAAAGAGATTAGCAACATGTGAAGCATCGTCTATCTTGTTTCAAGGAATGAAATGTGCCATCTTAGAGAAATGGTCCACAACGACAAATACCGGATCCTTCCCATTTCTAGTCCTAGGCAATCCAAGTACAAAATCCATGCTAATGTCTTCCCATGGTTGATATGGAATTGGGAGAGGTATGGAAAGGCCATGTGATTGAGCTTTAGACTTAGCTTTGCGACATGTAGAGCATCGGTTGGTGAAGCGGTGGACGCCGCGAAACATCTTGGGCCAATAGTAGTTCTTGGAGAGCGTGGCGAAAGTCTTGTCGCGTCCAAAATGTCCCATTAAGCCTCCTTCATGAGATTCCTGCAAAACCAACAAACGAAGATAAGACTCGGGGATGCAAAGCTTGTTAGCTCGCATAAGATATCCATCTTTGATGTAATAGCGTTCCCAAGATGTATGCGTGAAACATTTGGCATAAGGAGTAGTAAAAGTAGGATCATGCTCATACAAGTCTTTGATATGCTCAAACCAATGACATCCAATTCAAGTTGAGTAACAAGCATGCACATGCGGGAAAGAGCGTCCGCCACAATGTTTTCCTTACCTTTAATGTACTTGATGACATAAGGAAAAGACTCAATAAATTCACTCCATTTAGCATGACGCTTGTTCAACTTGGTTTGGCCCTTAAGATACTTGAGAATTTCATGATCGGTATGAATGATGAATTCATGAGGGCGAAGATAGCGTTCCCATTCATGCAAAACTCGCACTAAAGCATAGAGCTCTTTGTCATAGATGGGGTAATTGAGTTGTGCTCCGGAAAGTTTCTCACTAAAGTAAGCTATGGGGCGCTTCTCATGTGTTAACACACCTCCTATGCCATTACGGCTAGCATCGCAATGAATCTCAAAGGGTTTGTCAAAGTTGGGTAAAGCAAGCATGGGAGCATGAGTTAGCAAATTCTTAAGCTCATTGAAAGTGGTATCTTGGGATAGTCCCCAAACAAAAGGCGCATTCTTCTTGCTCAAAGCATGCAAAGGCGAAGCAATGGTGCTAAAATCTTTCACAAAGTGATGATAGAAACCCGCAAGGCCAAGAAAGCTACGCACTTGTTGCAAGTTGGTTGGTTGTGGCAAGTCTTAATAGCATTGATCATGGACTCATCTACATGAACACCCTTAGAAGATACAACAAAACACAAGAAAACAAGCTTATCAACGCCAAAAAGGCATTTCTTCATATTAGCATAGAGATGCTCTTTTCGAAGAGTTTGTAAAACGGTTCGGACATGGGTGACATGCTCTTTGAGAGACTTGCTAAAAACAAGGATATCATCGAAGTAGACCACAACAAACACACCAATGTAAGGGCGAAAAACATGATTCATAAGACGCATAAAAGTACCCGGTGCTTCCGATAGACCCATAGGCATGACTAACCACTCA
Source organism: Triticum dicoccoides (assembly GCF_002162155.2). Classification (NCBI taxonomy): domain Eukaryota; kingdom Viridiplantae; phylum Streptophyta; class Magnoliopsida; order Poales; family Poaceae; genus Triticum; species Triticum dicoccoides. The sequence goes on from NC_041392.1 coordinate 351,215,679, forward strand.
TACAACCCAAACTTGGTTTTGAAAGCGGTTTTCCATTCATCACCCTCTTGTATGCGGATTTGATAGTAACCACTCTTAAGATCAATTTTTGAAAAGATAGTGGCACCACTAAGTTCATCAAGCATATCATCAAGGAGTGGAATGGGATACATATAATGAACGGTTATAGTATTGATAGGTCTACAATCGGAGCACATGCGAAAGCTACCGTCTTGTTTTGGCACCAGAATGACCGGGACGGCACAAGGGCTCAAACTTTCACGCACATGTCCATGGTCTATGAGATGCTTTACTTTCCTTTGTATTTCTTTGGTTTCTTCGGGGTTGACGTGGTAGGGAGCTTTGTTCGGAAGAGGTGCTCCGGGGATGAGGTCGTTGCAGTGCTCGATGCCTTATAGTGGAGGTAGTCTCGGAGGTAGCTCGTCGGGGAAAACATCTTGAAATTCCTGCAAAAGAGAAGACAACACTAGAGGTAGAATGTGAGAGGTGTTAGCTTTTGTTTCATTGTCCTTGCACAAAAGGACGTAGTGTAGGACAGTAGATGGGTTCTAACACACTCCTCTTATCTCACTTTTGGTGGCAAATAGGACTAGGTTCTTCTTGTCGCTCATCGTGGAGGTACTCGATTTGGGTTTGTGGCGCTCACTCCCTTTTTGGTGGCTAGCTCTCTCACTATTCTCTCCACAATGGGTGGCTTGCTTGTCGCGGTCACTTGGCTTGGAGACATGGGGCGAAGTACACACTCCTTTCCTTTCATCTGGAAGATGTAGTGGTTCATTCGGCCATTGTGGAGGACCCCTCTATCAAATTGCCATGGGCGTCCAAGGAGAAGGTGGCAAACGGTCATTGGAACGACGTCGCACTCCAAAGTGTCTTCGTAGGCACCAATTTTGAAGTAGACTTGTACTCGATGCTCAACTTGGATAGTGCCAGAGGCGCTAAGCCATTGAACTTTGTAGGGATGTGGGTGCTTCGTCTTGGGCAATTGGAGCTTGAAGCAATGTTCTGCACTTGCGAGTGTTGGTGTCAAAATCGGCGGATCTCCGGTAGGGGGTCCCGAACTGTACGTCTAAGGTTGATGGTAACAGAAGACAGGGGACACAATGTTTACCCAGGTTCGGGCCCTCTCTATGGAGGTAATACCCTACTTCCTGCTTGATTGATCTTGATGAATATGAGTATGACAAGTGTTGATCTACCATGAGATCATAATGGCTAAACCCTAGAAGTCTAGCTTGTATGACTAAGGTATTGAGTATATCCTTTCCGGACTACCCCCCGGTTTACATAGACACCGGGGGGATCTAGGGTTACATAGAGCGGTTACATAAGATGGAATCTTCATAGTTGTTCGCCAAGCTTGCCTTCCACGCTAAGGAGAGTCTTATCCGGACACGGGTACAGTCTTCGGTCTTCCTATCTTCACAGCCCATTAGTCCGGCCCATAGATAACAGGCCAGACACCCAAGGACCCCTTAGTCCAGGTCTCCCTCACTAGCCCCTAAACCTGGCTTCAATGACAAGGTATCTGGCGCGTAGTGCTGTCTTCAGCATTGCAAGGCGGGTTCCTCCTTCCAAACTCCCAAATAGTCTCCGCAGATCTGTAACACACACCGCACACAACCGCAGAGTGAATATAATAACACATGAGTCCAATCTCCTGACAACTTTAGTAATGTGACGTCACGCCTGTCCGGTCATAATTTCGAACCGTTTTCCGCCCCACATTTTGAGACATGGTTGTCATTGGCACGTCTTCTCAAAGCAAAGATCGTGTCCCCTTATTACGGTATTCTCATCAACACGGGTGTGAGTAACCCAACCGTGCCGTTTACACAGCCCTTGGGAGCAGGCGAATTTCAAGGCAAATGGGGGGGCGTTCGGTATTCACCGCCCTTATAAGGAGATAATATTCCCCTTTCTTCTCCCACACTTTCTTCTTGCCTCTCCATTCTTGAGCTCCAACGCCCAAGTTCTCATTTCCCTGTCTCAAGAAAGCACTCAACCATGTCCGGATCTGAAGGTCAAGGCAAATGGACAGAGGAGGACATCACCGAGCTTCGGGCGGCCGGGTACCTGGCGAAGGAAATCACCCACCGTCTTCCAGCCCGGGGACAAATCATCCCCACACCGAAGCCCAACAAGAGGGTAGTGTTCATCCCTCATTCCTCCGCGGGCTAGGGTTTACACTCCACCCCTTCATCCGTGGGATAATGTTCTACTACGGGATAGACTTCGACGATCTATCCCTGAACTCCTTCCTCAATATCTCGGCGTTCAATGTTGTGTGCGAGACCTTCCTCCGCATCCACCCCCACTTCGGGTTGTGGCTCAAAACCTTCAACGTGAAGCCCAAGGTGGTGGACGGACAACACGCAGAGTGCGGGGGCGCCATGGTGAGCAAGCTCACCAATATCTCTTGGCCAAAAGGCACATTCGTGAAATCTGTCGAGGAATGGCAGAAGCTATGGTTCTACATCATCGAACCCCGCGATGCCACCTGGGCCGTGGCTGCCGAATTCAACTCCGGCGCCCCCGTGCGGCTCACCTCCTGGGTCGAGAAGATCCAAACTGGTGTTTGTCGGACGAGCTGATTGCACTACAAACGTGTATCCAAAGTATGATCGATAGGGACATCAAGCTTGTCGACATAATCCAAGTGATTTTGGTGCGCCGAATCCTTCCCTGCCAGAGCCAAAGCCGTCCTCTATGCGATTTCAACCGAAAGAAACACCATACCCTGGTGAGGCTTTCCGAAACGACTCATGAAGATGCCTGGAAGTTGCTTTTCAAGGGTAACGAGATACTGCCGGCCACCGACTCGGACCGGGGTCACGACAAAAATCACCTCCCCAATGAGGTATGTTGTTTTCAACACATCCCTTACTTGCTTGTTTCAAGGATGATATCTAAGCTTTCATTACCATTGCTTTTTTCAGTACTGGTTGAAGAAGGCGAAGCATAAACGGTGTCCGGCTCCCTTGCCCAAGGAGCCAGTCATCCCGCGCATAGCAAAGATGCTGGATCCGGCGCCTTATAAGGCACCATAGAAGAAGGCCATAGGAAAGGCCAAGGGGGTACGGAGTGGCCCCCGCCGCAAGGGTACCTCGGACGCGACGTTTGAAGACAAGGCCCATTCCCCCGCCGCCGAAGACGACACGGATGAGAAGGAGGAGGATAGCGACTCTCCCCTGATGGGGGGAGGAAGAAGAGGGCGGCCTCCGCAACTTTGGAGGCGGAGGCGCGCAAAAGGGGGAAGAGCTCCCTCGCGGATAACTCCGCATGGGACATCGATGACAGTCCGGAGAGACGCCCCCGCGCTAAGCCTCGGGTTGCATTGTAAGTACTAATACCTTATCCGCCCATGAAGTATCCCCTCCTCATTGTATTGAGATGATTGGTTATGTTATTGTAGTCCAGCCCACAACAGCCCTCCGCGATCCTCGTCAGGAGGCTCGCTGGATTCAAAGGCGATGGCCAGCGACTCCCCGCCAGCCGCACACTCCCCCGAGACCAGGGATGATGTGGAGGTGCTGTCCCGAAGGACTGTTCCCGATGGGGGAGAGGCTCAGGAGGCGCCCGAAGGAGAAACCCCCATCGCTGGAAACCAAGGGGAATCAATCCCCCCAGAGACTGGCGGGAAGGGCTGCATATAATTCGGCCCTCAACCGGACTCAATTCCGGAGACCGAGGTGGCTCCGGAATCCAGCACGCGCCTTCCTTCGAAAGAAGGGGGATGCCTGTTCCGCCAGTGGCCCCTGGCCAACCAGGGGCACTGGATAATCTGCTGGAAGCGTTGCGAGGCGCTTCCATTATGGATGAGCACCGTGTCCTTATGGGCACGGTGATTGAAATGGTTCAATCCACGAAGAGCGGACTAACCGAGGCCTGCGGCAACCTGCTGACAGGTTTTGAGGTAAGTGACTCCAAAAGGAGAGAATCCCAATGTAGATAGCAGCCCCTGAGACACTGTCCGGTGTTTGGAAAGAAAAAATCGGACAGAGGATCAATCTCCTATGATAGGAAACTAACTAAATTTTTCTTAAATACATGCGTCGTTGCTGGCCACGGCCTCGCATACTACCGAAGCCTCCGGACTGAAGCAGAAACTGGCGGAGGCCGAGGGAGAGGTGAGCTAAGTGAAGAGGTAGCTCCAGAAGAAACAAGGTAGGCAATAACATGTTATATATTCGAAAAGAAGAAAATGATATGCGATGACCAAAATGCCATGATTTGTACAGAAGCGACGACCGAGGTGGAGGCCTTGAGAAAGGCCCTGGCCGAAGCCGAGGGGAAGGCTGTCCAATAGCTAGCCGCCCGTAAGAAGCTCAAGGCCCGGGTCGGCGAGGTCCAGTAGGAGCTCCAGGACGTGGTGAAGAAGTGTGAAGCCTTGGAGCGCGAGGCGTCGGCTTGTGAGGCTGAACTTACAAAGTCTCGTCAGAGCACAGAGGCCGCATGGAATGTGGCCGAGGATGCTCTCCAGGAGATCCAGGAGGCGAGGAAGATTGCAGCGGGTAAGGCGTTTAACATGCAAAGCAAGTATGCGGAGAGGAAGTGCCTTTTACTAACCCGGATTCGGAGTTGCCCAGGGGATTTTGTGGATCTTCCGTGCAGTGTATCTGATGCTGCGGAGTTCTTCCGAGACAGGGAAGGGGATTCTCCGGAGAAGCTGTTCTGGTTGCAGTATGGTGTGCCAGAACATCCGGTGGCCTTTGCCGATCAACTGAAACAGTTCGTCGAGCGGCACAGGATGGCCGAACTGGCCATGAAGGATTTAATAATCCGACTATGGCTAGCCGAAGCTATACCTAGTAGTTATTTTGTCCTCATGAAGTGGTTGGTGGAGGCTTGTTCGCGGCTAGATATTGTCAAGCGATTAGTCTGCATCGAGGGTTCCCGCATGGCCTTCGCTCGTTGCAAGATGTGGTGGGCGAAGATGGATGCCATCGACGTGGCCCGGGGGCCACCGGAGGGCAAGGAGCACCGCACACCTGAGCGCTATTTTGTGGATGTCCTGGAGGCATCTCGAATTGTAGCAACGCAGTGAGGGAAGGACGTTATTCTCGAATAAATACATTCATATTTTGCCTTGTATGATGAAAACAAATCTGCTTTGTATTATAATTTTTATTATGTTTTAATTGTATCCTCCCGTGCGGCCGTGTTGTATGAAATCTGAGGGTTGGCCAGTCGTCGGCTTCTGCCCTCACGTAGGTAGTACGGAGGTGTTCGGGATGGTATCTAAACAATCTTGATCCAATTAATGGTCCTTGAAGGAGTTGTTTAGCGCAATGAACCAGGCAACCAGACTATACGTCTTGAACACCCTCACTTAGCCATAGGAGTTTTATAATAAAACATAGGTGCAGCCCCTGGTATATGAACCAGAGTGCTGTCAGCGTCTGATTAGGAAGTACCGATCCTTCGTGTAAAGCGGAAAAATCTCCAAAGATTTGAGACCTCCGAACAGCTGACTGGCTCTGCCACATCATGACAGTCAGTTTTCGGCTTTCTCTATTGAGGTTCTCATCCAGTTTAGACTAGGGCACAATCGCAGTAGTTCTCCCTTTACTACCCTAGCCGATGTAGCGGAACGTAGGGTAGCAAGCACAGGAGCCAGGCAACCCAACTATTGACCAAAGACATGATTCGGAGCTAATGCATGTAATGCTAAGTTCGGGGTGCCGAACTATACTTATAAGAAGTGTTCGGACTTTTGTTTCCATAATATGGGGTGCTATAAAGCCCCTGGCAAACATCAAAGTGTACCAAAGTTTACGGGTGCTAGCTGATGGGGTTATCCACAGGGAAAATGAAAAAAAAGAAAAGAGAGAAAGAAAACAGAAAAGATGTAAAGGTAAAAAGTTGGGGTCCTACAGCTCCAGCTACCAACTATTTTCATTGTAATGTAATTAGTACGTCGAGGCGCATTGATACAAGTAGTGCAATAAGCGACAGGCTATTTAACATGCCGAAACCAGGGGAGAGCTGCATGTGGGTCCTAGAAAACAGGTAGAGTTATCGTTAACGGAATCACCTAAAAAGTCCCAGTATGTCTGCGCTCCTTGCCATCATGGTTTATTTATCCTTCAAGAGGACCGATAACTAGACCATCCGATGGGGCTTGTAGGATTAAAACCTGAAAGAAAACAAGCAAAAGTGAAAGTATGTGTGTATCCAATGTCGATTGAGCCGGGCCGTGGATCACAAGCTAGCTATGCCTCTGTCGATGCCCATGGAATTTTGAGTCCGTAGTTATGTATGCGCAGCACGCAGGCCACCGCTTGATCGAGACTGAGACGGAGGCCGAATTGCTAGTCGAGCTCCTGACGAGCTGAGCTCTCCTGCTGCAGAGTAGTTCGGACCCTCTTAAGGGTGTCCGAGGGCTCGGCAGTCGAATGAGGTTCTGCTTGAGAAGGCCGCTTTGTACTTCTGCTGCTAGGGCAGCCGTGTGCTCTTCTGTACGGAGAGAGTGTTCCGTATTGCCATTGCCTGTTATGACGCCGCGTGGGCCGGGCATCTTGAGCTTGAGATAAGCATAGTGTGGTACTGCGTTGAATCGAGAAAACGCAGTTCGTCCGAGCAGTGCATGATAGCCGTCGCGGAATGGGACAATATCGAAGACTAATTCCTCACTTCGGAAGTTGTCCGGAGATCTGAAGACAACCTCTAGTGTGATTGAGCCCGTACAACGGGCCTCTACGCCTGGAATGACTCCTTTAAAGGTGGTCTTTGTAGGCTTCATCCTTGATAAGTTAATGCCCATTTTTCACACTATATCCTGATAGAGCAGATTGTGGCTGCCACCGCCATCCATAAGGACACGAGTCAGGTGGAACCCATCAATTATTGGGTCTAAGACCAGTGCGGCTGAGCCTCCGTGACGGATACTGGTCGGGTGATCCCGGTGATCAAAAGTGATCGGGCATGATGACCATCGATTAAATTTTGGGGCGACTGGCTCTATCGGGTAGACGTCCTTGAGTGCACGCTTGCGCTCCGTCTTGGGGATGTGGGTAGCATATATCATGTTCACCGTTTTGAACTGAGGGGGAAACTTCCTCTGTCCCCCTGTGTTTGGTTGTCGTGGCTCTTCGTCATCGTCCTCGCTTTGCGATCCCTTTTCCCTGTTTTTGGTGTTTCATTTTTCGGCATGTTTGAAAACCCAGCACTCTCTATTTGTATGATTAGGAGGCTTGTCAGGGGTGCCATAAATCAAGCATGGACGATCAAGTATGCGGTCCAAGTTGGATGGGCCCGAATTGTTCTTTTGGAACGGCTTCTTCCGCTGACCGGACTTAGAGCCACTGAATCCGGCGTTGACCGCCGTGTCCTCGGTGTTGTCACAGTTGTTTCAGCGCTTGTATCTATTGCGTCGGGACTTGTCTTTGTTGCTTTTAACTTCAGGGGTGCCGGCGTAGCTTGCATTGTTTTTACTACGGGCCAGCCAACTGTCCTCGCCCACACAAAAGCGGGTCATGAGTGCCATGAGGACCGCCATGGATTTTGGCTTTTCTTGGCCGAGGTGGCGAGCAAGCCATTTGTCGCGGATGCTATGCTAGAAAGCTGCTAGAGCTTTGGCGTTCGGACAGCCGACAATTTGGTTCTTTTTAGTTAAGAACCATGTCCAGAATTTCCTGGCGGACTCTCCGGGCTGTTGAACTATATGGCTTAAGTCATTAGCGTCTCGAGGTCGAACATATGTACCTTGGAAGTTGTTGAGGAAAGCCTCTTCCAAGTCCTCCCAGCTGCCAATGGAATTTTCAGGCAGACAGTTTAGCCAATGCCGAGCTGTCCCTTTGAGTTTTAGAGGGAGGTATTTTATGGCGTGGTGGTCATCTCTGCGGGCCATATGGATGTGGAGATTGAAGTCCTAGATCCATGCCGCGGGGTTCGTGGTTCCATCATATGATTCTATGTTCATGGGCTTGAATCCTTCTGGGAATTCATGATCCAGGACCTCATCAGTGAAGCAATGAGGGTGTCCGGGGCCTCTATATCGGGCCGTATCGTGACGCAGCTCTGATAGAGTCCGTCTGCGGTGTTCAGCCCGTGCATGACTGGGTTTGTCATGTCCGAATAGGTGGCCGTTGTCGCATGTCGAGGCGCGCCCTCGCGATCCGTAGATTGATCTGGTATATCCTGCTTTATTGTTCAGGTTCTGTCCGGCATCATATGTATGGTCGTGGGCTGATTTACCTCTACCTGAGTGATGAGGCGGGGCGGGCTGGTGTTCGGCATGAGTTGCCGTTTTGTCCCGACCACGTGGTGGTCGGTCGGCCGTATCGTGCGATGGTGGTATGTACTCTGGTGCCTCCTCGTCGAACTTAGGTAGCAATTTGTGCTTTGGATAGCTTTTCATTGGGCTCTTGAGGCCATATTCTTTGGCTGCTAGGACATCAGTCCATTTATCATTGAGCAGATCTTGGTCAGCTTGAAGCTGCTGCTGCTTCTTTTTCAGGCTCCTTGCCGTGGTTATTAGTTGGCGCTTGAAGCGCTCCTGCTCAAGAGGTTCCTCGGGCATGATGAAATCTTCGGTGCCGAGGCTCACCTCATCTTCGGAGAGCGGGAGGTAATTATCGTCCTCCTAATCTTCGTGCGTGGCCTGTTTAACAGGGCTAACCAGCTCATCTTCCTGTTCATCTTGTTTGTTTGCTTTATCGACGGGATCTTTGTTGTCTTCGGCACCTTCCAGAGTGTCATCTTCTCCTGTGCCGGTGTTGCTGTCTTTACTGCGGCGTGACTTAGAGCAGCGCCACTGACGCCAGCGCTTGGACTGTATTTCAGAAGGTTTATCCTCAGCTGGGTCTTCCTTATCATCGCCGATGTTCTCCTTTGGTGCATCCACCATGTATACGTCATACGAGGAAGTGGCTGTCCAGCGTCTGGTGAACGGCGGGTTCTGGGCCTCTTCTTCTCCGGCATCTTCGTCCATACCTTCGATGTCCTCGGAGTCGTAATCAAGTTCATCGGTCAAATCCTCGATCGTGGCTATAAAGTGGGTGGCGGGTGGGAAGTAAAATTCTCCACCGTCAGCCCCTAGTTCGAGCCGGATATAGTTCGGCTGAGAGTCCTCCGCCAAGGATAGGTTTTTTAATGAGTTTAACACATCTCCCAAAGGCGAGTGCTGGAAGATGTCTGCGACATTGAATGTGAAGATCGATAAATGATCAAGCTTGGCGTCCACAGGCTCGCGCGGTTCGGAACCTACGGCCGGAGACGAGTCCGGCGTTCCGGTGGCATAGGCATCATGTGAGACCAGGTCCATGTGTGGCTCCAACATCGTGGAGTCTGCGGCCTCCGAGGTGGGGTTAATCCTCCCGTATTTGGATGGCGCGGCCTGTTCCGGCTCTAGGGATAGAGCGGTTATAGGAGCGATCTCCTAGATGCGGCCCGATGACAGATTTAGGTCATGATCATCGGGGTGACCGGGAGCGGCTACCGCGGAACCGAATCTGGTGAAGAACAAGTCTCCACGGATGTCCGCAACATAGTTCAAGCTCCCGAATCTGACCTGATGGCGAGGGGCATAGCTTTCGATCTGCTCCAGATGGTGTTGACACCAGATTTTGGCATGCTCACGAATCCGAGTTCGTATGCAAAAGTTAGAGGCAACACTTCGCGGGCCAGCCCTGAGAGAGATAGTATTCGGCCTTTGCCGGCTGAATGAAACCTTGCCGGGGAGGAAAGCTTGTCGGAGGAAGAGCTTGTCGGGCGAAGACCTTGCCGGGGCTGAAAAGCTTGCCGGGAAAAAGCTTGCTGGGGTGGAAACTGTCAAGGCCAATCCGACCAGAAGCTGAAGATGGGCTCAAATGATTATCTAGATGGACTCAGATGAAGAAGTGTTCAACACGAGAGCTATTCATAACATCGAAACAGTCAACTTTGCTTTTGGAGTCATCATCATCCGACGTAGTATATGACCTGTAGAGACGCTACAAGAGTCGAACGGTCTAGTTAGCTATATGACCGAGTCCGATTCGAAATTAAAGATGACCCCGTGGAGTATTCAAGATGGCCTTATTTGGAAAAGTGATCAACATACGGATTGTTGGCCTCATCGAAGCATACAAGATTGATATTTGAACCGTCTCCATCGGAAGTCATATGCAGATTCCACGGCCTACGCAAGGAGCAAGACAGAAGATTGGATCAGATTCGGGCTGAATCTAAGTGGAACCAGAACTAGGACTCTAGGTCGTGAATTGATGTAATTTTCTTGTAAGGAAAGCCTAGATGAATCCTTTGCTTGTACGGGAAGTCCAGCCGCCTCTTATATATGTTGGGGGTGACGGCCGATTGAACAACACACAATCGAACCAATCAATATACTACTTTTTCATCTACGTTTTATCTCTCCACCGTTTTTCTCTCTCATTCTTCGCTGTTCTTCGTGTTTGAGAGCTGCAAATTCCAAGGCTCTAGGGGCGAGCGAATCGACCTAGGGCAGCCTATAGCCACCGCAATCCCTGACGGGGTCCCTCCCGGGTGCGCGGGGTTTCGGGTCTGTAAAAGCGCCTGCCGACTGTCTTGCGTATCGCGCTGTCGGTCGGGTCTCCTTCGACGTGAGCTTCGGTGCATCACCCCCAGTGTCGAGGGTACACGTGACGTGTTCGTGTGTCAACACCCTTTTTGGCGACTCCGCTGGGGATCAAAAGATCAATCATCATCATCCGCCATGTCCGATCTTCCCAAACCATCTGAGGTAGACGCCGATAACATCATTAAGCCCAGTCTTGATGAGATATTGGCTGATCATCGCCAAGTCTATGAGGAGTACAAGAAGGCGCACGGAGAGAAGGATTTGCAGGAGTTCCTTGCAAAATTCAAGAAGGATTGCCAAGGCAACATCACTCCGATTGAAGAAATCAAGTTCCCTCCTCTTCAAGCCGAGCAGGTTAAACCCTCTGTAAGTACTACCTTTTCTCCTGAGCAGTGGGCTGAGATTGAAAGTCGTATTGCTGATGGTAACAATCTAGTCTACCAAACTTTCATAGAAAATACTAATGCTCAGAAGAATACATCTCACTCATCTAGTGGTAATGATGGTGTAGCTGCTAGTGTGCAAAACCCTAATCTGGCTTTACCTATTGCATCGGCGCCTCCCGTGCCGATAGCTTATTATCCTACCCAAACAAATCAGATTGTGACTGCACCCATCAACCCTATTATGAGCATGCCAGGTTCGGTGGCAACGCCGAACCAAACCCTACCTACAGCTACAACCACTCAACCACTACCAAATATGGGTCGACATACATGCCACAATTCCTACCTGCAGCTAGTAACCCTACTCCTCTTATGCCACTGCCACAAGCTTCATCGTCCACTATGGATGATGGTCTAGCTAATCTTAGAGAAGAGATGCCTAAGATGCTTCGAGAGAATTTTGGAGTTGAGTTACCTCGGAATCGGATTTACCAAAAGCCGTACCCCAAGTACTTTGATGCCATCCAGTGCCCTCCAGGATATAAAATTCCAGATTTTGTTAAGTTTAATGGAGAAGGCACAAAAACCACATGGGAGCATGTTAGTCAATATTTAGCACAATTAGGTGAGGCAGGCTCATTGAATGAATTGAAAATGCGTTTATTTCCTTTATCATTAACTGGTACCGCATTTTCATGGTTTTCTTCTTTACCACATGGTTCCATTCGGGTTTGGTCGCAGCTAGAGCAGAAGTTTCATGATCACTTTTATAGCGGTGACAATGAACTCAAGTTGTCACATCTAACATCGGTTAAATAGAAGCATGATGAATCGGTCTCCGATTACGTCAAGACATTTAGAGAAACAAAAACCGGTGTTTTAGTTTGGTGATAACCGAGAGGGACTTGGCGGACTTGGTGCTGACTGGTTTGAGAACTCCCATTAGAGAAAAGCTAGAAGTCTATGAGTTCTTAAATATCAACCAAGTCTTACAAAGGGCTTTGGCTCAGGAAAGCCGAAGCAAAGACCTCAAAGAAGTGCATAGATACAAAGCCGATCGTCCAAAGATGAATATGGTGGAATATGATAGTGATCACTCGGACGATGAGGGTGATGTTTTTTCTACTGAATTTGTTTGGCCATCTAAGGCCAAACCCTTTACTTGCAATGATCTGAAACCGATTCATAAGAATCGTGATGAAGAGATAAAGTTTACTTTTAACATTGCTAAGTGTGATAGAATATTTGATGCTTTGCTGCAGGCTAAGATTATTAGAATATCTCATACTTTACCACCGTTTGAAGAGCTAAAACGGCGTGCTTATTGCAAGTATCATAATTCTTTTTCTCATGCTACTAACGATTGCAATGTTTTTCGACGACAGATACAATCGGCCATTAATGACGACGATTGAAGTTTTCTAAGATGCAAGTTGATAAACAGCCTTTTCCAATGAATACCATGGATTTGGAGGGAAAGAAGCTACTCATTCGGCCGGAGGTTGCCGAATCTGCTAATAAAGCTAATGTCATTGTTGGTGAGCCTAGGAAAGACAAGGAGGGCGACAAAGGTCTTGGGGAGACAGGTTGTGCTTGACAAGCAACCCTGTGGCAAGGAGACAATCGAAATCACCATCAAGAATCCTACACTCGGGGGGTAACCGCAAGCGCAAGAAAATACTCGTGTTAAATTTGTCAAGCCCAAAAGCCCAGAAGTTGGCAAGTGGAAGACGAATGAAGCTAAAGTGCAGCACAAGAAAATCAAGCCAACTTTTGATATGTTGCTGTCCAAGTATGCCAATCATGCAGCCGGTTCTAGCTCTAACCGGTCACCAAATTTGAAGCGCTCAAGGTCACCTCCTCGGGAAGAATTTCAGCATCATGCAAGGTCATATGGGTCGTGGGCGCCGGGACCAAGGGTACCGCCTCTCCCCTATGTACCATATTACATGGGAGACTTCAATGGAGGATGGTGGCAGCCCCCAATGGCCCCTTATGCTTTTCATCCGGGTTGGGAAGAATAAAGGAGGCCCGTTCATGAGAGACTTTCTTATCCCACACGAGGCCGTTTGAACAATAGTGTCAATTAGCCAGTGCAAGATAATCAAAAAAGGGTCGGCAAGCAAGAATGGCGTGTTAAGTCGCCAAGTGCTGTAATTCAAGCAAAGGCAAGGAAAAAACCGATGCCGACTCACTCATCTTGGGCACCAAAACATTCACCATACAACAGCCCATTATGCATAGCAATCCGACTGAGCTGATACTTGCTATCGCGCCAAAGCACTCGGCTAATGACCTTGAAGGAAACACCAGCCAAGTAAAGATGAGAGATCCTAAATACACTCAGCCAAAGTGGTGTCCTCCAAGGCTGGCAAAAACACAAAAGAGGAAACAACAAAGGTTAAGGAGTCAAGAGATGACAAAACAAGAAGCCGAGAAGCAAAGGGATAAGTTGTTCAATGACACTCGGCCCATGGTGCCTACAAAACAAGTGTGGAGGCCTAAGCAAATACAAGATGCAGTTGCTTCTACACCTATCACAGCAGCACCTGCGCCACCAAAGGAGGACGATGCGACACTTCTTACTTCTCCTTCACTTGGACAAATTTCAGAATCGGTGGATGCACTTGAAGAAGAGGATGATATGTTGGACTATGAGTCTACGCCGGTTCATGAAGGTATGGATATCAATATGGTATATTACTTACCTGCTGAGTTTCGTGCTGTCAATGAGGAAGGGGAGGTGGCTCGGCTGGATTTTGGTCCTAAAAATGCAATATTCGAGAAGCCAAAAGACCTAGTAACGCATCTGAAGCCGTTGTATCTCAGAGGTCATATCAATGGATCACCGCTCACTCGGATGCTTGTTGATGGTGGTGCTGTGGTGAATCTTATGCCGTATTCGGTCTTCAAAAAATTGGGGCTGCATGATGAAGAGTTGATAAAGACCAACATGGTGCTCAATGGATTTGAAGGCAAAGAGAAAACTGAAGCCAAAGGTGTGATGTATGTGGAGCTCACGGTGGGAAGTAAAACTTTGGCTACCGCATTCTTTGTCGCTGAGGTGCAAGGTAACTACAATGTCATACTAGGCCGTGATTGGGTTCATGCAAACCAGTGTGTGCCATCCACTATGCACCAGTTTTTGATCCAGTGGGTTGATGATGAAGTGGAAGTCATTCATGCGGATAACTCGGCATGTGTTGCTTTGGCCGAGGCATCGGTGGATTGGCAACACCCAAATGCTGCTTGCTTGACGGGACGTGACTTGTCGGAATTCGATTTTCTCAGCGCAACCAAGAATGGTTCCGTGCCCGTCTCTTTAAAGCAGACTGAATGCAATCGGCTCCAAGGTATGATATGTTTAAATGGATCCTAACTCAGAGTGGTTACAAAAGCGACTTGTAGAATATCGGTCCAATGAGAATGATATGTATGAGTCCATAGAAGAGTTAGATGATATGGATAAATTAGGACAAGGTTTTACATCGGCCGATCCATTAGAAGAGATAGATATAGGAGATGGTTCAACTCCTAGGCCGACATTTGTAAATGCAAATTTAAGAGCCAATCATAAAGCTAAGTTGATCGAGCTGTTGAAAGAATATGTCTGTTGCTTTGCGTGGGAATATCATGAGATGCCAGGTTTAAGCCGAGAGCTAGTGGAGCATCGGTTACTTATAAAGGCTGGTTTTAGACCATATAAACAATCGGCCAGAAAGTTTAATCCAAAAACATATGACTGGATCAAGGAAGAGATCGGTCGTTTGCTTAAAGCTAATTTTATTAGACCTTGCAGGTATGCTGAGTGGATTTCTAACATTGTCCCAGCGGAAAAGAAAGGATCCGGCAAGTTGAGGGTGTGCATTGACTTCAGAGATCTGAATAGGGCTACACCCAAAGATGAGTATCCCATGCCAATAGCCAATATGCTTATTAATGATGCTTCTGGACATAAAGTTATTAGCTTTCTATATGTTAATGCCGGATACAATCAGATTTTTATGGCCGAAGAGGACATGTCCAAGACAGCTTTTCGTTGCCCTGGTTTTCTTGGTTTATTCGAGTGGACAGTGATGACATTCGGATTAAAAAATGCTGGCGCCACATATCAAAGGGCTATGAATTTTATTTTTCATGATTTACTCGGTGTCATACTTGAAGTCTATATTGATGATATTGTTGTCAAATCGGACGCTTTTGAATCTCACTTGGCTGATTTGCGTTTAGCTTTTGAAAGAATGAAAAACTATGGACTAAAGATGAATCCTTTGAAGCGTGCATTCGGTGTGTCAGCTGGTAAGTTTTTGGGCTTCATTATCCATGAAGATGGCATAGAGATTGATCCCAAAAAGATAGAGGCCATACAGAAAGTGGAAGCTCCAAGATGCAAGAGAGATATGCAAAAGTTCCTTGGCAAGGTCAATTACTTGAGGAGGTTCATAGCTAATTTGTCAGGGAAGGTTGATGCGTTTACTCCTATTCTTCGGTTAAAGAATGATGCTGATTTCACTTGGGGAGCAAAACAGCAAGAAGCATTTGATATGATCAAGAATTATTTGTGCACTCCTCCGGTGATGAAAGCACCCAAGCATAGGGAACCCTTCAGCCTTTACATTGCAGCAGAAGAAGGAGTTATTGGTGCTGTTTTGACTCAAGAAACCGAGGTAAAAGACCATGCTATTACATATTTGAGCAGACGCTTGTTGGACGCCGAGACAAGGTATACATTTATTGAGAAACTATGTCTATGCTTATATTATGATTGCACAAAATTGAGACATTATTTAGTGCCGAGTGCTTGTATAGTAGCTTGTCAAACCGATGTCATTAAATACATGTTGCATAGGCCAATTCTTAGTGGTAGAATTGGCAAGTGGGCTTATGCTTTGATTGAATATGATTTGGCTTATGAATCTCTAAAATCCATGAAAGGCCAAATCGTTGCTAAATTTATTGTTAAACATCGGATTGATGACAAGTATGACATTGATATAAACCTTGTCTCATTAGTACCGTGGAGATTATATTTTGATGGTTCAGTTTGTAGCAATGGCCAAGGTGTTGGTATTGTTTACATATCTCCTCATGGTGCTGTTTTTGAAGCCTCATGCCGCTTAGAATATTTTTGCAAAAATAATCAAGCCGAATATGAAGCATTGTTATTCGGTTTAGAGATGTTGCTTGCTATAGGTGTTACACATATTGAGGCTTATGGTGATACGTTACTAGTGGTGCAGCAAATATCCAAAGTCTTTCAGTGTTTGGACGAGTCACTTAATGTTTATCTTAATAAATGTCTAGATATAATTTCTACTTTGGATTGTTTTAGCATTGCTCATATATCTAGACATGACAATTGGAAAGCAAATGAGTTGGCACAACAGGCATCCGGCTACCATGTTGATCATGGCGTGTTTCATATTTCTGAAAAGCCGATGTCTAGTCTTGCCGATGTAGGGGAGGCCGAACCAGAGCCCACCGTTTCGGCCACTAATGAAATATTCAATGCAGGAGAAAGTCAAGACTGGAGGAAACCCATTGTTGATTATTTGTGTGATCCTAGTAGAAGGGTGGACAGGCTGTTCGGCGGATGGCTTTCAAGTATACAATGAGAGATGATGATCTCTATCGCCGAACGGTTGATGATGTTCTTCTAAAGTGCTTGGACGAGGACCAAGCGAGAGTTGCTATGGGGGAGGTCCATGAAGGTATTTGTGGCACTCATCAATCGGCTCCCAAGATGAAATGGTTGCTACGACGTGCTGGATTTTATGGCCGACTATGATTAATGATTGCTTCAGATATTACAAAGGGTGTGAAGCTTGTCAAAAATTTGGTGATATTCAGTTGGCTCCTGCTGCTATCTTACATCCCATTATCAAGCCGTGGCCTTTCAGAGGATGGGGTTTAGACTTTATTGGACAAATTCATCCGTCTTCCTCAAAGGGGCATCGGTTCGTATTGGTGGCAACCGATTATTTCACTAAATGGTCTGAAGCAGTACCTCTCAAGAACATGACACATACGGAGGTGATTAAATTCATAACCGAGCACATTATTCATAGATTCGACATTCCTCAAACATTGACTACAGATCAAGGCTCCTCTTTCATGTCACACCAAGTTAGAGAATTTGCCGAATCTTATAACATAAAATTGCTCAATTCCTCTCCATATTATGCCCAAGCCAATGGACAAGCTGAGTCTAGCAATAAAATTTTAATCAAGCTCATCAAGAAGAAGATTGAGGATAATCCAAGGAGATGGCATGAGTTGTTGTCTGAAGCTTTGTGGGCACATAGGATCTCAAGACATGGTGCTACAAAGGTGACTCCATATGAGCTAGTATATGGTCAAGAGGTTGTTTTACCGGTGGAAGTGAATTTGAATGCTTTGAGAATAGCCAAACAAAATGATTTATCAGCAGTAGACTTTTATAACTTGATGATGGACAATATTGATGAGGTTGCCGATAAACGTTTGGCTGCTTTGGAGGCCATAGAGAGGGACAAGTTGAGGGTAGCAAGGGCTTACAATAAGAAGGTTAAGTTGAAGAATTTTCAAGTTGGCGATCTCGTCTGGAAAGTAATTCTCCCGATTGGTTCAAGGGACAAAAAATTTGGGAAGTGGTCTCCAAGTTGGGAAGGTCCTTTTAGCATTGCAAGAATAGTTCCCGGAAACTCTTATTTGGTGGAATTCGTACAAGGGGCACTGTTACCTCGAGCTCTCAATGGCAAGTACTTGAAAAAATACCACCCAAGTGTGTGGCAAGAAGCCTAAGTGGGCAATGGCCGATATATGACTATCGCCCTTAGCACAAACATGGCCGATACCTGATTATCGTCCTGAGGAAAATAAATGGCCGATGGAGTGTTGACATCGTCCTTAGAACAAACACAATACAAGTTATTTTTCGGCACACAAGCTTTGCCGAGAAACAGGGGGGCATGTGTCGACACCAGATTTTGGCATGGTCACGAATCCGGGTTCATATGCAAAAGTTAGACGCAACACTTCGCGGGCCGGCCCTGAGTGAGAAAGTATTCGGCCTTTGCCGGCTGAATGAAACCTTGCCGGGGCAAAGACCTTGCCGGGGAGGAAAGCTTGCCGGAGGAAGATCTTGCCGGGCGAAGACCTTGCTGGGGCTGAAAAGCTTGCCGGGAAAAAGCTTGCTGGGGTGGAAACTGTCAAGGCCAATCCGACCAGAAGCTGAAGATGGGCTCAAATGATTATCTAGATGGACTCAGATGAAGAAGTGTTCAACATGAGAGTTATTCGTAACATCCAAACAGTCAACTTTGCTTTTGGAGTCATCATCATCCGACGTAGTATACGACCTGCAAAGACGCTACAAGAGTCGGACGGTCCAGTCAGCTATATGACCGAGTCCGACTCGAAATTAAAGATGACCCCGTGGAGTATTTAAGATGGCCTTATTTGGAAAAGTGATCAACATATGGATTGTTGGCCTCATAGAAGCGTACAAGATTGATATTTGAACCATCTCTATCGGAAGTCATATGCAGATTCCATGGCCCGCGCAAGGAGCAAGACAGAAGATTGGATCAGATTCGGGCTGAATCTAAGTGGAACCAGAACTAGGACTCTAGGTCGTGAATTGATGGAATTTTCTTGTAAGGAAAGCCTAGATGAATCCTTTGCTTGTACGGGAAGTCCAGCCGCCTCTTATATATGTTGGGGGTGACGGCCGATTGAACAACACACGATCGAACCAATCAATATACTACTTTTTCATCTACGTTTTATCTCTCCACCGTTTTTCTCTCTCGTTCTTCGCTGTTCTTGTGTTTGAGAGTTGCGAATTCCAAGGCTCTAGGGGCGAGCGACTCGACCTAGGGCAGCCCATAGCCGCCGCAATCCCTGACGGGAACCCTCCCGGGTGCGCGGGGTTTCGAGTCTGCAAAAGAGCCCGCCGACTGTCTTGCGTACCGCGGTGTCGGTCGGGTCTCCTTCGACGTAAGCTGCGGTGCATCACCCCCGGCGTCGAGGGTACACGCGACGTGTTCGTGTGTCAACAGATGGCCAAACGAGTTGGCCCGCAGTGCGAAGCCGCCGGACACGAAGATCTGTTCGGGGAGGAAAGTTTGTCCGCAGACAACGTCATTATTGACGATTGAGGGGGGCCATCGACCCTTTCAGCGACAACACAGAGGAAATCTCAATGAAAGCACCAATGTCGGTGTCAAAACTGGCGAATCTCGGGTAGGGGGTCCCAAACTATGCGTCTAAGTTTGATGGTAATAGGAGATAGGGGACACGATGTTTACCCAGGTTTGGGGCCTCTCTATGGAGGTAATATTCTACTTCTTGCTTGATTGATCTTGATGAATATGAGTATTACAAGAGTTGATCTACCACTTGATCGTAATGGCTAAACCCTAGAAGTCTAGCCTGTATGACTAAGGTATTGAGTATATCCTTTCCGGACTACACCCCCGGTTTATATAGACACCGGGGGGGGGGGGGATCTAGGGTTACATAGAGTCGGTTACATAAGATGGAATCTTCATAGTTGTTCTCCAAGCTTGCCTTCCATGCTAAGGAGAGTCTTATCCGGACACGGGTACAGTCTTCGGTCTTCCTATCTTAATAGCCCATCAGTCTGTCCCATAGATAACAGGCCGGACGCCCGAGGACCCCTTAGTCCAGGACTCCCTCAGCGACGTTATGACAACTCCCTCCATCGATGATGACCTTGATGGATCTTCCATTGATGCCGGCCTTGGTGTGGAATATGTGGCATCTTTGGTCTTCATCTTGGTGATGTTGGAGAGTCAAGACCTTGGAGACAACAAGAGCGGGACTTGAATCTTCATCGCAAAAGACTTGTTCCTCTTCATTGTTCACTTGCCAGTGCATGGCGACTTGCTCAAGAGCGTCCATTTGTCCTTCACTCATTGAGTCAGAAGTGCCGTTGTCGTTGAGGATCATGGTCCGCTTGTTGGTGCACTCATAGGACTTGTGGCCTCGGCCTCCACATGTGAAGCATTTGAAGGAACTCGTCTTGACAGTCTCATCGGTTGGAGTAGATGTTGATGAAGCTCTCAGCTTGAAGTTGCTCGTTGTAGGAGGATGGCTTGGAGTTGACGAAGCTTTCTTGGAACTCGACTTGTCGATGTTGCTTGTAGAAGGCTTGGTAGACGGTGTTGGAGTCGTTGGAGCTTGGGTGTTGGAGAAGCCGTATGACTTGGATGAGAACTTGTCTTACTTGTAATCGCCTTGCACTTGATGTTCCGCTTTGGTAGCTTGATGCACTAGCTCGATGAGGTTCGAGTATGGTTGGAAGTCGGCGATCTTCTTGATAGGATGGTTGAGTCCATTCAATAAACGTGCCATAGTTTGCTCATCGTCTTCCATGACATTGGCCCGTACCATGGCAATCTCCATCTCCTTGTAGTACTCTTCAATGCTCTTGGTTCCTTGCTTGAGTAGTTGGAGTTTCTTGAAGAGGTCGTGATTGTAGTAGGTAGGCACAAAGCGCGCTCTCATGACATCCTTCATTTGCACCCCAAGTAGTGATGTGTGGTTCACCTATTACCTCTCGACGCTCGATAACTTGTTCCCACCAAATGAGGACATAGTCTTGAAACCCAAGGGATGCCATCGTGATCTTTTTCTCTTCTTCATAGTTGTGCAAACGGAAGGTTTTGTCGATGTTCAATGCCCATGAAAGATACTCTTCGGGATCGTTGCTTCCATTGAACTCAGGCATGGTGAACTTTAGCTTGAAGGAAATATGCCCTCGAGGCAATAATAAAGTTATTATTTATTTCCTTATATCATGATAAATGTTTATTATTCATGCTAGATTGGTATTAATCGGAAACATAATACATGTGTGAATACATAGACAAACAAAGTGTCACTAGTATGCCTCTACATGACTAGCTCGTTGATCAAAGATGGTTCTGTTTCCTAGCCATAGACATGAGTTGTCATTTGATTAACGGGATCATATCATTAGGAGAATGATGTGATTGACTTGACCCATTCTGTTAGCTTAGCACTTGATCATTTAGTATGTTGATATTGCTGTCTTCATGACTTATACATGTTCCTATGACTATGAGATTATGCAACTCCCGTTTATCGGAGGAACACTTTGTGTGCTACCAAACGTCACAATGTAACTGGGTGATTATGAAGGTGCTCTACAGGTGTCTCTGAAGGTACTTGTTGAGTTGGCATATTTCGAGATTAGGATTTGTCACTCCGATTGTCGGAGAGGTATCTCTGGGCCCTCTCGGTAATGCACATCACTATAAGCCTTGGAAGAAATGTGACTAATGAGTTAGTTGCGGGATGATGCATTACAGAATGAGTAAAGAGACTTGCCGGTAACAAGATTGAACTAGGTATTGAGATACCGATGATCGAATCTCGGGCAAGTAACATACCGATGACAAAGGGAACAACATATGTTGTTATGCGGATTGACCGATAAAGATCTTCGTAGAATATGTAGAAGCCAATATGGGCATCTAGTTTCCGCTATTGGTTATTGACCGGAGACGTATCTTGGTCATGTCTACATAGTACTCGAACCCATAGGGTCCACACGCTTAAAGTTTGGCGACGATCGGTATTATGAGTTTTTGTGTTTTGATGTACCGAAGGTAGTTCGGAGTCCCGGATATGATCACAGACATGATGAGGAGTCTCGAAATGGTCGAGACGTAAAGATTGATATATTGGACGACTATATTCGGACACCAGAAGTGTTCCGAGTGGTTTCGGATAAAAACCGGAGTACCCGGGGGTTACCGGAACCCCCCAGGGAGTTAATTGGGCCTCATGGGCCTTAGCGGGAGAAGAGGAGGGGCGGCCAGGGCAGCCGCACGCCCCCTCCCCCTCTAGACCGAATTGGACAAAGGAGGGTGGCGGCGCCCCCCTTTTTTCATTCTCCTCCTCTCTCTCTTCCTTCCCTGTCCTACTCCAACAAGGAAAAGGAGGAGTCCTACTCCCGGTGGGAGTAGGACTCCCCCCTGGCGCGCCCTCCTCCTGCCCAGCCGCCTCCCCCCTTTCTCCTTTATATACGGGGGCAGGGGGCACCCTAGGACACACAAGTTGATCTGTTGATCTATTCTAGCCGTGTGCGGTGCCCCCTCCACCATTTTCCACCTCGGTTATATCATAGTGGTGCTTAGGGAAGCCCTGCTTTGGTAGCAACATCATCACCGTAATCACGCCGTCGTGCTGAAGGAACTCTCCCGTGAAGCTTTGCTGGATCAGAGTTCGCAGGACGTCATCGAGCTGAACGTGTGCTAAACTCGGAGGTGTCGTATGTTCCGTACTTGGATTGGTCGGATCGTGAAGACGTACGACTACATCAACCACGTTGTGCTAACGCTTCTGCTTTCGGTCTACAACGGTATGTGGACACACTCTCCCCTCTTGTTGCTATGCATCACCATGATCGTGAGTGTGCGTAGGAATTTTTTTGAAATTACTACGTTCCACAACTGTGGCATCCGAGCCAGATTTTATGCGTAGATGTTATATGCACGAGTAGGACCCAAGTGATTTGTCGGCGATACAAGTCATACTGCTTACCAGCATGTCATGCTTTGGTTCGGCGGTATTTCTGGATGAAGCGGCCTGGACCGACATTACGCGTACGCTTACGCGAGACTGGTTCTACCGATGTGCTTTGCACATAGGTGGCTGGCGGGTGTCTGTTTCTCCAACTTTAGTTGAACCGAGTGTGGCTACGCCTGGTCCTTGAGAAGGTTAAAACAACACTAACTTGACGAACTATCGTTGTGGCTTTGATGCGTAGGTAAGAACGATTCTTGCTAAGCCCGTAGCAGCCAAGTAAAACTTGCAACAACAAAGTAGAGGACGTCTAACTTGTTTTTGCAGGGCATGTTGTGATGTGATATGGTCAAGGCATCATGCTATATTGTATGAGATGATCATGTTTTGTAACCGAGTTATCGGCAACTGGCAGGAGCCATATGGTTGTCGCTTTATTGTATGCAATGCAATCGCCCTGTAATTGCTTTACTTTATCACTAAGCGGTAGCGATAGTCGTAGAAGCAATAGTTGGCAAGACAACAACAATGCTACGATGGATATCAAGGTGTCGCCCCAGTGACAATGGTGATCACGACGGTGCTTCAGAGATGGAGATCACAAGCACAAGATGATGATGTCCATATCATATCACGTATATTGATTGCATGTGATGTTTATCTTTTATGCATCTTATTTTGCTTTGTTTGACGGTAGCATTATAAGATGATCTCTCACTAAATTTCAAGATAAAAGTGTTCTCCCTGAGTATGCACCATTGCCAAAGTTCGACGTGCCGAGACACCACATGACGATCGGGTGTGATAAGCTCTACGCTCATCTACAATGGGTGCAAGCCAGTTTTGCACACGTAGAATACTCGGGTTAAACATGACGAGCCTAGCATATACAGATATGGCCTCGGAACACAGAGACCGAAAGGTCGATCGTGAATCATATAGTAGATATGATCCACATAGTGATGTTCACCATTGAAAACTACTCCATCTCACGTGATGATCGGACATGGTTTAGTTGATTTGGATCACGTGATCACTTAGATGATTAGAGGGATGTCTATCTAAGTTGGAGTTCTTAAGTAATATGATTAAATTGAACTTAAATTTATCGTGAACTTAGTACCTGATAGTATTTTGCTTGTCTATGTTGATTGTAGATAGATGGCCCGTGCTATTGTTCCGTTGAATTTTAATGCATTCCTTGAGAAAGCAAAGTTGAAAGATGATGGTAGCAATTACACGGACTTGGTCCGTAACTTGAGGATTATTCTCATTGCTGCATAGTAGAATTACGTCCTAGAAGCACCGCTGGGTGCCAGGCCTGCTGCAGATGCTGCTGATGACATTAAGAACGTCTCGCAGAGTAAAGCTGATGACTACTCGATAGTTCAGCGTGCCATGCTTTATAGCTTAGAACCGTGACTTCAACGACGTTTTGAACGTCATGGAGCATATAAGATGTTCCAGGAGTTGAAGTTAATATTTCAAGCGAATGCCCGGATTGAGAGATATGAAGTCTCCAATAAGTTCTATAGCTGCAAGATGGAGGAGAATAGTTCTGTCAGTGAATACTCAAAATGTCTGGGTATCATAATCACTTGACTCAACTGGGAGTTAATCTTCTTGTTGATTGTGTCATTGACAGAGTTCTTCAATCACTGCCACCAAGCTACAAGAGCTTCATGATGAACTATAATATGCAAGGGATGAATAAGACAATTACTGAGCTCTTCGCAATGCTAAAGGCAGCGGAGGTACAAATCAAGAAGGAGCATCAAGTGTTGATGGTCAACAAGACCACCAATTTCAAGAAAAAGGGTAAAGGGAAGAAAAAGGGGAACTTCAAGAAGAGCAACAAACAAGTTGCTGCTCAGGAGAAGAAACCCAAGTCTGGACCTAAGCCTAAGACTGAGTGCTTCTACTACAAACAGACTGGTCACTAGAAGCGGAACTTCCCCAAGTATTTGGTGTATAAGAAGGATGGAAAGGTGAACAAAGGTATATGTGATATACATGTTAGTGATGTGTACCTTACCAGAGCTCGCAGTAGCACCTGGGTATTCGATACTGGTTCTGTTGCTAATATTTGCAACTCGACACAGGGACTACGGATTAAGCGAAGACTGGCTAAGGACGAGGTGACGATGCGCGTGGGAAATGGTTCCAAAGTCAATGTGATCGCCGTTGGCATGCTACCTCTACATCTACCTTCGGGATTAATTTTAGACCTAAATAATTGTTATTTGGTGCCGGCGTTAAGCATGAACATTATATCTGGATCTTGTTTGATGCGAAATGGTTATTCATTTAAATATGAGAATAATGGTTGTTCTATTTATATGAGTAATATCTTTTATGGTCATGCACCCTTGAAGAGTGGTCTATTTTTGTTGAATCTCGATAGTAGTGATACACATATTCATAATGTTGAAGCCAAAATATGCAGAGTTAATATTGATAGTGCAACTTATTTGTGGTGCTGCCGTTTGGGTCATATTGGTGTAAAAGCGCATGAAGAAACTCCATACTGATTGACTTTTGGAATCACTTGATTATGAATCACTTGGTACTTGCGAACCATGCCTTATGGGCAAGATGACTAAGACGCCGTTCTCTGGAACAATGGAGCGAGCAACAAATTTGTTGGAGATCGTACATACTGATGTATGTGGTCCAATGAATATTGAGGCTCGTGGCGGGTATCGTTATTTTCTCACTTTCACAGATGATTTGAGCAGATATGGGTATATCTACTTAATGAAACATAAGTCTGAAACATTTGAAAAGTTCAAACAATTTCAAAGTGAAGTGGAAAATCATCATAACAAGAGAATAAAGTTTCTACGATCTGATCATGGAGGAGAATATTTGAGTTACGAGTTTGGTCTACATTTGAAACAATGCAGAATAGTTTCGCAACTCACGCCACCTGGAACACCATAGCGTAATGGTGTGTCCGAACGTCGTAATTGTACTTTACTAGATATGGTGCGATCTATGATGTCTCTTACTGATTTACCGCTATCATTTTGGGGTTATGCTTTAGAGACGGCTGCATTCACATTAAATAGGGTACCATCAAAATCCGTTGAGACGACGCCTTATGAACTGTGTTTTGGCAAGAAACCAAAGTTGTCGTTTATTAAAGTTTGGGGCTGCGATGCTTATGTGAAAAAGCTTCAACCTGATAAGCTCGAACCCAAGTCGGAAAAATGTGTCTTCGTAGGATACCCAAAAGAAACAGTTGGGTACACCTTCTATCATAGATCCGAAGGCAAGACTTTTGTTGCTAAGAATGGATCCTTTCTAGAGAAGGAGTTTCTCTTGAAAGAAGTGAGTGGGAGGAAAGTAGAAATTGATGAGGTAAATGTACCTGCTCCCTTATTCGAAAGTAGTTCATCACAGAAATCGGTTCTTGTGACATCTACACCAATTAGTGAGGAAGCTAATGATGATGATCATGAAACTTCAGATCAAGTTACTACTGAACCTTGTAGGTCAACCAGAGTAAGATCCGCACCAGAGTGGTACGGTAATCCTATTCTGGAGGTCATGTTGCTAGACCATGACGAACCTACGAACTATGAAGAATTGATGATGAGCCCAGATTCCGCGAAATGGCTTGAGGCCATGAAATCTGAGATGGGATCCATGTATGAGAACAAAGTGTGGACTTTGGTTGACTTGCCCGATGATCGGCAAGCCATCGAGAATAAATGGATCTTCAAGAAGAAGACAGACGTTGATGGTAACGTTACTGTCAACAAAACTCAACTTGTTGCGAAAGGTTTTCGACAAGTTCAAGGAGTTGACTACAATGAGACCTTCTCACCCATAGCGATGCTTAAGTTCATCCGAATCATGTTAACTATTGCGGCATTTTATGATTATGAAATTTGGCAAATGGATGTAAAGACTGCATTCCTGAATGGATTTCTGGAAGAAGAGTTGTATATGATGCAACCTGAAGGTTTTATCAATCAAAAGGTGCTAACAAAGTGTGCAAGCTCCAGCGATCCATTTATGGACTGGTGCAAGCCTCTCGGAGTTGGAATAAACATTTTGATAGTGTGATCAAAGCATATGGTTTTATACAGAATTTTGGAGAAGCCTGTATTTACAAGAAAGTGCGTGGGAGCTCTTTAGCATTTCTAATATTATATGTGGATGACATATTGTTGATTGGAAATGATATAGAATTTCTGGATAGCATAAAAGGATACTTGAATAAGAGTTTTTCAATGAAATACCTCGGTGAAGCTGCTTACATATTGGGCATGAAGATCTATAGAGATAGATCAAGACGCTTTATTGGACTTTCACAAAGCACATACCTTGACAAAGTTTTGAATAAGTTCAAAATGGATCAAGCAAGGAAAGGGTTCTTGCCTGTGTTACAAGGTGTGAAGTTGAGTAAGACTGAATGCCCGACCACTGCAGAAGATAGAGAGAAAATGAAAGATGTTCCCTATGATTGAGCCATAGGCTCTATCATGTATGCAATGCTGTGTACCAGACCTGATGTGTGCCTTGCTATTAGTTTAGTAGGGAGGTACCAAATAACAATTATTTAGGTCTAAAATTAATCACTTGACAGCGGTCAAGAACAACCTGAAGTACCTGAAAAGTACTAAGGATATGTTTCTCATTTATGGAGGTGACAAAGAGCTCATTGTAAATGGTTACATTGATGCAAGCTTTGACAGTGATCCGGACAATTCTAAATCGCAAACCCGATACGTGTTTATATTGAACGGTGGAGCTGTCAGTTGGAGCAGTTCTAAACAGAGCGTCATGGCGGGATCTACATGTGAAGCGGAGTACATTGCTGCTTCCGAAGCAGCAAATGAAGGAGTCTAGCTGAAGGAGTTCATATCCGATCTAGGTGTCATAGCTAGTGCATAGGGTCTAATGAAAATCTTTTGTGACAATACTGGTGCAATTGCCTTGGCAAAGGAATCCAGATATCACAAGAGAACCAAGCAAATCAAGAGACGCTTCAACTCCATCCGGGATCAAGCCCAGGTGGGAGACATAGAGATTTGAAAGATACATACGGATCTGAATGTTGCAGACCCATTGACTAAGCCTCTTCCACAGGCAAAACATGATCAGCACCAAGGCTCCATGGGTGTTAGAATCATTACTGTGTAATCTAGATTATTGACTCTAGTGCAAGTGGGAGACTGAAGGAAATATGCCCCAGAGACAATAATAATGTTATTATTTATTTCCTTATATCATGATAAGTGTTTATTATTCATGCTAGAATTGTATTAATCGAAAACATAATACATGTGTAAATACATAGACAAACAAAGTGTCACTAGTATGCCTCTACTTGACTAGCTCGTTGATCAAAGATGGTTATCTTTCCTAGCCATAGACATGAGTTGTCATTTGATTAACGGGATCACATCATTAGGAGAATGATGTGATTAACTTGACCCATTCCGTTAGCTTCGCAATTGATCGTTTAGTATGTTGCTATTGCTTTCTCCATGACTTATACATGTTCCTATGACTATGAGATTATGCAACTCCCGTTTACCGGAGGAACACTTTGTGTGCTACCAAACGTCACAATGTAACTGGGTGATTATAAAGGTGCTCTACAGGTGTCTCCGAAGGTACTTGTTGAGTTGGCGTATTTCGAGATTAGGATTTGTCACTCCGATTGTCGGAGAGGTATCTCTGGGCCCTCTCGGTAATGCACATCACTATAAGCCTTGCAAGCAATGTGACTAATGAGTTAGTTGCGGGATGATGCATTCCGGAACGAGTAAAGAGACTTGCCGGTAACGAGATTGAACTAGGTATTGAGATACCAATGATCGAATCTCGGGCAAGTAACATACCGATGACAAAGGGAACAACATATGTTGTTATGCGGTTTGACCGATAAAGATCTTCATAGAATATGTAGGAGCCAATATGAGCATCCAGGTTCCGCTATTGGTTATTGACCGGAGACGTGTCTCGGTCATGTCTACGTAGTTCTCGAACCCGTAAGGTCCGCACGCTTAAAGTTTGGTGACGACCGGTATTATGAGTTTTTGTGTTTTGATGTACCGAAGGTAGTTTGGAGTCCCAGATATGATCAAAGACATGACGAGGAGTCTTGAAATGGTCGAGACGTAAAGATCGATATATTCGACGACTATGTTCGGACACCGGAAGTGTTCCGAGTGGTTTCGGATAAAAAAAGGAGTACCGGGGGGTTACCGGAACCCCCCAGGGAGTTAATTGGGCCAATTGGGCCTTAGTGGGAGAAGAGGAGGGGCGGGTAGGGCAGCCGCGCGCCCCCTCCCCCTCTAGTCCGAATTGGACAAGGAGGGGGGTGGCGCCCCCCTTTTTCCTTCTCCTCCTCTCTCCCTTCCTTCCCTCTCCTACTCCAACAAGGAAAAGGAGGAGTCCTACTCCCAGTGGGAGTAGGACTCCCCCCTGGCGCACCCTCCTCCTGGTCGGCCGCCTCCCCCCTTGCTCCTTTATATACGGGGGCAGGGGGCACCCTAGGACACACAAGTTGATCTGTTGATCTATTCCAGCCGTGTGCGGTGCCCCCCTCCACCATATTCCACCTCGGTTATATCGTAGCGGTGCTTAGGCGAAGCCCTGCATCGGTAGCAACATCATCACCGTCATCACGCCGTCGTGCTGAGGGAACTCTCCCGTGAAGCTCTGCTGGATCGGAGTTCGTGGGACGTCAATGAGTTGAACATGTGCTGAACTCGGAGGTGCCGTACGTTTGGTACTTGGATTGGTCTGATCATGAAAACGTATGACTACATCAACCGCGTTGTGCTAACGCTTCCGCTTTCGGTCTACAAGGGTACATGGACACACTCTCCCCTCTCGTTGCTATGCATAACCATGATCCTGAGTGTGTGTGGGAATTTTTTTTGAAATTACTACGTTCCCCAACATAGCTTGTCGTAGCATTGCTCGTCATTGTGTTGGGGTTAGGGATGATGATGTCCATGTTGTTCATGATTTTCAAGCTCGGGTTGCTCTTGGTGAGGAGGGTTGTCTATCTCATGTTGCTCTTGTCGTGGATGATTCCTGTTGTCTTCATGCTATTGGTGAACTTGGTGTCCTTGAGGATCTTGTGGAGGGGCTTGTCGAGCTCGAGAAGGAAGTTGAGGAACTTGACGATGCACGCGAGCTTGAAACCTTTGTTTATTAGCTTCTTCGCGAAGTGCTTCTTCATGTTCACGAGCTTGTCGGCCTCAGTTGGCTACAGCTCGACTTGAATCTTGGAGGGAATGTTGCGCCTCAAGTGCTTGAGCTTCACGGAGTTGTTGTTCTTGGCGTTGTGCCTCGGCATCTTGTGCATCTTGGTGTAGATGCGCGCGCTCCTCCTCTTCATGTTGGCATTGTCTGGTGAACTTTATCTTGCCGTAGCGTTGCTTGTCATTGTGTTGGGGTCGGGGACGATGACGTCCATGTTGTTGATGATTGTCAAGCTCGTGTTGCTCTTGGTGAGGAGGGATGTCTATCTCATGTTGCTCTTGTCGTGGATGATTCTCGTTGTCTTCATGCTCCTGGTGAACTTGGTGTCCTTGAGGAGCTTGTGGAGGGGCGTGTCAAGCTCGAGGAGGAACTTGACGATGCACGCGAGCTTGAAATCTTCATTCATTAGCTTCTTCAAGAAGTGCTTCTTCATGTTCACGAGGTTTTCGGCCTCGGTTGGCTACGGCTCGACTTGAATCTTGGAGGGCACGTTGCGCCTCAAGTGCTTGATCTTCACGAAGTTTTTGTTCTTGGCGTTGTGCCTTGGCATCTTGTGCATCTTGGTGTAGACGCGCGCACTCCTCCCCTTCATGTTGGCGTTGTCGTTGCCGTTCTCGTGCTAGCGCAAAAGCCGCCTGGTTTTGACGTTGTCGACACTCTTGAGAGTCGGTGTTTCATAGAGTATTGAGGCTTGCTTGCCTATCATTGCACGTGGCACGGCGAAGAGTGTTTGATGTTGGTGTACTTGAGCCGGAGAGGGTGAAGTCGGAGTGTCGACTTGAGCGGCTCCTTCTTGATGAAGACGAAGTGGAAGAAGAGTGGTTGAGCAACAAAGCGCGAATCTCGTCCATTCTTGCATCATTCTCTTGCTTGTGATCATCGAGCTTGTGGTCGAAGTAATCCCTTGTACGTTGCTTAGGGAGTCGCAAGTGGGCGGCGATGTTTTCAATGCGTTCACTCATTGCTTGTTGCTCTTGATGCAGAGCACGTTGTGCACCAAAGAGGTGGCTCTTGGTGACATAGGAGTTCATGTCGTTGTCGTGCTCAATGAAGAGTGGGTTGGTAGAGGTACTTGGCCTATCCGTCATTCCAAGAGAAAAATGTGAGTGGTAGAAAGAGAAGAACGAATATCAAATGTACCTTGACCGAAGTTGAAAGTGGATGAATGTTCACTCCAATGTGGACAAGGAAATAGCACAATCGGTACCAATTCTTGTCGGTTTCTCACACCTACACAAGTAAAAGCTTATGGTGGAGCTTGGTTAGGATGGTGGCAAAAAAATTGATGCAATTGTAAGTGAGCTTCAATAATGTTGGAAAACATTTGCAAGATTGCAATGCAACAAGTACACCAAGCAATATAAGGTACACGGAAACACAGGCGCAAAAAGATAAGTGGGGTCGTGCAACCAAGGATGAGACAAAATGTGGAATCCACAAAAATGCTCTTGTTGCACAACACTAGAGAGACGCTAGCATGATTGCAAAATAGGGAGATACAAAGACTTGTGCACAACCTACTTAGCAAAAATGGGACGACTTCTATCGCAAGTATGCTCTATGTATGGTGTTTCGATGCTATGATCCAAGATGATCTAGTATGACAATCTTAATGTTGTATGATGCTATGGGTCTTTCTTAAAAGGTCTTTGCTTATCTTTCCCTTTTGCTTAAAAGCTTGTTTGGTTCTTTGTTGTTTGAGCTCTTTTCTCATGCAATGCTTCACGAACCAAGATAGAAATTGTGTATGCGATGACAACCTTGTGACACAAGAGATGATACCAAGATATGCAACAATGATGTATGTATGCTATGGGAAGTATGATCACTAATGTGCACAAGTCCCATTGCCGGCAATACTCGAAGGCTAGCCTCGATGGGTAAGCGACGCAAAGGATTAAAGCTATGATGGCTATCAATGTAATGGCAAGAGTGATATGTCCGATACCAAGACGAGGTTACCGTTTCGTCGGTTCCTCGTCCGTAAGCAAGAATGGATGACCATGATCCAAAGAGTGTGATGAATACCAAGATGTAGTCGAGGTGGTCATTGTTGATGACGCGTTCGTGGGGGAAGATGAGCGATGGTGATTGAGGGAGTCCTGGATTAGGGGGTGTTCGGGTAGCCGGACTATACCTTCAGTCAGACTCCTGGACTATGAAGATATAAGATTGAAGACTTCGTCCCATGTCCGGATGGGACTTTCCTTGGCGTGGAAGGCAAGCTTGGCGATGCGATATTCAAGATCTCCTACCATTGTAACTGACTCTGTGTAACCCTAACCCTATCCGGTGTCTATATAAACCGGAGGGTTGTAGCCCGTAGAGGATCAACTCCATACACAATCATACCATAGGCTAGCTTCTAGGGTTCAGCCTCCTTGATCTCGTGGTAGATCTACTCTTGTACTACCCATATCTTCAATATTAATCAAGCAGGAGTAGGGTTTTACCTCCATCGAGAGGGCCCGAACCTGGGTAAAACAAAGTGTCCCCTGTCTCCTATTACCATCCGACCTAGACGCACAGTTCAGGACCCCCTACCCGAGATCCGCCGGTTTTGACACCGACATTGGTGCTTTCATTGAGAGTTCCTCTGTGCTGTCACAATCAGGAAGGATGCCTTCTCCCGTCTTCAAAGACGGCGCCGTTGCTAAGGGAGCCTTGGCTGTTGGCCAAACCCTCCGGCTAGGTGGTTTCCTCATGACCACCTGTTCGGCTGTTGCGCTGACGGTGACCTCTCGGGTCGTCAAAAGCAACCTACACGTCAGCTCGGAACTCGTCGAGCAGCTAGATCCAATGGAGCTCTCTTCCATAAATGGGCTCTTGGATCGCATCGCCGCCCTGGGGGTCGCTACGGATTATGACCAGGTTGGGCTTAAACCCGATCTAAGAGAAATTAACTCTCCCCAAGTCACCCACCACGTTGTCGTGGTAGAGGCGCAGTGCAGCGACCCTTCATCTATTTTAAGGACCAGCTACGTCCGAATTCCCGACCCCTCCGAGCCGGATACCCACCGAGAGGAGGATGTAACTCAAGACCTGAGCTTAGGATCAGGCAACGGGCCGGACTCGCTGGACAACATCCAAGAATCCGAACTTCAGAGTTCGAAAACTCTTCTGCCTCCGAATCTTGGATCGGGTGAAGTCTCAGATTCAACAACACCCACCCACCCGAATATAAGCGATCTCTCCCAAGTCAGGCAGAGGCCCGACGAAACAGTACATCATTATTGGGCCAGATTCCTCCTGGTTATGAACAGGATAAAGGACTGCCGCGAGGAAGACGCAATATCAATCTTCTGCAGTAATTGCACGGATGAGGGAATCCTTAACGCCATAAGTCACCGTGATATTACATGCTTCGCTGATTTTGCGTTCATAGTACAAAAGTACTGTGCCATGGAAAGTGCCTGGAAAACCAAAATAAAATTTTGGGATAATCCGGCCTTGAATAATAATCCCGTCCGAACTAAGAGGGTGCATCATCACAAGACACCCGGAGTAAATAGCAAAAAGCCAAAACCCTCTACAGGGCATGGGACCGTACTGGAAAGGTGTCTTGATGGACCCTGTAGAATTCACAGTACAGAGGATGCCACACCAACTCACAGCCTTAGAGCGTGTTGGATACTCCGGTAGGTAGCCAAAATTGGCGAGGACCTCTTAAATCGGGAGGCCGCAGAAAGCCAGCCCGAGGACACCAGTACCATTCTCACAGTCTTCGAGACTTTCGCATCAAACAATATGCGAAAAAGAACACTCCGCAGCCTCGCCGAAGTCTATCAAATTGCAACAATAAATCCATGGAGCGACACTGCTATCACCTTCAATGCAAGTGATGAACCTAGATTCCGAACAGCCCGAGCACCAGCCGCATTGGTCCTCAGTCCCATAGTGGACGGCTTTCGCCTCACCAAGGTGCTCATGGATGGAGGCAGCGGGCTAAACCTCATTTATGAGGAAACCCTTCAAAAAATGGAAATAGACTGGAACCGCGTCGAGCGAAGCAGCACAACCTTTAGAGGAATAATCCCCAGTCGGGAAGCACGCTGCACAGGAAAAATCACACTAGATGTGGTGTTCGGCACGCGGGATAATTACAAGTCCGAAGAAGTCATGTTTCAGGTGGCCTCATTTAAAAACGGACATCATGCCTTACTAGGGCGCGAAGCATTCACAATCTTCCAAGCGATACCCCATTATGGGTACATGAAGCTTAAGATGCCCGGGCCGAATGGTATCATCACTCTAGCTAGTGATCTGGACATAGCACTCCGCGCCGAAAACAAGATGGCCGCATTAGCCCTCGAGACACTATCCAAAGCCTTAGCGGCCGAGGAACTGACTACGCTGCGCTCCACGGTTAACAAGGATGATGTGATACTCGACAAAAGATCCAAGTCCACATCCTTCAAGCCAGCCGACGAAATAGTCAAATTCCAGGTCCATCCAACGGACCCCAATAAAACAGCTTCCATCGGGGCATGACTGAACCCCGACGTAGACGCCGCACTGCGAGAGTTCCTACGAGAGAATTGGGACATTTTCGCCTGGCACCCTTCAGACATGCCAGGGATCCCACGCAGGCTGGCCGAACACAGCATAAATATCCTAAAAGGATTCAAACCTGTCAAACAAGCCCTTCGGTGTTTTTCCGAACCTAAGAGACAGGCCATGGGAGAAGAGCTAGCCAAGCTATTGGAGGCCGGATTCATTAGAGACATAAAACATCCGGACTGGCTAGCAAACCTGGTGATGGTACCAAAGAAAGACAAATCCTGGCGCCTGTGTGTCGACTTTAAAGACCTTAACAAGGCTTGCCCAAAGGATCCCTTCCCCCTCCCCCGTATCGATCAAATTATCGATGCCACCCCAGGACACGATTCGTTGTGTTTCCTCGATGCATACTCCGGTTACCATCAAATCAAGATGGCAGAATCAGACCAAGCTGCAACAGCATTCATCACACCATACGGCCCATTCTGCTTCAACACAATGCCCTTCGGGCTAAAAAACACCGGCGCAACATATCAGCGCATGATCCAGACATGTTTGGTAAATCAGATCGGCAAAACAGTGGAGGCATATGTGGATGACGTGGTCATCAAATCAAGACATGTCAAATCTCTAGTAGACGACTTGAGGCTCACATTCGATAACCTCCGAAAATACGACATCAAGCTCAACCCGGAAAAATGCATCTTCGGCGTTCCAGCCGGAAAGCTCTTGGGCTTCATTGTATCCGGTAGAGGAATTGAATCAAATCCAGCCAAGATCCGAGCTTTTTCACAATTGGATATCCCAAAGGACCTCAAACAAATACAAAAATTAACCGGATGCGTGGCGGCTCTAAGCCGCTTCATCTCCCGCTTGGGAGAAAAGGCACTACCCCTTTATCGCCTACTCCGGCGCACCGAACACTTCGAGTGGACGGACGCCGCCACGGCTAGACTCGATGAAATAAAAGCCATATTTGCAACAAACCCAGTCCTGGCCGCGCCGAACACCGGCGAACCAATGCTATTGTACATTGCAACAACACATCAAGTTGTCAGCGCAGTGCTCGTTGTCAAGCGGGAAACGGACGAACACAAATTCCCCCTTCAAAGGCCGGTCTACTACGTGTCCACTGTCCTCACTCCATGCAAATCACGGTACCCGCATTATCAAAAAATTCCATACGCGGTATTCATGGCATCCAGAAAGCTATGACACTACTTTCAAGAGTGTTCCATAATAGTAGCCTCAGAAGTACCACTTAACGATATTATCAACAACCGCGATGCAACGGGCCGGATCGCAAAATGGGCCATCGAGATCCTCCCGTTCGATATAACCTATAAGCCACGGCGAGCTATAAAATCGCAAGTTTTGGCCGACTTCATCGCAGAATGGACAGAGGCCGAACTCCCTAAAGAGTACGGCACATACTCAAACTGGATCATGCATTTCGACGGCTCCAAAATGTTGGCCGGACTGGGGGCTGGCGTCGTTTTGACATCCCCCACAGGAGACACAGTCCAATATGTACTCCAAATTATGTACACGGACTCCAACAACACAGCCGAATACGAGGCCCTTCTACATGGTCTCCGGATGGCAGTATCCATGGGCATTCAGCGCCTAGAGGTACGCGGGGATTCGAACCTCGCGATATCCCAAATAAATGGCGACTTCGACGCCAAGGACCCAAAAATGGCAGCTTACCGCAATGCCATCCTAAAAATGTCAGCTCGGTTCGAAGGGCTGGAGTTTCACCATATAGCCCGAGAAAACAATCAAGCAGCCGACGTCCTGGCATGCATCGGAGCAAAACGCGATGTAGTCCCCCCCCCCCAACATCTTTTTGGAAAGATTTTTCAAGCCATCTGTAGCATGGGAGGGGGAACCCGCAAATAACAGCCCGGACCCAGCCACACCATTCGACGCCGAACAAACTGACACAATTGGAGGCTCTTCCAATGAAATTACATCTTCAGCCCACGTAATAATGGCGGTCATTGCCCCGTGGACAGAACCATTCCTAGCCTACCTTATCAGGCAAGAACTCCCGGAGGACCAAAACGAGGCCCGCTGCATAGTGTGGCGATCTAAAGCCTACAGAGTCCATGAGGGAGAGATTAATAAGAAAAGCACTACCGGAGTCCTTCAAAGGTGCATCTCCGAAGAGGAAGGGCGGAACCTTCTGGCTGAAATTCACGCCGGACTCGGTGGTCACCATGCCGCTGCTCGGTCCCTTGTTAGCAAGGCTTTCCGTACAGGCTTTTATTGGCCGACGGCCCGGGCAGACGCTCAGGACTTAGTCCAACGATGCGCTGGTTGCCAACTTTTTGCCAACCAAAGCCATATGCCGCCCACCGCACTGCAAACTATACCAATCACCTGGCCTTTTGCGGTCTGGGGGCTTGACATGGTCGGACCCCTTAAAGGCGGGACTAATAGAAAGAAATACTTACTGGTCATGGTGGATAAATTCACCAAATGGATAGAAGCCAAGCCTGGTAAAACGGCCGAATCCAGACCTGTGATATACTTCATATCCGGGGTTGTACACCGTTATGGCGTCCCCCATAGCATCATAACCGATAACGGTACAAACTTTACCGCCGACGAGGTAAAACTCTGGTGCAAAAACATGGGCATCAAGCTCGATTATGCTCCCGTCTATCACCCTCAAACCAACGGCCAGGTCGAACATGCAAATGGTCTTATCATGAGCGGCATTAAACCCAGACTAGTGCTGTAACACCCCGGATGTAACTTTCCCTATTTGTGCCCCAACTCTTGCCGTTTCCGGCGTTAAGTTATATTTATCTCTCGGGTTCGGGTCTTTGTCTCCGTGTCTTGTTTTCGTTTTCATGCATCTCATATCATGTCATCATGTGCATTGCATTTGCATACGTGTGCATCTCATGCGTTCGAGCATTTTCCCCGTTGTCCGTTTTGCATCCCGGTGCTTCGTTCTCCTCCGGTGGTCATTTCTAGCTTTCTTTCATCTGTGGGGATTAAACATTTCCGGATTGGACCGAGACTTGCCAAGCGGCCTTGGTTTACTACCGGTAGACCGCCTGTCAAGTTTTGTATCATTTGGACTTCGTTTAATACTCCAACGGTTAACTGAGGGACCGAAAAGGCCTCGTGTGTGTTGCAGCCCAACACCCCTCCAATTTGGCCCCAAACGCACCAAACTCTGCTCCATATCCTAGAGCGTTCGGTCACGATCGTGTGGCCGAAAACCGCACCTCATTTGGACTCTCCTAGCTCTACTTATGTCTATAAATAGACCCCTCCATTTTCAGATCTCTCCCTCTCCCCGAAACCCTTAAAAAAACCCTCTCCGCCGCCGCCGGACGTGTCCGGACGAGCCGGACAACGTCCGGATTCCGACGCCGCCACCAAGCGCCCGCCATGTGGCACTCCGCCGCCACCGCGCCGCC